>NC_025700.1:20884545-20889886 GCF_000633955.1 Camelina sativa | reverse complement strand
TTCTTCTTTGCTTTTTTTTTTTTTTTTTTTTTTTTTTTTTTTTTTTTTTTTTTTACGGTATAGTGATTGTGTTGGGTCGTTTTGTTTATTATTATATACACAGGCACGCCAAGTTCATCCAGATAAAAACCCAGATGATCCTCAAGCTGCACAAAACTTTCAGGTTACTTTTAGATTTCGATAAAAGATTGAGCTTTTAACAAATTCCAGTCAGATTCGGGAACACTTACTTTGGTGATTAGCTTTGTTGTCTATTGTAATCATTAGTACCAATTTTTATCTCCAAAATTCTTGGATTTTATAGGTTCATGTCTGAGGGTAGTGGAATAAGTTCATGTTCTAAATATATCAAGAATGAGAATTGGTGTTCCTGTTAATCTCTTCTATGTATGGTTTACATGGCTAGTGGAGATGTGTCTTGAGAGTTGTATTCTCTCTTATCATCTGCTTGTATTGGATGTTTTGGATAGATTATTTTTCAAACAGTAACTTGTTATTCAGGTGTTGGGAGAAGCCTATCAAGTGCTAAGTGATTCTGGACAACGCCAAGCTTATGATGCTTGTGGCAAGTCAGGGATCTCAACGTTAGTCTCGTTTTCTTGTCGAGTTTACCGACATGGGTGCGAAAAGTGTTGGGACTTTTTTCATTGGTGCTTACTTGTTTTTGTTCTTTTTTTTTCAGTGATGCGATCATCAATCCTGCTGCAATATTTGCGATGCTTTTTGGTAGTGAACTTTTCGAAGGGTACATAGGACAGCTTGCTATGGCATCAATGGCTTCACTTGATATCTTCACTGAAGGGGATGAGTTTGATACCAAAAAGATTCAAGAAAAAATGAGGGTAAGTTTTGGATTTATTAGTGTCCCCTGCTCAAAACCATGTCCTCCTTGTACAAAATTTGCTAAAACTGTAGATTGTGTTTTGTTTCAGATTGTCCAGAAAGAAAGAGAAGACAAGCTCTCTGAGGTTCTTAAAGACCGACTCTACGAATATGTGATAAACAAAGACGAATTTGTCAGTAAAGCTGAAGCTGAAGTAGCTAGACTCTCAAATGCAGGTAATATATTCTGTAGAGTGTTCCGTGTTCTGTAGTTATGCTTTCTCTTTCAATCAATGCCATCTCTGTGCTGAAACGAGTCTCACCCTCTTCTATTTCTTCAGCTTATGGTGTGGATATGTTGAATACAATTGGGTATATATATGTAAGACAAGCAGCAAAAGAGTTAGGGAAGAAAGCTATTTATCTCGGAGTACCATTCGTTGCTGAATGGTTTAGGAACAAAGGTCATTTCATCAAATCTCAGTTAACAGCAGCAACAGGTTAGATTAAAGAAAAACTAATCAAGAACGTTCTTTGTTAGATTTCTAAAATCTGTTTTTCTCTCTTAGGAAGCAAGACATGTAGTGATTTTGTTTTCATTTCCTGGCTGTTTATTGTCATCCTAGGCGCATATGCTTTGTTCCAGTTGCAGGAGGAAATGAAAAGGCAGCTGAATACTGAAGGAAATTATACTGAGGAGGAACTTGAGGAATACCTTCAAACCCATAAAAGAGTGATGGTTGATTCACTGTGGAAGCTCAATGTTGCTGATATCGAAGCCACTCTTTGTCGAGTTTGTCAGCTGGTTTGTTTAGCTTAACAAATACTCATGTTCACATCTGACCTCTTTGTTTAGTTTCTATGGTTTGTAAACTTATCTATGATTCTTTTTGTTCAGGTTCTTCAAGATCCAGAAGCCAAAAGAGAGGAGCTTCGTACAAGAGCAAGAGGGTTAAAAACTCTGGGGAGGATCTTCCAGGTAATATCTGGTTTCATTTCCTTCTTATAGTCTGACGGGTTGTTAGAGTGTGATTTGGGAATTAAGATACAAGCCTAACCTAAAGCATTCATACAGAGAGCCAAAACAGCTAGTGAAAGTGATCCTTTAGAAAATAATGAACCTCAAAAACTAAACGGAAATGGAAGGGGTGACGACCATGATACCTCTACATCACCAAAATCCAGTGAAGCATCTCACTCCACCTCTGGTCCTCAGGTATCATTTCACATGAACCTTTTGCTTATCTTTGATCTTTCCATTTCACCAAACTCATCACTCTCCATCTTCAACGATGGATAAATCTTCTTTCTGAATTGTGTTAGATAGACATAACATTCATGCTTGTGTTGTTTAGTAGAAACACTCTGAATCAGTCACAATCTCATAAACAGTTCAAATCGAAAGTAGTTAACTGTTTTCTTGTTTGGTAATCTAATAGGAACCACAAAGCCCTTACGTGGAAGAAATCAAACTAGGAGATGAACGGTTCAACTATTACTTCCCAAGACCAGCACCACCTCCTGGCGCAGGGAAGCACTCCTCGACTGGCTATGATTGATTCAGGTGAGATCAGAGGTATCTCTGTAGCGGTTTCTTGCTTATTCAAAACCCTTTTGTATATTATATGTACCATGCAGTCTTAGCATATTTGATATTGCAGTTGTGTGCCATGTATGTAAAATTTTCGTTGTTTTTTCTTTCGTTTTGGGGGATGCAATGTGAATTTGGGATTTGTTAGAAGTAATTTATTAATGTTGAAAGTACATGAAAATATCTTTAATAGATGTTACACTAATACTACACCGATAATTTTATATTTTATAATGTAAATTTTGTTTAATTACTGTTTTCAATATATTAATTAATATTTAAAAAAACTAAGGTAAAATATTTTAAAAAAATAAAAATTGGAAGACAGTTTTAAGTTTTAACTATGAATTGTTTTCTTAAATTATTCTCCAAATTATTCTTGATTTTTTTGGAATGAAATCTTAATAAGGGGAGATTTTAATTAATGTTTTATAAATGACTAATCCAATAATTAATGTAAATTTTCTTTAATTACCTTTTTCGTTATATTAAAATTTATTAAAATTCAAAAAAGTAAGTTAATATATTTAAAAACTAAAAAACAATTTTCTATGTTAAAAAAAAAATTTGGAAGATAGTTTCAATTTTACCTATGAATTGTTTTCTTAGATTATTCCAAATTATTTTGGATTCGTTTAGTAGAATGATTACTTCTAATAAGGGGAGATTTCATTCTATAAAACATTAATTAAAATGAAATTGTTTGTGTTTCCACCAAAAAAAAAGGAAATTGTTTGTGTAGAATGATTAATTAACTAAAACATTGTTTGTGTAAAACATTAATTAAAATAAATTAAATTTAATTAAAGTAAATTCCTAAAATGATTTTAATTCAAATTATTTTGGATTCTTTTAGTAGAATGAAATCTTCTAATAAGGGGAGATTTCATTCTAAGAAAACATTAATTAAAATGAAATCTTTTAGTAGAATGAAATCTTCTAATAAGCTAGCTTTCATTCTAGCTTTTGAATGGTTTTACCATATACTAAATCTAATAAGATATTAGGGTTATAAATAATTTTAGAAATTTATTAAAGAATAGATTTTTTTTATTTAAAATAATAATAAATTAAAAGATGCATGAACTCGATTCAGTAATGCGACATATAAAAAGATGTCATCACAACCGATTCAATATCGTGCGTGAAATAAATCAATGGGTCGGAAGAAGCCGAGTGCTCGTGGTGGAGATGATGATGATGATGAGCAGCAACCTGCTGCGTCATCTGTCGTTGGTGCTACTAAATCTAAGAAGAAGTTTGCTCAAATTGATGAGGATCATGAGTACTCAATAAATACTGAAGAAGAGAAAGTTGTTATCGCTGCGAAGAAGAACAAGGGTAAAAAAGGCTTTGCGGTTTTAGCTTTTGATATCCTTGGTGGTGATGATAGCGAAGAAGTTGATGGAGATGAGGAAGAAGGCTCTCCCGGTGAAATCACGTTTTCGGGTAAGAAGAAATCTTCTAAACAGAAGGGCAGCAGTGTCTTGGCCTCATTAGGCGATGACTCAGTTGCAGACGAAAGTGGTCTAGCTAAAACTCCTGTTGTAGAAAGTGGAAAGAAAAAGAAAAAGAAGAAGAAAAAGAGTGGAAGGACAGTAGAGGAAGAGGATGATTTGGACAAACTTCTTGCAGAACTTGGAGAAACCCCTGCTGCTTCATCCACCACTGGAGAAGAGAAAGTTCAAGCTCAGCCTGCGCCAGTTGCACCGGTAGAGAATGCTGGTGAGAAGGAAGGAAAAGAAGAGACTGTTGAGAGTGCTGCAGCGAAGAAAAAGAAAAAGAAGAAGGAGAAAGAGAAGGAAAAAAAAGCAGCAACCTCTTATGTAGAGGCTAAGGAGGAAAAACAAGAAGAATCAGTAACTGAGGCACAACAGCCGAAGAAGAAGGATTCAAAGGGTCAAGCAGCAGAGAAGAAAATTCCCAAACATGTTAGAGAGATGCAAGAGGCTCTTGCACGGCGGCAAGAAGCCGAAGAGCGAAAAAAGAAGGAAGAAGAAGAAAAATTAAGAAAGGAGGAAGAGGAGCGCCGCAGGCAGGAAGAGCTTGAGGCTCAAGCTGAGGAGGCTAAGCGTAAGAGAAAGGAAAAGGAAAAGGAGAAACTCTTGAGGAAGAAGCAAGAGGGCAAGCTTCTAACTGCAAAACAAAAGACTGAAGCTCAGAAGAGGGAGGCTTTTAAGAATCAGATCCTGGCTGCTGGTGGAGGTCTTCCTGTTGCAGATAATGATGGTGAGGCTACTTCTTCAAAGCGTCCCATTTATGTCAACAAGAAAAAATCATCTCGCCAGAAAGGCAATGACACTTCTATTCAGGTGGAAGATGAGGTAGAGCCAAAAGAGAATCATGCAGGTGAACCAGTTCCTTTAGGTGAAGTGGGTTCAGCAGACACTGAAAAGGTTGATTTAATAGAGTCAGCAAACACAGATGAGAAATCACAACCTGCTGATGTAGCTCAGGAGAATGAGAATGGGGTTGAGGAAGATGATGAAGAAGATGAGTGGGATGCAAAAAGCTGGGATACTGTTGATCTTAACCTTAAAGGTGATTTTGATGATGAAGATGAAGAAGCTCAGCCTGTGGTTAAGAAAGAATTAAAGGATGCTGTATCAAAGACACACGATTCAGGTTAGTATGAAATGTATTTCTTTGTTCTTCTTCCTAGTGTTTCATCCAATATCTATTTTTAATTTTATCTTTTGAATTTCTACACAGACCCTGAAGCTGAAAAACCAGCAGGTATGAGCAACCCAACAACAGCTGCTGTAAAAGCTGTGCATGAAGTGGAAGATGCTAAGCAGACAAAACGTGCTAAGAAGGGTAAAGGTTTAGCTTCGAGTGAAGTTATAGAAGAAGGTGGAGAAAATCTCCGTTCTATTATTTGCTGTATCATGGGTCATGTCGATGCTGGTAAAACAAAGCTGTTGGATT
>NC_025700.1:20863357-20877769 GCF_000633955.1 Camelina sativa | reverse complement strand
TGTATCATGGGTCATGTCGATGCTGGTAAAACAAAGCTGTTGGATTGCATCAGAGGAACAAATGTACAGGAAGGTGAGGCTGGAGGTATTACTCAGCAGATTGGTGCAACTTATTTACCTGCGGAAAACATCCGAGAGAGGACTATGGAACTGAGAGCTGATGCACAACTTAATGTGCCCGGTGTATTGGTTATCGATACACCTGGCCATGAGTCCTTCACGAATCTGCGGTCTAGAGGTTCAAGTTTGTGCGACATTGCCATTTTGGTGGTTGACATAACGCATCGGTTACAGCCGCAAACAATAGAATCTCTAAATCTCTTGAGAATGAGGAATACAGAGTTCATTGTTGCATTGAATAAGGTGAGACTGCTTGTCATTCTGTTTGGATGGGGTAAACAATGAACAAAGTGGGAGAAACTTATATAGATGGGAAATAAATTCTTAAACTTCCAGGTGGATAGGATTTCTGGATGGAAAAAATGCAAGAATGCTCCTTTCGTGAAGGCAATTAGACAGCAAACTGAAGATGTTAAAGATTTATTTAACATGAAGCTCGCTGAGGTAAGTCATACATCTAGAGTTTCTTATGTATGATTTGAGCTATCACTTTGGTTTACATATCGTTCAAGTTTTGTTGTTTCACTGGTGTTCCCAGATTAAAACCCAGTTCCAGGATCAAGGACTCAACACTGAGCTTTATTACAAGAATAAAGAAAAGGGAGAATGTCTCAGTATTGTTCCCACTAGTGCTATTAGGTATGTATCTCTGCTTATTTGTTTCTAATGTACAGCGTAACAGATGTCTTGCTAAGAAAGTTGGTTCTTGATATTTGCAGTGGGGAAGGGATCCCAGATCTCTTGCTGTTTTTGGTTCAATGGGCTCAGAAAACAATGGTTGAGAAACTTACATATGTTGACAAAGTGCAGGTCTCTCTCCTATCTCTTTTAAGGTAACACTTGTTTCTGCATTACTTCAGCATGAGGATTCTGATCCTTTCTTGAAATTTTTGAATAGTGTACTGTCCTTGAGGTCAAAGTTATTGAAGGCCATGGTACAACAATTGATGTTGTGTTGGTAAACGGTGAACTCCATGAAGGTGATCAAATCGTCGTTTGTGGGCTACAGGCAAGTAAAAACTTTATATTCTAAATCCAAACAAGTAATGTAGTGGGTATACATAGAACTTAGTATACTGATCTTATATCTTCCTCATATTTCAGGAACCTATTGTCACAACGGTTAGAGCACTACTAACTTCTCATCCAATGAAGGAGTCAAGGGTGAAGGGTACTTATCTGCATCACAAAAAAATAAAGGCTGCACAGGGCATCAAGATTACTGCTCAGGGACTTGAACGCGCAGTTGCTGGTACTTGCCTGCATGTGGTTGGACCTGATGATGACATGGATGCAATTAAGAATTCGGTTATGGAAGATATGGAGTCAGTTATGAGCAGAATTGAAAAAAGTAGTGGAGGAGTTTATGTACAAGCGTCTACACTAGGGTCATTAGAAGCATTGCTTGAATTCTTGAAGTCCCCAGCTGTAAGGATACCAGTCAGTGGTATTGGCATAGGGCCTGTGCATAAGAAGGATNACTCCTCATCCAATGAAGGAGTCAAGGGTGAAGGGTACTTATCTGCATCACAAAAAAATAAAGGCTGCACAGAGCATCAAGATTACTGCTCAGGGACTTGAACACGCAGTTGCTGGTACTTGCCTGCATGTGGTTGGACCTGATGATGACATGGATGCAATTAAGAATTCGGTTATGGAAGATATGGAGTCAGTTATGAGCAGAATTGAAAAAAGTGGTGAAGGAGTTTATGTACAAGCGTCTACACTAGGGTCATTAGAAGCATTGCTTGAATTCTTGAAGTCCCCAGCTGTAAGGATACCAGTCAGTGGTATTGGCATAGGGCCTGTGCATAAGAAGGATATAATGAAGGCTGGAGTGATGCTCGAGAAGAAAAAAGAAGATGCTATAATTTTGGCTTTTGACGTCAAAGTGACTACAGAGGCTCGTGAACTTGCTGACGATATGGGAGTTAAAATCTTCTGCGCTGATATCATCTATCATCTATTCGATCTATATAAGGATTACATTGAGAAAATCAAAGAGGAGAAAAAGAAGGAATCAGCCGATGAAGTAGTCTTCCCATGTATCCTTAACATTCTACGTGAGTTCAATAAGAAAGACCCAATAATCCTTGGAGTTAAGGTCGTCGACGGTATACTTAAGGTATCCTATTCTTACTCTTCTATATTCTCTCGCTAACTTGCACATACAAGTCATTGGAGGATTCTCATTCTTTTTAACATTCGTCTTGGTTTTTAGATCGGAACCCCCATTTGTGTCCCCAGCAGAGAGTTTATAGATATTGGCCGCATTGCCTCTATTGAGAAGAACCGCAACCCTGTTGACTATGCAGAGAAAGGCGACGAGGTGGCGATTAAGGTAATAACAATTTTTTTTACAGAGAGAGACAAAAGAGTACTTATGGTTGCTTAAGTTTCAACTTGATGCATTCACCTTGTAATCAAGATGCTTTTCTCTGGTGGTATAACACAGATTGTTGCTTCAAATCGTGAAGAACAGAAGACGTTTGGAAGGCACTTTGACAAGAAAGATGAGCTTGTGAGTCACATTTCGAGGAGATCTATCGACATACTCAACGAAAGCTACATGGTAAGCGGAGGATAAGATAAAAGTTAGTTCCCATTCTGCGTTTTCTATAAATCATCATCATCATCGTTCTGACCAAAACCAAAAAAAAAAAAACCATTACAATTGCAGAATGAAATGTCGAAAGAGAAATGGGATCTCATTGTGGTACTGAAGAGTCTCTTCAAGATTTTCTGAACATTCACATGTCTACTCTGGACCTTAAAACAATGAGATACATCTTCCTGCTTCTAATCGAAACATTTACAAAATAACAGAGAGAGGTTAAGGAGAGAGACAAAAGAATGTTCTTGTCTAAATTATACATAGAGGATGCTTCCTAGTTTCCTTTGGACTTTTAGTTTTTTTTATCTTGTTTTCTGGTTATTGTCTGAGGTAGATAACAGTTTCCCCACTGTGGGATAAGTTCCTGATTTAGAATCCAAGAAAAACTATAACAAGACTATAATGACCTCAAGCATAGAGAAACTTACAAGCAAAAGGGAAACACACAACATTGTTGATAACAATTTTAAGCTACTGTTGATTCAAGAAAAGGGTAATCGGTATAACCCACGACAGGATCAGAAGTGTAAAACGTTGGTCTATCATATTTATTGAGCGGTGCATCAACTTGGAACCTCTTTGGCAGATCAGGGTTGGCCAGAAACCATCTACCATAAGCCACGAGATCGGTTCTTCCCTTTGACACGGCCTCATTCCCGTCTTCCCTCGTGAAACCTCCTGCAGAGATGAAAGCCCCCTTAAAGGCTTTCCTCATAGGCATTAACGTGTGAGGACATGCATGTACTTCCCCCATTGTTTTCATTCTGGCTTCAATCACATGACAGTAGAGGATTCCGTATTTGTTCAGAGATTCCGCCATGTAAAGCCCCAATGCTCCTGGATTAGTGTCTCCGGATTCCATGTAGTCAGCAAACGGAGAGAGCCTGATACCAACACGGTCTGGTCCGATCTCCTTAGACACTGCATCAACTATTTCTAAAGCAAATCTGCAACGTTTTTCCAATGATCCACCGTACTCATCAGTTCTATCATTCACCGTATCCTTCATGAACTGGTCGATCAGATAGCCATTAGCTCCATGAATCTCAACTCCATCAAAGCCTGCAACAAAAAAAAACATTCAAAGGATAAGAATCTTGAAATGATTTATTCAGATTCTTGAATTATTCCCAAATCTGGATTTTTGCTTACCAGCTTCCATAGCATTTCTTGCTGCCAGCCTAAAATCGTTGACAATGCCGGGGATTTCTTCGATGTCTAGCCGTCTTGGAGGAGTAAACATGGCTTCGTCAATACCATTAGAGCGGATTTGAGGCATCAATGGCTTATCGGAACAAGAGATAGGAGCTTGTCCATTTGGCTGAAACCCGCGGTTAGAAACACGGCCAACATGCCAGATCTGACAGAAGAAGACACCACCTTTGGCATGAACAGCATCAACGATTGGCTTCCATGCCTCCACATGCTCTTTAGTCCATATCCCAGGAGTATCTTGATACCTTTGAAGATCAACAAATCACACAAATGTGGTAAGATCATCAAAAACCCACAAATAAAAACGGTGTCTTTAATCAAAAAGGAAGAACTTTTAAGTTACCCTTGAGCTGTATCTGAAACTCCGGTGGCTTCAGTGATGAGAAAACCTCCTGGAGTCGTTCTCTGAGAGTAATAAACGGCAGCGTGAGGCTGAGGAACGTTTCCGTACGATCTCTGTCTCGTCAGTGGTGCCAGAACAACTCTATATAGAAACAAAACGAATCAAGCTTGTTATTGTAAGGACTCAACACACAAGTCATCAAAACGACAAAGTAAGGATACAAGTTAAAAATATTACCTATGAGAAAGATTGAATCGTCCCATCTTATAGGGAGTGAGAAGAGGTATACTCTGTTTTGCTACTGCGTTTTCCATTTCCATGAATTCGGATTTTGTTTGATTTTTCTTTCGAAACCACTTTCAAGTTTTTTTTTTTTCCTTGGATTGTGGAGGATAATGGATATATCTAGGCACATATTTATACACATTGATTGATCAAAAGAAGTAGGAACGTGAGTCTTTATTTCGTCTATAAAGGAACGTGGACGTCATTGAGGACGCATTTGTGGACCCTTATAAACCCATCCACTTGGAATATATTTACTTCTTCATGATGACGAATGCATTGACGACATGAGAGCACTTTGAACTTAACCTATATTATTCTTTCCTTTGTTCCTCCCTATCATCTACATACAGTTCGGATTCGACTTTTTTGATCCGTTGGAGCTTTATACGGAACATAACAAATGGGGCCTCGTATGGTTTCAATCACTTCTTTTGTTTTGGTTTGACTTTACGAAACTTTGACCACCGGCAATAATATGCTCTGCTTTTTTGTTTTCTGCGCAACATAGTAAAAGAGTCGAAAGAATGTGAATTGAGACTCAAATGGAAGATTAGAAGAGACATTAAGACACACTAAATTGCGGCATTATCACATCAAACAGATATAAGAAACCAACCATTTTGGGTGTATATGTGTCCCGCCCACCTTGCTTGACTAGTTTAGGAAAACAAAGGTGATCAATCCCAAATAACAGCTGCAACAGTTTGAAAGTGACACAGCTCTTATCATTGGAATCAGATTTGGGCCTTAAGTTTTATGTTATCAGCCCAGTCTTAAAAAAACTCGTAACACTTGTTAGCCTAAACCGTTTTGTTATTTTGGGTACACTTATTTTTTTCTTTCAAATAGTAGGGTTCTTATTCAGGTGTTGGGAGAGGCCTATTAAGTTGCTGCTAAGTGATTTAGCACAACGCCGCCAAGCCTATGATGCACGTCAGGGATCTCAGTGTTAGTCTTTATCTTGTGACATGGATCTTCTCGGTGCAAAAGTGTTCGGTCCTTACTCCTTTTTTTTGTTCATCCTTTCATTAATGTAATCATCGCAACGTTTTTTGGTCTTATTAAAGGGTGCATAGGACAGATTTACTTGATATCGCCAAAAAATTACAAGAAAAAATGAGGGTAAGTTTTGGATTTATTAATGACTCAAAGCCAAGTGTTCCTAGTTGATGCTATACCCTTAATTGTGTGTTCCATACTTCAATTATGTTAACAAAAAAAATTCTTTTTTTTTTTCTTGGGATTTAGGGGAAATTAATGTGAATTTGGGATTGTTATAAGACAATGATTGATGTTGGAATCTCACATGAAAAAAGCTCTTTTGTGACAAATGTGTTGGAGATCATGTGTTCTCATTACTATATGTGTTGAGGCACAGGCTAAGTTGTGCAGATTTTGTCCTCTTAAAAGGACTTATAATGCATTAGTAGCTGTCCATTTTTATTTGCATATGGGAAAAATTACTAAGACCCATCATTATTTCTTAAACTATTTATTAAACACACACAACTACAAAAACTAGAGTATATTTTTGTTGTGGTAATGATTTTTTTTTTTCCCCCATTGGAACTTAAATGATACGGTAATGAATCAAATAGCATTAGCTGGAACAAAGGACAAACTCAATAATTTAGTCTCGAAAATGTTTGGCTTGAGTGTGACGGTGTGACTGTGAGTCTGTGACCATGTGACTGTGAGTCTGTGACCAATGGGAAATTGTGATTCTTTCTATTATTAATTCGAAAATCATGGTTTATTATAAAATGTGTGAAAGCTTAACTCCTAAGCCGTTGATATGGCTTGATGCTATATTTTTTTCAGTTTAGATCTTCAAACAATGTTAGAAAATGTTGTTAATCGATATGTCCCAATGTACATTAAATTAAATATGATATGTTTGAAGTAAATAAATAATAATCCAAAGTACGTCTTAATTACCGTTAAAATTTCGCTGTAATCAGTTCCGTGTGGCTTAATATAAGACGTAAGTACTGTTGTTATTAGAGACGTCGTTGATATATAGAGAGATTAAAAGCACGACGTTAGCAAAGGGGGTATAAAAGACGAAATAATCCTTATACAGAAACTCATCCTGAAATAATAACAAGTGGACCAAAAGAGAAATAAAGAAGGTCAAATATGGTAAACGACACGCGTCAACGGAATAATCATAAATTTAATACCTAAAAAAATAATAATTTCGAAATCTTCAGATATGAATTAAAAAAAAAAAAAAAAAGGAAAATATACAAATCCAAGGAAAGCATCAATGGTGGAAGAAGCTTGCTTGTGAGATTATTATATCCAGCGACGACGAGTCAAGCAGTAGTGAACCATAAGTAGTACCACAGAGTGTGTGTGTGTGAGAAAGAGAGAGATAGAGAGAGAGACGTGTTAGTGTGTGTTTTTTCTTCGCCGCTTCCACGGCGTGAATCGACTTTTCTTTTTTTNCTCCATTGCTGCTATGAACTTTAGTCTTATGCTCAACTCTGTTGGCTTCTACCAAGTAAAATTCTTTCTTTTTTGACTCTTTTCTGTTACTCTGTTTGAAAGATCTTTCGTTTTGANATCGAGATCTCCGGATCTGATAGTGTCGGTGGTGTTCAATTTTCAAAAAAAAAAAAAATTGAGAGAAAATGGAGAAAACTGAGAGTGAGAAGAAATCGCCGGTGTCTGACGTCGGAGCATGGGCTATGAATGTAATCAGCTCCGTCNTACATAGCAAGCATTACTGTAAAGAAGTGAAAGCTTCTGTTATGGTTGTTGTTATTGGTGTTGGGATCTGTACTGTCACTGATGTCAAAGTTAATGCCAAAGGTTTCATCTGTGCATGCACTGCTGTTTTCTCCACATCTCTCCAGCAGATTGTAAGTTTTGATTCTCACCATCCCTTTCTTTATGTTAGATCTGGCTTTGCTTGTTTTGATCTCTCTTTCGTTCTTTAAACGCAAAGGCTCAAACTTTTCTTGGATCTGGAAGGGAACCTTTTTTTCCCTTTGATCTCGATTTATGTATAATCTGTATGTTTGGCCTCCCAGTCCCAGATCTGAATTCATAAACTAATCTGGGAGGCACAGTTCTCTAGTACTTGCTGGAATCCTTAAAAGGGCATTTGTCCTCTGGAAAGTGTTGTGTCAAGTGTTTGGCTGATAAATTTTCATTTTTTCTTTTGGTAACAGTCAATAGGTTCTCTGCAAAAGAAGTACTCAGTAGGATCTTTTGAATTGCTGAGCAAAACAGCTCCAATCCAAGCCATTTCACTTCTCATCTTTGGCCCCTTTGTTGACTATTTCTTGAGCGGCAAATTCATATCTACTTACAAGATGACTTACGGTGCCATCGTAAGTAAAAAATTTCAACTTCTCTAAGATTCAGATGACTCGAAAGTAAACACAAAATCCTTACTCTTATCTCTAAATTTTGCAGTTCTGCATTCTTCTGTCCTGTGCATTAGCTGTTTTCTGTAACATAAGTCAGTATCTCTGCATCGGAAGATTCTCAGCTACATCCTTCCAAGTTCTAGGCCACATGAAAACAGTCTGCGTCCTCACATTAGGATGGCTTCTCTTTGATTCCGAGATGACATTCAAGAACATCGCCGGGATGGCCATAGCTATTGTTGGGATGGTGATCTATAGTTGGGCGGTTGATGTAGAGAAACAGAGAAACGCAAAGTCAACGCCACACGGCAAAAACAGTATGACCGAAGATGAGATTAAGCTACTCAAAGAAGGAGTTGAGCATATCGACTTGAAAGACGTTGAGCTCGGTGACACTAAACCATAAAAGTGTGTGGTGCTTATCATCCATTTCAAATTACACGTTCGAAACTGATTCTTTATACAAATATTTCCTTTGTGTGCCATTTTCACTTTGTTCTTTCCACTTTAGATCATTTTGGGCCTTTAGAAAGCCCATATATCCTTCTTTCCTTAAAAGTACAAGACCCATCTTAAATAGTGAATGTTCGTTCTATAAAGTAATACAGAAATGTCAACTGAACCATGTGAGTTTTATTCATTTAATATAACCCTTAGAATTACCAAAACAGATCTTTTTGTTGTTATATGAATGATTCAATGGCATAAAATTTTCTAACAGTGACCAGTGTCCAAATGTTATAAATTTGGTGGAAACGAGCATAATAACTCAGGTCATGAGTCAGGACATGTGATGCGTGCTTAAAAAATACAAGAACGTACATGTGATGTGGTTTAAAGCTATAAGGGAATGATTAAAACAAAAGCTAGGGTTATTTCACTGGGAGCTGTAAATAATTTTTGTTTACAGATTTGTGATTGGATTGGGGATGAAAAGTTTAAAGTTTTACTGGATGGTGGTAGTAAAAATAATTAAAAAAAAAAAAAGTTACTGAGTTAAGTAAGATGGGAAAGAATTGGGGAGGTCCCAGTAATATGAAACCAGACCCCAAAAAAGATCCAAATCCTACAACTAGGTACCATGCTATTACTAGGCCCTCTTTTTCCTCTGCTTTAATGTCTTTATTGGAACCCTCAAAACCTATAGACAATTCATAAAAGATCAAAACAAAATTTTAGAGAAAAGAATCACCTTTTTTTTTTTCTTTTTCTTTTTAATCTTCTCAATTGCCGAAAATTTTATCAATAAATATATTTTCTAAAACAAATTTTAATCCGAGTTGATAAAAATTTGGTCTCTAATCTTCACATATTTCTTCTTTTTTTTTTTTTTCTGTTTGGCCAAAATCTTTATAAATGAAAGATTTGTATTTTCAACTTCCAAAGCCAAAATAATCACAGCAATCTTGTTGTTCTTGATAAGTCATTGCATTTATTATTTAAACCTCAATGGTGGTCGCTTGACTTAGCAGTTATACATACACTGATGTTGGACGTGTTTTTTAGACCAAACCAAAAAAGCAAATACTAGAAAAATTTGACTTTTACATGTTCTCCCTTAACCCTTATTAGTAGAGTAGTAAACGTCCTTCACGTGCTCATCGAATCAACTTTGTAAGGGTTTAAATTAGATGTCTAATTAGTAATTTACCTATATAATGACCGACTTAAACCTCATTTTTTTCCCAAAATGAGGTACCAATTAAATTTCCAAAACTCTTAAAAAATTTTCTTCTTTTTTTGCAATATCAGAAAGTGTGAAAACCGAAGAGATTTAACATTATTAACAGAGTTCTTTTCTCCTTTCTTTTTTATTTTTTCTTTTACTTTTCCTTTTTGTTTTGTGTTTTGCTTGAGCGAGAGAGCTTTGTGTGTGTGTGTGTGTGTTTTGTTTTATCTTTTTTTTTTTTTTTTTTTTGCTCTCTATCATATTCATAGTGGTAAAGTCACATTCTGATTAAAATAGAAATGCTTTTTCCATCGGAAGGGATCATCTTTTCATGCCGATTGCATCAGTGCAGATTTCCTTATTTACATCTCTTCTTTTCTCAAAAATTTCCTCTTTTTTTTCTTAATCTCTCTCTCCCTTACTCCACTTAAATATATCAACTTTGTCTTTCTTTCCCAAATCTTTTAATTTTTTTTGTCTGGATCGTATCAGTGAGGGTAGAAGAAGATTGTGAGAAAAAATTGAAGCAAACCCACAGATGATTACGTCCTCTGTGACCTGAGAAAACCCTACTCAGAAGAATAATAAACCTCAGTGCTTATTTTCTGACGAACAGAGACACACCTGCTAATGGGTTCAGAGCAGCATAGATTTCTTCAGCAGGAGCAGGTTAATTTCTCTCTTCTGTTCCTTTTGAATTCCTGTTTCTGGGGTTTAGTTTCACTCTGTCTCCCATGGGCCATGGTTGTCTAAGTTGTTTCAGATTTTAAAGTTTTAGTTTTTGGAAAGTTGCTTCTTTTTTCTTTCTCTCTTGCTACTTAGATCTGACTACCGAACTCTGTTCACACTAATCTGCTCTTTTATTTATTTATTTAGGGTTTTATGTTGAGTCTCTCCTCTGATCATATTCTATCACAGTGTTGCGCAGCAAGTGATAATTGAGAAATTGATTAAAAGCTGACATTTTTCTCATTCAATTAGATTAAAAATTCAAGCTTTTTTTGAGGTTCTGATCTAGATTCGATGCGTGTAAGCTTCTAAGATTACGTTTTTCTAAAAGAGCATAACTTTAGATCCATAGTCATGGTTTTGTAGAAACGCTTGATTCACTTATACGACGCAGTGATCTTATCTTCTTACTTTCCAGATCTCTTTTACCTGTTTTAGCTCATTGATCTTAATAATTACACTGAAGTGTGTGTGTGTGTGTGTGTGTATGTGTCCTTTTACCAGAGGAAAAGGTGGGGAGGTTGTTTAGGAGTGTTCTCATGCTTCAAGTCACAAAAAGGCGGAAAACGAATTGTACCTGCATCTCGCATTCCGGAAGGTGGTAATGTCTCAGCCTCACAACCTAATGGAGCTCATCAAGCTGGTGTCTTGAATAACCAAGCTACTGGAGGAATCAATCTATCACTTCTAGCTCCACCATCCTCTCCTGCTTCTTTCACCAATTCAGCTCTTCCTTCAACTGCTCAGTCACCAAACTGTTACTTATCCCTGGCTGCAAACTCTCCTGGAGGTCCTTCATCGAGTATGTATGCCACTGGACCATATGCTCATGAGACTCAATTGGTCTCACCGCCTGTTTTCTCTAGATTCACTACCGAGCCATCGACTGCTCCTTTCACTCCTCCTCCAGAGCTTGCACGTCTGACTGCTCCTTCTTCACCTGATGTACCTTATGCTCGTTTCTTGACTTCCTCCTCTGGTAAAGGTCATTACAATGTTTCAAGTGATCTTCAGGCTACGTATTCTCTTTATCCCGGAAGTCCAGCCAGTGCTCTTAGATCACCAATCTCTCGTGCTTCCGGAGATGGGCTATTGTCGCCTCAAAATGGTAAATGCTCAAGGAGTGATTCTGGCAACACCTTTGGGTATGACACAAATGGTGTCTCAACACCTTTGCAGGAGTCAAACTTTTTCTGTCCTGAAACTTTTGCCAAGTTTTACCTGGATCACGACCCTTCGGTTCCTCAAAATGGTGGAAGGTTAAGCGTGTCGAAAGATTCAGATGTGTATCCTTCAAATGGATATGGAAACGGGAACCAGAATAGGCAGAACAGAAGTCCCAAGCAAGACATGGAGGAGTTGGAAGCTTACAGGGCTTCTTTTGGGTTTAGTGCAGATGAAATCATCACAACTAGTCAGTATGTAGAGATCACTGATGTGATGGATGATTCTTTTAGCAAAGCGACTTACTCTCCAAGCGATGGACAAAAGCTGCTTAGAAGAGAAGTAAATTTGCTGAGTCAAACAAGCCCCAAATCTGAAGCTGATCTTGATTCACAAGCTGTGGACTTTCATTCACCAAAGGCATCAAATGGCTACAAAGGTGAGTATTGTCGCATTAAATCTTAAGTCTCTTTGCAGAGAAAATATCATTCATTGTGTGCTAAATTGTATCATTATTGTGTGGCTCAGATCACAAGCAAAGAAACCAGCGCATCCATGCGGATGAAGAGGCTCTATTATCGAGAGTGGGTTCTGTAAAAGGAAGCAGAAGCTATCCCATCTCGAGCTCTGATGCAGAGGTAGAATACCGAAGAGGAAGAAGCTTAAGAGAAAGCAGAGAGAACAGACACAGGATAGGCTGATCAAGACAACAACAACAACAAAGCCAGCTCTGTTCTTAAGGTCTTCTAAGTTCTAAAATGGGAGCTGCTAACTCTTGAGATAAGAAATCTAGTGGTTTTTTTCTTCTAAGTATATATAGATATATAAAAATATATATATTACAGATGGTTTTTTAGTAGAAGAATGATGTTATATATATAAGAGAGCAAGAGTGAGAAAGTGAATGCTTGTTTTTTAGTTTGACATGGCTTTTTTGTAAGACCCATCTTTTATCTAATTGCAGTAATCTGTTTTGAGGTTCTTTAGGCGATCTCTTCTCTTCTTTTATGCATTGTTAAGGACCTAAGGCTAAGATAATTCTTAATTTTCTATATGAACATTGACATTGTTGTGAGAACATTGACATGCTCTGATAATTGTGTTTACACTAAAATTTTGTATGTTAAATCAAAAAATTGCAAGTAGTAAATTCTAATTCACTTTATAATTGGAATGGAGGTTTTTTAATCAAAAAGTTTTTTACTAGAAAACACAGACAAAACAGTAACACGTTAAGTCGTTAACTTTCAAAACATTTGTTAAAGTAGTCTCTGTATCTCTGATAGGTATGATGAGTTTCTTCCCGTGTTCTAGAATGTTGCTGGATCGGGTCAATATTATTGGGCCAGATTAGATTTTGGGTTGTCGACGTTGCTTACGTTTGAGTTTCATTTTGCTTAAGAATTTAATCTATCGAATTAGTCTTTTAATTAAGGAAACATTGCCTTAAATGCTTTGGTCTGCGGCCGTTTTGTGACCGTTAACCCCTATTTAATTAATAAAATAAAGTTAATTATAGAAAGAAAGAGCGACTTTAGAATTTGGTGAATAAAATAAAGACCTTTACAATTTCACTTCTTCAGGCACTAAATTTTATATTTGTTTCAAAATTTTCAACAATGGAAAAGGAAAAAAAATCCTATTAATATAATAAATATTGAAAACTTCTTATTTCCATTATAATTTCACGAACAAATGACCTAATGGTTTTGTAAAAATAATTAAAAAAAAAAAATCTATAAGAAAATCACTGCAAGCAATAGAAAAAAAACTTGTTAAATATTGGCAACTGTTTCCATTCTATGTGCAAATAAGAGTGCCTCGGTTTGCGGAAGATTATATTTCATTATCAATCAATCATTCTCTTCCACGTAAGTCAATACAAACGTTTTTATCTTCTTTTTCTTCTCTTCTTCTCTTCTTCTTGTTCAGAGATAAGACTATAAAAGAGGTGAAGCTTCCAAGCGCCCACCGATAAAAATTCGGATCTCGTGTCCAATGCAAGTGTCAAAAACAAGTGGCCGGTGTGGTCTTTAGACTATCCTCATTGGTTTAGTTTCTTAGTTGTTTCTTAAGGCATATTTAATAAGAAAAAAAAGAGAAGAAACTTTGCTAAGAGTTAAGGAAAATTTTGTTGATTATTGGTAGAACCAAATTTAAGGGTTTCTTAATAATAAATATAGTAAAATAATAATTAATATCTTAAAATATTCAAAATTATTTTATATATCAAAGAAACATATTTTATTAAGAAAAACATAAAATAACATACAACATTTTAAATTATTACACAAAACATTAAAAAACAAAAACATAAAACACACCATGAAATAAAATATAGAAACATATTTAATTAAAACATGAAACATAATTAATATCCAAATTTAGTCCACAAATGTTCAATTAAATCAAGTTTCAATTGGTCATGCACTTCTCTATCACGGATTATTATTTGACCATTCAACACGTTGCTAATATTTGAATTCATATTGATAGAATATGAAAGATCCACACCCTCTGCTTGTGGGAAATCAGAAACCTCAGCTTGACTGTATCCATCTCGTTCATTTTCGACAATCATATTGTGGAGTATGATACACGCCCTCATAATCAATCCCACTTGGTCTTTATCCCATAAAAGACATGGATTTTTAATGACCGCGAATCTAGCTTGTAGGACACCGAACGCACGCTCAACATCTTTTCGGTAGCTTTCTTGGCGGTCAGCAAATAAAGATGCTTTTGGAGTCTGTGGTAGTGGTATGGATTGAATAAACGTTGGCCATTTTGGATAAATACCGTCTGTCAGATAGTAAGTCAAATTGTACTCTCTGCCGTTAACGTAGTAGGTAACTTGTGGAGCTTGACCATAAAGTATATCATCAAAGAC
>NC_025700.1:20830566-20860041 GCF_000633955.1 Camelina sativa | reverse complement strand
GAGAGAAAAGAGAAAAAAGGAAAGTGAAAGAGAGATGAAAAAAAAAATTAAACCCCTTCGTCCCAAATAAAACTCGACCCACTGATTTTGTGACACTTGTCCAGCAAGAGACGTTTCTTGCAATCCTAAAATAAGAAACGAATCTTGCATTTCTTAGCTTAGGTTTCAATAATTAATATTATCTACCCCTAAGAAACAAACTAAGAAACAACATAATTGTGCCGATGAGGATAGTCTTATATTGTATTGGTTACTATTTCTTCGTCTTAATCCAATTGTAAAGGAAGAAAAAGCGTGTTTTAAACAAAGAACATGGTGGACCTATTAAAGAACTCGTTAAAAATGTCATAAATATCTAAAACACTAATCTCCCACGTCTAATACACAACAAAGTCATTATCACAACTTGACGAGACACACCTATATATAAACCATTCAAACCTTTTTCTATATATTTCTCATTCACTTTCCAATTCGAGAACAAAAATAAGAAACCTATACAAAACTTGTCTCATGAAGAATAATAATAATACTCGACGTCAATCATCTTTCAAGAAGTTCTGCCGGAAACTGTCACCGGAGAGGCAAGATTCAGCCGGAGATATACAGCAGCATAGCAGTAGCAATGTTGAGGACAAGAACAGAGACTTAGAGGCTGTTTTTGCTTACTTGGATGCAAACAGAGACGGTAGAATCTCTGCGGAAGAGCTTCAAAAGAGTTTCACGACACTAGGAGAGGAACTGTCCGATGAAGAAGCCGAAGCTGCGGTCAAACTGTCTGATACAGACGGAGATGGGATGTTAGATTTCGAGGAGTTTGCTCAGCTTATCAAAAGAGATGATGATCAGTTTACAGAGGAAGAGAAGAAGATGGAGCTCAAGGAAGCGTTTAGATTGTATAGATCAGAAGGTGAAGAGTGTATTACACCAAGAAGCTTGAAGCTGATGCTAAAGAAGCTGGGAGAGTCAAGAACAACCGATGATTGTCAAGTTATGATTAGTGCTTTTGATGTCAATGCTGATGGAGTTTTAAGCTTTGATGAGTTTGCTCTTATGATGCGCTAATAATATGATAGTTATTATCACCTCCTATATTGTCTTTTTGTTGTTCTTTTATTTGATCTTCTACTGTATATAATGTTAATGGCTTGTGACGCAATAAACACGATTGTTATTTAACCTTTTTTGAAACTTTGTCATATTAGAGTCTCACAGGAAAGGGTCAATCTACTATGGAGTCCATTGAGGTTTGACCATCATAGTCATTAAGAAATTCTGGCCTAGTCATATTATTCCCTGAAGTTCACAATTCAAGACAAAAGGTGAGCATGTGCAAATCGATATTATGATAATAACAAGATTCATAACGAGAGCCTTTTGTCAGATATTCACGTAACGGTAACAATTGAGGAATCTAAAAAGATCCCATCCCTACCAATCAATCTCGTGCCCTTATTACCAATTAATTAGAGTTATGACGTTGAGATTTTACTAGTCGAGATGATGGTTTTTGTTGGTCCATCTTGAATCGAATCTTGTTATCCGATGGTCAATATCAATATCGAGCAATATGTCATTTAGTTTTTTTTGATACTATGTTTATATGTTAAGAGTTGGGGTTTAAATTCGAAATCAATTGGTTATGAACACATTGACTAGGTTGTACATTTATATTACATTAAGTCCAATCTAATTCATTGGTAGGATTTTTGACACCTTCCGTATTAAATCAACCAAGTAGGTATGAATGTGGAGCTTTCAACAAAAATGGATTTGATTCGAATCATCTTGTGTGCCTCCAACTTCTTCGGGCTTACTGTAAAAAACAAATTTATAGAGTACTGAGAAGCCAGCCATGTTAAAACATTAAGACTCATACTTCTCATTTATAGATATGATCATATGATTAGTGTAAAAAAAACAAATGACAGTCGTAAAATATTTTATATTTACAGAAACACCCTTTCTTGATACTACTACCTAAATTTAAGACTGAATAGAAGAAAACGTGTTTTAAACATGGGGATGAGACCTTGTAACAGACTAACAGAGGATATACTAATATTTTCTTTCCTCTAGATCTGAAGACCTACTAATAATACAACTTCTTCTAGATCTAAAGACTAATAATATATGTTTTTATTTTTCTAGATCTAAAGAACTAGTCTGAATCTCCCACGTTTGATTCGTTTCAATTTCTATTTTCTTATTACTATTCTTGACTTGAAACACACCTATATATATATATAGAAACACTTTATACCATTTCTCATTCAACTCTTAAATCAAGAAGAAAGAAACCATACTTGTAAACACACATACAACACCTGCAACATTTCTTTTTCTTTTCAAAATGAAGAATATTCAACGTCAGCTTTCTTCATCTTTCATGAAATTCTTAGAAGACAAGAACAGAGACCTAGAGGCTGTGTTTGCTTACATGGATGCAAACAGAGATGGTAGAATCTCTGCTGATGAGCTTAAGAAGAGTTTCATGACAATGGGAGAGCAAATGTCTGATGAAGAAGCCGAGGCTGCTGTTAAACTGTCTGATATAGACGGAGATGGGATGTTGGATCTTCATGAGTTTGCTCAGCTTATCAAAGGGAACGATGACTTCACAGAGGAAGAGAAGAAGATGAAGATAATGGAAGCTTTTAGAATGTATATTGCTGACGGTGAAGATTGCATTACCCCTGGAAGCTTGAAGATGATGCTAATGAAGCTAGGTGAGTCCAGAACCACTGATGATTGCAGAGATATGATTCAAGCTTTTGATCTCAATGCTGATGGAGTTTTGAGCTTTGATGAGTTTGCCCTCATGATGCTTTAAGCTTTGTTGTTTCGTCTTCTACAGTTTTTGTTTGATATATGGCTGTGTAAATAAGGCTTTGCAAGCAATATCCAAAAACTTGTTTTATATTATCCAAAAAATCATACTTCATTAAAAAAAAAAATTCATCTTGTTTCAGTTTCAATGTACATGAATCCTATTTCATTGTGTTTCTATTTGGTGTTACACAACAACTACATGCCAAAGCATCATACAAGAGAAAAAAATATAACAGAACAGATTGGATTTCAATTTATAGTTCTCAGCTCATGGCATGTTGAACAAGCTTATCCAAGACCTTCCAATATCTCAGACAAGAAGGGTCTGTGTGAATCGCCCTAGTCACCCATTTCTCAGGGCTTTGGTAGTTTTCAATCCCTGAAGCGGTTTCAGGTCTGTCTTCCGATTGTCTTGCGGGTATATGCATCTGGAAGTAAACCTCAGCAGGTCTCATTTCTGTCCAAAAATATTAAAAAAAAAACTTCAGTTGTGCTCAAAGTTTTGGTGGAATACGAAAAGATAAAGATTAGGACATCTGCAGTCTAACCTGGTGGCCAGCAGAACCATTCAAGACGAAGATTCTTCTCCCATTTCTCTTTAGAGCCAAGACTACCATGTGCTTGAGCTATTAATATATACACGATAGGCAAAGGAAACAACGAACTCGCTTGAACTTTGCTAAGACTTTTTACAGCCAGTGAGAGGAACTGCGAGTCATTAGACTGTCTAGCCAGCTCCATGCAGACAGCACCATGGCAGAGAAGTAGACAGCTCTCTGAATTAAACAACGAACAAGCTTGTGCAAGAAATTCCTCTGCTAAGAAAAAGTCTTTTTTCCCGATGGAATCTAAGCCACGAGCTAAGCTATATACACCCATCCATTCTTTCCATGAATTCTTCTTCTGGCTCGAGCATTCTTGTAGGCTCATCTCTAAGAAGTTAGCATCAGGTTCCAGATCATATTGAGATTCTATGAGCTTCAGGCATATCCAACCAATATTTAAGTCAGTCTTGAGCTCCAAACACGCTCTGTATTCCTCTTGCATGTTGCTGGTACTCCCTTTTATCGCATAGGCACGGCAAAGTTGCAAATGTCCTAGAAATAGGTAGCTACTTGGAAGCGAAAGGGAAGAAGCTTTCCGGGCATTGCCAATGGACTCTGCTATATTTCCCTTCTGCAAACTGATCTCAGAAGCACAAAGCAGAAGCTGGAACTTTTGATATTCGCCTTCCTTCGAACATGTCTCATCAGAGAGTGCCACAGAGATTAGACGCTCAATAGCACTACAAAGTTGGCGAGGAAATCTCTGCTCACGTGCCTTCTGCACGAGATTCAGAATAAGCAAGTATCTTACACCGCTGTTCCAAGGTTCTTGATGCAAGAATCTGCGAATTGGAAAACAATCATTTAATAGTTATAGTGAAAATAAAATTTTCTACATATTACGCCCTTAGCTCTCTAACATATACGAGAGATTCTGAGCACATGTATCAAAAATTGAGTTGTAGATGATGAAAGGATCAGTGAGAGTTGATCAATTCAGATTTTGAAAATGCTAACATGGTGACGAAAGATTCTCAAATACCTTTGCAGTTCCACAACAACAACAGGAGCATTCAGACACTGACAATGGCATGTCGGAAATGAGAACCTTGGAGCTGTATTGCCAATTACATTGCAAGCAACCGATCCTCCACCAAGGACCTCCAATGCGGACTTCAGACCTTCCTTATTTACACAGTCAGAGACATTTATGATACAACATCTACTAGCAGTACAGGCATCCTTCATTCCTTCACCAGCTAACAAAATATATCCAAGCAGGTTCCTAATTCCAAAAAATCATATTTCCAAGTTATGATTATATACCAACATATCATTACACAGTTAAAACATAGCGCGCTTGATCAGCTTATTTAACCTCTGGTACTGATCAAAACTCACCTTATCAAATTACTATGAGGGTACATATGAATAACTTTTCGGAGGTGGGCAATCCCCTTCTCAAATCCAAGGAAATCTCCTGCTCCAGTTTTCAGCTGCAATATCCAGAGTGGTGTCATTATAATCCAGAGTTTAAACAAATACAGCATTCGAAATGAAAGGGCCAACATGATATTCGAGATCAACAGGCTCACCAATTTGTTGAGTGCGATCAAATAGTGCATTGCAACTATTTCTTCTTGTGATGTAATATAGTTACGAGTGCTTGCAACAATCGACTGAAGTCTATCACTCTGATCAAGAGAATGGATGGCAGATACTATAAAGCTGATTTTCGAACTCTGGAAGAAATCCTTTGGCATTTTCTGGATGCTGGTTATAGCAGAATCAACCCCAGATATGCAATAGAGCAGACTACAGATAAAACTGATTGGGGAGGCTATTGAGGGTTTTTCCATGGTAGATATCCTAGCCCCCAGATCTCGAATCACTGAGAGAGCCGAATCATTCTCACCAATCTTCCACAGAGAGAAAGCATATATTTGCAAACCTCCGGCATCAAGCAAACCTTTTGGAAAATTTGATTAGATATTAGTAAATTTATTAACATTAGCCTCAAATTTGCATTAAACCCCAGTCTTCAAACAGGGGGATGAACAATCTTAAGGGCAAACCTTTTGACTTCAAATTTGTGCATTCCATAACAGATTCTTTGAATCGTCCTGCCTGCACAAATAGTTTAAGTGAGTACAATATTTGCATTTGTATTTGACTATTGAATTATACCCAATCTAAAAATAGCTTTCAAAAAGACATGTTAACGGAAAGAAGGGTGGGCATCTCACCTTGCTGAGTGACCTGACCAAGTTCATAGATACTTTTCCAGCATGAGATTTCACTGAATTGTCGGGGTAAATACTCATTGCAGCTAGTGCCAGCCTATAAGAAGCAATGGCAGTGTGATAATTATTTCTTGCCTCACAAACTAGCCCGTGGAGGTTATGGGATTCAGGGTAATAAGGGGTGCGTTGCACTGCCTGCTCAATGCAAGCAAAAATCTGCAACATAGTTTCAGGAGCGGGAGTTATTTAACTCACTTGATAACTAAATAAAAACCTGTGTAGATAATAGATATATAACACATGTGTTTATACCTGCGGAGATGATATATTTCCCTGTAGCAAAGCAAGCCATGCCAGACCAACTTGGAACTCCGCAAGCTGGACAGAATGATACCACGCCTCAATTAAAACCATCACACTTACATGTAAGTAAACCACAATTAAAGCAGCACTTACAGGTGATATCTGTGCAGCTCGTAAACAACTCTCGAAAGCCTCGTCTGATGTTGACTCCCTGAGGTGTTAATTAGTCTATGGGGGCAAATTGTATTTCGAAGACATGAGAAATATTTTCACATAAAAAGCAACTACCTCGCATAAGTATCAGCTGAGCCAGCCCAAGGTAGCGCAAGTGTAGGATCTATGCTTCTAGCACAATCAAAAGCCTGCTTTGCCAATTTCATTTCGTCCGATTCCCTGAAGATCTGTTTAATGCAATCAAAAAGAGGAAAATCGTATCTGACGTCATTAACATAGGTGAAGCAAAAATGCAATTCCTGGTAAAGCTAGGATATCCAATACAAAGCCAGAAAGACAAAAATGTTAAATACAATACCTGACCCATAAAAGCCCAAGCAACGGCTAAAGATACATCCAAATGCAATGCCCGGATCAAAGCATGTAGTTTCAAAGCACTATTATCAGACATACAACCCAAAGCAACCCAGAACTCTGAGTTTTCGCATTCAAGCAGTAATGCTCCCAGAGCCATCTTTTCTGGTAGCTTCCTGATAGAATAGTCAACTATTACAAGGGAGCGCATCAAAAACTAAGAAAATGCCAAGTAACGTTTAGTATAATCTTACCAAGAACTTGAAGATTCAGAGTCATTGCTTAAACTTGAAACAAGATCACAAGTTATGGCTATGTCAGTATAAACATTAGCTTGCCAAGGGGCTAAGTGTAGAGCTCGCTGGTAACAAGCTTTGGCTGACAATGCAGCTGAGTAACAAATGCTTTTCCAAGAAAGGATTGAATCACTAAATGTTTTTAACGTGAAATCTGAGTTTTCAGTTCCAGCAGACCATGGAAAGCATCTTGCAAATGTAAGCTGCTCAAGAATTAGATATTAGATCCCCAGCTAACGAGCGAGCTTTACACTTAAAATACAAGGACAGCCTAAAGTACCTGAATATCTCCATACAATTTCCATATACAAGACATGTTGCTGGACAGTTCACTACTTTCTTTTGCAGCTTTACGAGCATCCTGTAGTGAATTTGCAATAATCGTTCTCTCATATAGGTATATATTGAAATATGGATGAAAGCAGGAAACATCTCAAGAGTGTCGTGTTATTAACCTCCAACAACGAAGCTGCCCATCCAAATGCGCCCAAATTTATACATTCCTTTGACCAACTAAGCAATCCAGAAGCAAGACCATAAAGCACTGAAATATTCTGAGGTGAAATCTTCAACGCTTGCTCAAATAGCTCCACACCCTATTCAAATAGTATATGAGACTTCTGGAGCCACACAGACAAACTTTCTAAAGAGGTAATTTTGAATAGACGTGGTTACAAAGGTTTTACCTTTCTATATGAACCAAGCATCAAAAAGATATTTGCACTCTCCACTAATGTAAAAATTTTGGTCTCATCTAATTCAATGGCGCGGCCATACGCCTGTTGTATCATTGAGAAATAAAGTCACAATGAAAACCGACAAAAACTCAAACCACTTCAAGAAACTGGGAAGACACAAAAAAAGAAGAAGGAAACAGTATAATTTACCTTTATAGCAGCAGTAAACATTCCAAGTCGCTGGTAAGCCAGGCCTAGAGCCTGCAATAACAGACACAAAGAAAAACAAAGATTCCTGTCAAATTCCGTAACAGACTAAAAAACAATGAAATGAAAAAGGTAAATAACTGGAGGGAGAAGAGAAAAGGATAATTACTTCCCACAAGTCTGACAAGGTAGGATAACCTCTAATTGCATGTTGAAGGCTCTGAACAGCTTCAGACCACTTCTTCTGATGAAGCTATAATAGAATTCATGGCCATAGATAATTATCAAACAAGGTAATAAAAGATACAGCAGAAACAGAGAAGGCCAATTGAACAAAACCTGAATGTAGCCCAATCTACAAAACGCCCAAAAAGCCTTAGGAGACCTCTCAGAAGCGTCACGACAAACAGCAATCTCCAAAATCTCTTGCCCTTGTCTATCAAATAAATCGCACAAAGCTTCTCCGGAATCAGAATCATTAGGGTTTATCAACACTGCTCTTTGGTAACACTTAGCAGCTCGATTGAGATCAAGCGTCACACGCGAGTAGTAATGCCCTAGATACTTAAACGCCGCGGCATTATTCGGGTTCAACTTCGCCGACAACACAAAACGCTCCGCCGCTTGCTCCGATTCTCCAACATTATCCCACAGATACAAACCCTGAAATCAAATCATCAAAATTTTCAATTTTTTCCAGATAGCAAGAGAACCCATAAGTAAAAGGAACTAAATTTCATCATCAAAACAAAAATAAATTACGAGTTCGAACTGTAGAGAAGAATCATCTGGGTTCGCCTCTACAGACTTCTTAAGTTGCTCCAATTCCATCCCAATTCAGAACGAAAAGATCGAAGATTTCGAAACGAGTAGAGAATAATTTTCAATCTGAAGTGAAAAAAGGTAAGAAGGGAATGATTAAACATGTGAATCTCTTCCTTCTTGTTTACTCTATCTCTCAACAAATTCAAAACCCTAACTTTATTTACCTCTCACCGGCAAACAAATCATCGGCGTCGCAGAGATACAAAAAACCAAGCTAGCAATTTTTTATTTGACCCTTGTAATACTATCAAAATCAAAATCACATCCTGTATTTTTATTTCTGCTTATTAAACCCTAGAATAATTATTAGGCCCATCGGCCCAAGTCTCTAAGACCCGGTTTGATTTATCGGTTTAATCTCGGTTATTTTCATTTACACGGTTTAATAAAATCTTAATTAGTTCTCGCCTGCTCGGTTTATGATGATTAGTGATTACAAACAACACTGGTTTTACAATTTCTCAAGTGAAAATGAACACTAATTGTAATCAAATTATTTAATTACATGGGGAGGACCAAAATAAAAAGTCTTTTGAATAAAAACATCACGTTTTATTTTTTTGCTCCGACTAATTCTCCGGCGATGACATACCGGAAACTCAAATTTTCGGGTAGCCATTCAAAATTTTTAATCTTCTTCTCCTTCAAACATTTCTGAGCAATTTTCCTAGCATCTTCTGGTAAACACTGAGCTGTTGCTTCCATGAGCTTAGACACATCCATTGACATGTCTTTGACATAATGCTGGAAGATCTTTGGCAACAAAATCTTTGTGCCTTTGTAAACACGAACGTTACTTCTGATATACTCTTGCTTAGCTTGTCTTAGATCCCGGAAGATTCTATCCGCGGTGTAAACCCGAACCTAGTTTATGATCTATTACTGTTAATGCCACATTTAGACTGAAATCATTTAGAGTTGAAATGGTTTATTAATTATTGTTACCGTAGGATCTGTGAATGCTCCTGAAGAAATAGCGAAATGAGCTAGAGCCTCGGGGTATTCCAATGCGTAAATGTGTCTAACACTACAAGTTTTAGACTTTCTTGAAGGTGAAAACAGCGTTTGGAGTAACTGCAAAATGTTAAATTGAAAGTGAGAAGTTTACTATATGTGGTCAAAAGTGAAGCAAAAAGGAAAGAAAGATGAAATGGTTTACAGGTGATGGTGATGTGTAGTGAGGTCTGATTCCTAAGATTGAGCTTTGGATGATAAAAGGGTTTATGCGATAGCCTC
Organism: Camelina sativa; assembly: GCF_000633955.1. NCBI lineage: Eukaryota > Viridiplantae > Streptophyta > Magnoliopsida > Brassicales > Brassicaceae > Camelina > Camelina sativa. The sequence continues at coordinate 20,850,349 of NC_025700.1, read as the reverse complement.
CAATATCATAAGCTGCCTGTGGTTATATAAAAGAGAATTGCTTAATAAAAACCATAAATTAAGTGTTGCTCTGCTAAAATGAAAGAGATTTTAAACCTTCAAAACCGAATTGTTTCTTGCGCGGTTGTGAGATCCATAAGCTAAGTAAGCCTGCAAAGAAGGGAGATTATCAAACAAGAAAAGATAAAAGAAACATATTAAAAGAGGTTTAAGAGCTAGTTCACGTACATGCATCACAAGAGCATTGTGAATGTTGATCCAAAACGCGAGCTTCTCTTCACGTTTCATTCGACTCGGATCAACTTTCTCAAGATTTTGAACCAATGATCTGCATACCAAAAAAAAATTCATATCAATCCCAATTATATAAATGTAGATTGTTACCACAAAACCATATAAACTTTTTACCTGAAGTTTTGCAACATAAGAGCAGCGTAACTGAAACTACCATCATCTAAGTGTACTCTAAGAGCCTCTATCACAACAACACCACAAGGCAAAACATTGCCTTGATCTTGACAGTGATTCAGCAAATGATCCTCACTCGCGCAATTCAAGCTCCATTTATCATCATAATTAGATTTGGAAGAGAAAATGGTTGAGGCGTTCGACATCGATGAAGCCGGGGAAGCAGGAAAACAAGTGGTGTGATTGGTACTCGTTGAGCTTCTTGAAAGTGTACAATACACAGAAGAAATGCATCTCATGATATCTTCAGAGAGTTTATTCGGGTTTATGAGGTTATTATTATGATCAAATATACAAGAAGATCCGAGAAGCTCTCCAAGACTCTGATTGCCAGTAACTACTCTAGTCCCTTCCTGAAAAGAAAAAAAAAACACAAAAACAGGTTAATTAAGTATTTATTTCTAATGATCTGTTTAATTAAGTTGCTTGAGTAAAGTGTTAGATTACCCTTGAAGATAAGGCTTTTAAGCTAGTGTTGAAACTCCGAGGATAGGAAATTGGTTTTTGGTAAGGTTGATAATGAGTTAGTGATGGTGAAGTAGTGACAGAACGAGATAAGGTTGTAGCAGAGAGATTAGAGTAGGAATTAGGAAGTTGCTGCTCAAAAGATTTTCTGTAAAGAGATAAGAGATATCGTTCCATGTGTAGAATCTCTAACTCAACTGATGCAATCTCCTTCTTCAATTCTTCTGAAGACTGTGAAAAAACAAGAAAATAAAATAAAAATCAAGAATCAAGATATGGCAAATCAAGAAAGCAGTAAGATCAAAGATTTGGGTGTTAGAAAAACGAACCTTTGGGATCAGACAGAGATTGGAGTTTTGGTGGGTTATTAAAGTCTTCTCAATAGGTACAATCTGCAATTTGGAGGAAATTAAAAAACATCTCTTCACTTTCATGTTAATGAAAAGTTTGCATCAAACCATATTAAAAACACCCAGAAGAAGAAAAAAGCAGAANAAGAAGAAAAAAGCAGAGACTTTTCTTGTTATTTTTTAGAAAAAAAACATATAAAATTTTTTTTGGGAGAAATAAAAAAGGGAGGAAAATGAAATGATTTTGGAGACCGTACAGATATGCTGTCGGAAGAGAAACTTGAAGGTGACACATCAACTACACTCTGCAAAGCCATGTTCTCTCTGTGACTGTTCCTACAGAAACAAGAACATTGTAACTTTGATCCAAAGATATGATTGATAGATGCAAACTGAAGTCGTTTACCTGGGAGAATATGAAGAAGAAGAAGAAGAAGTAGGAGAGGAGGAGGAAGAAGAAGAAGACGAAGAAGATGATGATGAATAAGCACAGTTCATCAGAGCCATCATTTTCTCACACTTTGAAAGCTCTCAAAGCTAGAGAAAAAAAGAAAGGTCCAGCCCTTTTTGCATCAAATCTTAAGTTTTGGTTATGTGACTTTCAAAACCTGAAAAGGGGATAATGACTTTGTAACTTTCCGGGAAAATGAGCAAGTGAAGAAACCGACATTTTTTATTTTCCCCGGGGATTCAGAATTTAGCGGGTCAAGTTAACTCTATTTTTTACTCCACTTACCTTATTATTATTTTTATTTTTATTTTTTTGGTTAATATCTGTAATATATTTTGTATCTTTATATATCTGTCAATGTCCTCTGTTTTCATATTTATGGCAATGTTTTTCTCGCAGTGTAATTCCATTACTTCCACAGTCCCTTTGCATGTCTATATTTTACTCATAAATCAGACCTCCAACAATATAAGTGCAATAAACAAATTACAAACTTAGAAGATCATAAAAGATTAAAAGAATTATAAATGATGAAGTTTATGCGGATTTGGTGTAATCAATATCTTGCTCTAAACTATCTAGTAGTGCGACTTATTAGTAGCTAATAGAACTGGTGAGATTATTGAATGAAATGTTTTATTTACATGAAAAAAAAAATACAAATGATTAGCTTATACTACAAAATAGAGTCACCAAAAACAAAATCTGAAAATTAAGCATACTTCTACAAGTAGTAGAAGAGAAGTGAGATACTACTACTACTACTATGCAGTTAATGCCTTTGAGCTAACTAAATAAAACATTTCACTAAAGCACTGGGGACAAATTACTACATGAGAGTTGACAATGGGGTTTTGAAAAAAATACCAAATAAATATGTTCCGATCACACCCATATACCATACGATATATATCATCGACATTATTCTAATAACCCCGAACTTTAGATCAACCTGAACTTGGTTATTAGCAAACACCAATTATAATGTGCAAACTCGAACTTCAGATGAAGAAAAAAAAAGATACTTATATTGGAATTAATGACAACCGATCATTGATAAAGTATGAAACTAATTAAATGAAAGTTTTTGTAAGAAGAAAGAATCTAAACAAACAAGTATACGACTAGAAATGTGCATCCGTGCCATTGCATGTTAGTGGCCATAAATGCATAACCACGACAGCTGTCCCCATAAATTATGATGCCACCCTGTCCCAATTTTATTTTAAGTACTTTTTTTTTCTGTATCCATTAATTACTGCTATTAATACGGGTTTAGAGTTTATAGGACTTTAAAAGAGTACAACAATTCATTTAATAAAAAAACGGGTAAAGTCATACCCCCAGTCTCATTCTCTTTTAATTTCGCTTCGTACTATAAACGGTTGGAGTAGAAGAAAACTCATGAATTAGATTGTAGGGATGTTGATGTAATATAGTATTTTATAAAGAACTAGAATCGGATCCGTGCTCTGAGAATATTTACGGATATATACGATTTATAACGATATAAATATATTACATTTTTAGTTTGCTACTCCTCTTTCATAATATAATATGTTTATAGAAATATTTTTGTTTTATAATATAGGATGTTTCCAACTTTTTATGTAACTTTTAGATTAAATTTATATTATATATTATGCAGACTTGTTTATGATTGGTTAAACTTTTTAAAAGTAATTATTTCTTAATATGTATGTTTTCACTAAAACATCCTGTATTTTGAAACGGATGGAGTATAATAGTTGATTATGATAAACTATATATTTGTGTAAAGAGTTTGGATAAAATAGTATTAAATAACAAAAATATAATAAATAGTAATATAATGAGTTTTGATATAACAAAAAGAAATAAAACTGAAAAAATGAGTATAATTTTCTTCATGATAATATTTTCACATTTAAAAATTCTAACTACTTAGTTGTTTTTTTTTGTGTGTGTGGCCATTCCCACTTAGTTCTCATCATCCAGAATTCCTTTGCTCCATTGCTTCTTGCTTGGGGAAGAACATATAGTTGCATCAATAATAAAAAATTTCTTGAACCTGTTATAATTATAAACAAATAAATTAGAGCATAGATTGTATAATAAACTTAACAATTTGACCATTATAAGAATAATTTATTGTATAGTTGCAGTTGCTCAAATGAGTCCAATCGAGGAAAATAAGAACAATTAACCTTTTAAAAATGGTTAGGATAATTTAATCTTTAAACATTTGAAAATTATATATATATATATATATTTAAACATAAAGATATAATATAGAACTTAAAACTTGTTTAAAATACATTAATTACTAACCTGGATAAACTATGATTTCGATAAAAATAGTAAATCATTCATTCAATTGACAACCCATTTTTGTGTTTTTTTTCCTGAAACAATTGAAAATATTATATTTGATAAGAACTGAAAAAAATTCTGTTCAAATACTTTATAAGCATATAAAATTTAATAAAAGGAAACAGTTAGTAGTTTAATATAGAGGATATATATTATGGAAGAACATTTAGTTAAGCCAAATTTAATAGTCTTATGATTATTTTAACAAAGGAAAGAACATAAGCAAGTGGGAAATTTTACAATGATAGAACTTAAAATAGAGACTTATGTGACTTACTCGAGAATTCTTTGTTTGATTTCAAAAATTATAGATGTTAGAGAAAGTAGAATGACTAAGGTTTTGATAGCCATTTTTGGAGAGTTAATTTGCCGAGTTAAGTAAAAAATGGTAGCCATTTTTTTTATCTAAAGAAACCTTGTATCGTATTTAGAGGTGAGAAGATGATTTACTGTTGCCAATGAAAATGATATAACGATATATAGTATCATATATCCCTATATAGAGTATAAGAAAAACTTTGTGAGCAAGCAAAACTTCATAATTTAATTATAATTGGATATAGAATTAGGAAAATATTGAATGCTAATGAAGATAGTGATGGAATTAGTTTAGAAAATAAGATAATTTGGAAATTAAGATCGGATATATAAAGAATATGATTCCAAATTTTCTAATTGTGCTTTTGGGATTGACCCAAACTAAATAATGGAATGTATTTTTGATATAATGAGATTTGTATCATTTCTATTAATAATTAATTATGCTAGTTAGAATTTATTTAAAAAGTTTGAAAGAATTATAGTAGTATAAATTCGAATATGCTATTATATTCACTCAGAAAATTATATTTAATTTTTTTAATTTCGCTTCGTACTATAAACGGTTGGAGTAGAAGAAAACTCATGTAGATTGTAGGGATGTTGATGTAATATAGTATTTTATAAAGAATTAGGTTTTATATTCGCTTTGGTCTTTTTGTTATGTTTCCACGTATTTACATTTGCATTCCTCCTATTTTACAAATGTCCTCTTATCTTTCTAATATTTAGCGATGTTTAACATCTAATTTTATTTTGATGTGGTATGCAAATTGAGTGGCTCATAGTAGTTAGAAAACCCATTCATTTGACCACCACCTTTGAATGTCAACTGTACTTTTATCATATGCCAGCGATGATATTTCATACAATACAAATAGTACTAGTATATATTTTGGGTAAGTGTGATATCCTATCTGAGATTTTCTAGCCATCTAAAGATAGCTGAGATGAGATCACGAATGTGAGAATGTACAAAATGTTTTCTTTTATACACGTAGATGTGCATGTACAGTATATACATAGATGATTGCGTTATTAGCCTAGCTGTGACCAAAGACAGTGATAGAAACAAGACTGAAAAAAACTGAAATGATTGAGCAAAATTTATTTTAGAAGAAAATGAAGATAGAGGTGTGGACCAACTTTCATTTTCAAGTTAAAATAATTTGGGGCTTTCCTTACCACCGACTTTTATGCCTCCCACATTTAAAATCGAAAAGGAAACTCAGGCACGTTGGGTGACCCATTTTAATAGTTTTATGTACCCATTTCTAGATTTATATAGTATTACATATTTTTCTTTCTGTACTCATGATCTTCTCATAGTCGAATAAACCATAATATAAATGAACAGGTCTATAACAACTGGCTAAGCTTACCGGCAATGGTACTAGTAAACACATGAAATGCCAGCTTAGAGTAACTTACTTCATTTATAACCGGTGTTCCGCAGGAAAAAAAAAAAAGAAGAAGTATAAAGTAGGAAGCAGCACTAGCACCTTACTAATTTGTATACTCGATCTTCTTAATCACTTAGTACAAGTTTATTAAAATATATCCCCCACCACTCGACCTCCTTAATCACTTAGTACTAGTTTATTGATACTATATCGTCTCATTAATCACAAGTATTTTCATAAAATATTGACCAAAACCATTGAATTTGAAGAGTTTGCGGATCAACTTGCAAACTTCGTGATCATGTCATATTAGAGTTACTACTTATATAAAATTTTAGCAAAGGAATTCAAAACTATTTCATAAACTATGATTCAAACGAATTACATTATATGAAACAGTTTCAGTTTTGTATCTGCATATATCTATATATATATATATATTTTTTGAGACATTTATGAAATAAATCCTCAAGTTCAAACTTATTTACAAGCATACCATTAACATTAATTATTTATTTGTTTTTCATTTAATTAATTAATATTGAGTTTTGATTTTTGGAAACAATATTTCCTATCCTAATAAAATTTCCAAAACAATCATAACCACTCCCTTTAACATTAAGTATTAAGTTTATAATTAATTTAATTAATATTAAATTGCCAATTTTACAAAACAATATTTTCTCCATACATACATTTCATAAACAATCGTCCTAATCAATAAACACTCTTTCGTGTTCTAGATATGTCAAAAATCAAAACTTAATAATGATGTCTCCTATTTTTTCATCAGAAAATTTTTACACTTTTTCGTAGACGAATTATGACAAATAAAGATGATAAAATCAATTGACTAAAAATGAAGATAGGCGGAGATGTCGCAATGGACGGGATAAAACAAAGACGAAAAAGATGATAGATTTATTTTGTCAGATAAAAACAAGAACAATTGTGTCGATCTAGACACAAAAAATACCAACATTAGTTTATGTTAAAACAAAAGTCAATTACAAATATATATCTGTAAGTAATTAATATACTGAATTAGTTCTTTTTGTTCAAATAGCTATTTTCCTATTTCTAACAAATTATATATACACGTTTTGGTCCATTTTAATAACTAAAGTTTATTAAAAGAAAAACAATGTGGAATTCATATCAAACAAATAACTGTTAACAATTTTTATTTGCATTTCACAACAAAACTATATATATTAAACTTAATTGATTCTTTATATATAAAACATACAAACCTACAATACAAATTATCGTTTACATATATTTAAAAATTTTTAAATAATAAAAATACTATCTGTAAATCAAAAAAAAATATACAGTATATTCCTTCTATAAATTATTCCCTCAGTTAGATTTTACACATTTTAAAAAAACAATGATTACTGAGTATAATTATATTTTTTTCTTTGACTAAAGAGATATTATTTAATTTTAAACTAATAACAATTCAAAATTTTAAATATTTTCAATGATTATCTTCTTGAAGTTTACAAAACATCAATCTTTGTAAGATAAAAAAATATCCCACAACATCAATTTTTATGAAACAAAGGGAGTACTACTTTTTTAATTGTATATCTATGTTATATTATAATATAAAACAATAAACCTCAAACAAAATACTTTTTAATTTCCATACTAACTAATATATCTTGTAAGGTTAAAATGTATAACTAAATATTAGTTTAATATATTTATATAGTTAATTTATAAGGCAAATTACATTTTTATTAAAAAAATAACTTTACGGTATATGGCGGGTGAATATATAATTATAGTACAAATATGTAATAACGTTAATACCGGCGCATGTATTCATGCATGATCGCTATAGTTCTGACACGTGCTATCTCAAATTCAGTGCTGTTCTAAATCGCATTTTTATAATAAATATAACATAACAAGTCAATAATTAAAATAATCATTTTATTTGTCAGGATGTTTTTAATCACCGTTATGTAAAATTCAGATATAAGATGCACGTGTGGAAGCATGATGATTCTCTAACAAATGGAAAGAATCACTGATAATAATTGTTTATTAACTTGTTGACAAAAAAAAAAAAATTGTTTATTAACTAAAGTTATTTTTGTATTTGTTTTCCTAACCGATCACAGGCTGTGTGATACACAACCGCAGACCAAAATAATCGATATGTTACATATGTATACTGGCATCACAAACGGACCCTGTTGTTCAACAATAGATCAGCCCACTATCCAATTGGTGGGCTTTGTATCAACTAGTCAGTCTTTCTCTTGCGTCAAACTCCGTTGAACCATATAGTAGTATGAGAAAGAACAAAAATAAATAAATCAAAATTTAGATCATCAGAAGAAGATCAAACAAGATATAATTAGTTCTGCTATATTGTTGGATTGATCGCGATATATATAGTTATATACGAACGAATCACGAGCAATTAAATGTATCCATAAAAGTAAAGAGAGAATCGTGAGGTTGAGGGTGCATGTGATGAAACCATACTAAGAGTAAGACTAAGAGGACATGGTAGTGGATCCACTATGTGGATGACTTGTGTTTAAACGCAATTAACCTCGTGTGCGTCCCATTTTTTCGCGTCATTTTCTTGATCTTTTTAGTCTGTATATTAAGGGCGGTGTATTGGAACTGAAATTGTGGAAGATTTTGGAGTTTTGTTAAAATCACATGTTATTCAAATCAGGATTTTAAAATCTGTTCTCAAATCCCAGGTTATTGAAAATGAAATTTATGTAAAATCATCCAAAATCATTCACAATACCTTGTTATTCAATTAAGTATTTTTAAAAGTCATATCAAATCTACTGTTATTCAAACTAAACAAATAATTTTCAAAAAAATACTGAAAATGGATTTTGAATGATTTTGGATACTTTTGTAGTTGGAAAATATCAACAAAACAATCACACCACGAGAGGTGGTATTTGAAGGAATTAAAAACAAAACAAAACAAAGAAAATCCACAAAAATAAACTGCATCATGAGACCACTGAGAGGTAAGACCTCTTTAGCTTTCTCTTCTCTCTTCGTCCTCGTCTCTCTCTCCCTTGATCCATTGAACAAAAAACAAAAAGGAACTGAAGAGAAACCCAATTTTGTTCTTCGTCAGGTTCAAACTTCTCTTCTCCAGTTCTTTCTACTCTTTAGTTATGTTTGATATTTGATATCAATTATTCAGGTGGACTTCTACTTGTGTTAGGATAAATCTATATTGGTTGAGGAGATTGATTCATGAATGATGTTGTTAAACATGAAGTGCTGAAATTAAAAGCTCTCTAGCTTTCACTTCGGATTTAGTTCTGTAATATTTCTAGGTTATGCTTGTATAGTTGTATTTACGATGAAGGTATTTTGTTTGTATGTATGATGTTCTATAACCACAACATTGTCGAATGTAGAAGCTGTTGAGCTCTTAATACTCTCTGTTAGTTCTTGGTTAAGTTTCTTTCTACAATAACACTAATTTGCTTGAGGAGATTGTTTGTGCAGATAAGTGTGTATCCAAGAGATTGTGCAAGAGGACAGAGATTCCCAACAGCTACAGAGCAAGCAAGAGAGAGGATTTTAGATTGCAAAAGGAGAAGAAGAAGGCAAGACTCAAGAATTACACTGAACTTGTTCTTGCATCTGCATCACTCGATGATGTTGAAGCCATCTAGAGTGCTACAAAAAAAATTCTAAAAAGAAAATTGTTTCCCCGTTTTTAATGCTAAAAAAAAATTCTCACAATCACCCAAAGTCTTCCTAAATCACTCCCGTAAATCTCACCTAATCAACAATCATTTAGATAAAAATCTACCTAAATATCCTAAAACACTACTCAAATCTCTCAAAACACCAAAACATACAAACTCCACAAAATCCTCTGAAATCTTTGTTCCAATACACCCCTCTAAGTTGTAACTTGATTTATATAAGCACTTCTTTTTTTTTTTTTTTTTTAAACATAAGCACTTCTTTTACGACAGTAATTTGAGATTTAAGAAGAAGAGGAAGAAAAAGTCATGAGAGAACCAAAGGGAGCATAAAAACATATCAATCAGACAGCCTGAGTCTCAGATCCCTTGCTAGATGTCACGATTCCTGCAAGCTTTTGTCATTTTATGAGACTTAATTGGGCTAAATTATATATATATATATATATATATATATATGATAACTGATAAATAATTCAATGAATGTATGTGTGTGTAATATTTTAAAATCGGAATATCCACACCGCAATCCATATGTTTATAAAATAAAATAAAAATCCATATGTTTATAAATACAACCGTTGTATTAATTCCGTTGTGGCTAAAAAAAANGCCATCTAGAGTGCTACAAAAAAAATTCTAAAAAGAAAATTGTTTCCCCGTTTTTAATGCTAAAAAAAAATTCTCACAATCACCCAAAGTCTTCCTAAATCACTCCCGTAAATCTCACCTAATCAACAATCATTTAGATAAAAATCTACCTAAATATCCNTACGTTTTTTTTTTTTTTTTTTTGTTCAAACGTTTGTACATACGTTTCTATCTTCATAAATCAATTTATATTGTTAAGTTAACTAGCTTATATTATCATTTATGACATGTACTAATATCATATATAATGTTTTTTTATATAAAGGAGTAATAGATTAGTTTGAATCAATGATTTAGAGAATATGTGTAAAGGGCAAAAATTCCTTATATAATNTTTTTTTTTTTTTTTTTGATAAACATAAGCACTTCTTTTACGACAGTTATTTGAGATTTAAGAAGAAGAGGAAGAAAAAGTCATGAGAGAACCAAAGGGAGCATANCACGTGAGTACTGTCCACGCGCCGCTGGCCCATGAGGTTAACTCAGTTTTGGAAGAAATTACAAATGCAAACTGGCAGGAGAGGAGTCAAAGCAGGGACACACCATTGCCTTATTATTGATCATGATGTCTATCGAGTGTCAACGTTATCAAAGATTCAAAGTCTAAGTGTTGAATGGTAATCAGTCTAGTTAACCAAACGGTAATATTTGGTATAGTCATTAGGCCATACCGCATATTTTAACTATTTATAAATGTCAGCATATTAGTTTTGTTTAGTAATTCTGCTATATTTTCACTAAAATTAACCTTTTATTAGGTACTTTATTCTGCTATTTCATTCATAGATTAACTTTTCTATACAATCTACTCTGCTATTTCATTTGTGTATATATACTTTCTACAAATCTTAGATTGAAATTACTTTTTTTTTTATGACATGTTATATGTTACTTACATAAAAGTACATCATAAAATTTAAACATAATCAGTCTCCATATGTTGCAGAGCTTAGCTTTTGTTTTTATTGTGTATAAGATTGTTATTTGAGAAGGTATATATTATTGTGAGTTTGTGACGATGGTATTATTAACCCAAAATTAACATCCCTACCCACATACGACAGAAATTTATAATTTTAATGTTCGTAAAAACATTGTTAGTTCACAGCTGTAAATTTGTAACAACAAAAACTTATGCAATATTACATATATACACAAAAACGAACATTAAGATTAACATGGATCATAAGTCATAACCAGATTTTTCCTAATAATCACAAGTTTCAAGATCTCGAAAGGAAAATGCTAAGCTCCTGTCCATAACAACACCCTTGGTTCACCATATGAAACGATTCCGAGTCACACGACCCGGTGACTCGCTCAAACTTTGCTCTCAGATACAACGTCTCGCCGTTCGGAATCACCCCGGCGCCTACGGAAACAGACTGCATCAGCCGGAGAAAACTGACGTCGTTTTCATTGGTTTCTCTCCTCACCGCAAATCCAAATTTCCTACCGTTGCAATACATAGACCAAACGGGAACGTTGAAGATATTAGACCGGCGGTTGCTTTTGCTCCGGAGAGCGATTCTGAGAAAGCCCTCCTCCATCTCCCGAGCAAGAGCTGCCGTGGGAACGGCTAGTTCGAGGAGTAGGAGAGGTGGAGAGGAGGGACGAGTGTCGTCTTGGATGCAGAAGCTGACGTGACCACGGCGGTGACCGAAGAAAGTGCCTGTGACTACGACGCCGGGTTGGTCTAACGAAGAAGTGGAAGAAGACACGGAAACTGTGTCGTTTTGGTCGGAAGGAGGAGATTGGTACGTGCAACAATATGGGATGACGCACTCGATGAGTGAACGGAGGGTTCGTCGGAGTCTGACTTCACGGGCACAGTCAATGCTCGTTGGAGAGTCAATGATTTGTAGATGACTACTTTGTTTTCCGGCCAAATCTACCGTTGTTCTCATTTTTTTGCTTTTATTTGTAATCGTGTAAGTGACAAGAGAACAAGATCAGTAAGGTTGATGGTATATGTATAGGTGTGAGATGTAAGTGGAGGGGATTTTTTTTTTTTTTTCTTTTCGTTTTAGTGTATAGTATTTGGATATTATTTTGTTTTTGTTGTTATTTTTTATGTAATGGATAACCACATTTATACATGCGTGTGCTTTCGTTTTCTCTGTTTTTAAGTGATTGTTTCTACCTTAATTAGTGTGTTCACAAAATGGTGGTAAACAAACCTGAATTTAGTATTACGTTTCATGTAATTGCGAAACAGGGATCCAAAAAATTATGAAAATATAATAAATGATGTTGATAAGGAGAAGGGAATAGAGGGAATCGATATAATATAATTGATTGGCTGAACAAGAAATAGGTCCACTTGTAATCAAGAACCCAATCGATCGATCCCTTTTATTTTTGGTACTTCTTTGAATTTTCTTTAGTTGATATACTAAAGTCTAACGTATATGAAAAACCGTGTTTTACGCTGATATGATGATATGTGTAAGAAATCAAAATAACATTGAGGGATTGAGTTTAATTTAATTTTCTTTCATATGTGACTTATTCAGTAGACTAATTTAATTACGATAATTTTTTTGGAGTTGATTGTAAAAATGATGTACATCTTAGCGTTACTCAATTTTGATTGCATTCTTATAGCTGGATTACTTATTATGGTTGTAACTTGTAAGTTATATCGTTGTATAATATCCTCAATAGTCAATACTTACTTTTGGGAAACCTTTTCGAAAGATATATCCTATATATCTGAATTACTCACAGAGATATGTTTTGCTTTTTTAGGTTAATTTTTAGGCATTAACAAAAAGATGATTCATTGAATAGAGAGAGTACACTGTACACATAAAAAGTAACATGGCAATGATGGGTATTAAGCGTGAGAAAGCCCGTAGAAGCATCATTCTGTTGAGATGATTGTCTTCAGATACTATTTACCGTTATAGTGCCGCGAATAGTCAGTATTATGTGCTGTTGTGGGGACTATAACTTTCCTTTTGTCTATCATTAAAATTTGCAAAAATGACTTAACAGAAAGATAAGGCATTAGAGCCTAATTTACGGGGAAAGCATGATACCTGAAATCTTATACCAATCAAGTATCAGCATTCAGCCAAATGATAGGATAGAAAGAAAAACAAAACAATAACGCATGGCAACTTTCAAAAAAAAAAAAAAAAAAACAATGACGCATGGCTGCAGTTTAGATACTAGAGAGAGTAGTACATAAGCAGAACAACCAGAGCTTCTCAAGAATGGGCCTGTATTACATGGGTCCAGAAACTACTTTGATGGGCTGATTAAAACCTCACTCTAGTATTCTCATCCGATGTAAAATGTATCAAACTAAGCTACGATTCTCATGTCACTTGTGGAGTATGAACAAGAAAATTTCTAAAAGTCAAATGCACGTTTATTTTGTGTCGTCCCAAATTTCAAAAATAACTAATTTACTATTTGCGCGACTTTGATGAAAATAATCATATAATGAATGTTGATTGAAAATGTAGATATATATATCTTTGAGATAGTTGAAAATGTATTATTAACACGATGAAGAAAAATATAAAAAAAAAAAAACATAGAGCTAATGTTTGGTTACCTAGTCATTGATTGAAAAAGCCTCAAAACCTTCTATTTGTCTTCTTTATCTTTTTTTTTTCATATATATTTTATCGGGACATGTAATCTCGATACTTTTCATTAACAATGTTTATCCATGTCATATATAAATATCATATTAGAATATCATATCCAGAGCCGTCGCAGAGAATTACGAGGCCATAAGCCCAAAAACATTTTTAGGTCTGTTAAAAAAAAAATTTTAATGAAAACACAAATAAGTAAGAGTTGTGAGGGCCGAACTCGGGACGTCCTAAACTCCCTTTCACCGCTTATACCACTAGGATAAACAAAACTTTTTTGAAATAGGATCGACTATATAATTTGCAGCCGCAAGCTGATGCTTCATCAGCTTGTGTCTTGGGTCGGCTCTGATCATATCTAATCAAAATTTTGATATATTGTAGTCGTATATGAGGAACATTAGTTAATTTAGTCATAATCCAATGTCCATAAGACTCAACATAGTATCATAGTCCATTTTGTTGATTCATAGGATTTCTATATCGGTGTCATAGTAAATTTTGGTTGAAAGTAAACCGATAAAAACTACTTTGGGAGAAGCTATCAGGATCCCAGATAAGCAAATATAAGATTCATAAACTACCATAAATATTAGAGATGCAAAACAAATCATTCATTATCAATTAGTTTTAAGTTAAAATTCAATATATAGCTCTTAACATACATCCGGATTTACATGTTTTAGTCCATTATATAGAAAGAGAATCAAGGATATACCGTACATGCATTGAGTTAAAATAAAGAAGTAATCGAAAGACCGTGATAAGATAGAAGTTTCTTACCCATTTGTCTTCAGTCTGCGTCATAATCTTGTTTCTTCACCAAACACTAATATTTTTTAACACATTCAGAACAAGTTGTAACCATTATGTAATAATGTGAATGTGATAGTTCGTGGTTTTAATTAGGGTTCCGATAAAGATTAAAATGAAACAAAGTTTGGATAATATAATTATGTTATTTTACATAACAACGTAATCATTCTCATTCATATACCAAGAGTCGAATTGGAACTTTCTAAGCACTGGAATTTAAATTTATTTATTGTGTTGACAGTTGACAGTTGACACGTTTCTAAAACAATTTATTAAAATTTTTATAATAGAAAAAGGCAAAGGTCAAATAAGGCGATAAGGTTATACTATAAAATATCAAAAACAGATTCAATAATTTTTATATAAAAAAAAAAGATAAATGATAAATAATTGCAAAAAAAAAAAAATGGTGGCTCCCGGCTCCCATAAGGCTAAATTTTGTTTGGTACACTACCAGCAGCATATCAACGGTCCGAGCATACGCGGGGATATAGACCTGTTATTTTCATACACATATATACACCCCATAAAATGGAGTTATATATATGATCAAAGAGAAAGAAAAGGAGTTATATTTCATTGTTTCACTTTTTCGTTTACTAAATCGAAAAAAACAAATCTCATAAATGATTAAAGTAAGTCAATTTACATAGTTCTGCATTCATACCTATTTTCATATGCTTACACACACACAACCCAATAAATGGATCGGAGTTAATTATATGATCAATAAGAAAAAAAGAGTTATAAATTTTATTCACTTTTTTTCTTTTTCTAAACGGAAGAACCAAATTTCATAAATGATTTAAGTGAGTCAATTTACATAGTCTTGCATTCATACCAATGGACTCACATCAAATATAAAGAGCATCTAAGAATTGCCTAGCGTCCAGTCTTTTTCGAGGGAACCTTAGTTCTAGATAGAAGAATTTATCATTTTTTGTTTGTAATGCTGGTAATTTTATTTCGTCTTAATTAACATATTTTTAATAGCTTATTACTTCATTTCATAATTAACTTTATGAAAAAAATAAAAAAGATAAATAAACATTTCATATATGTAGAGAGAGATATCCACAAAGTCATAACGCATGATATTTTTTAATCATCCGGCAAAGCACACGTATGCAGAGTAGGAGGCAACCGCACCAAATGGGGGGAATAGGTAGTATAATTTCGTTTGGAGTCTTGTACATAAGTTGGTGATATAATTTAATTACAAAACATAAGAAGATAGTTTTAGTTAATGTTGTCGCCGCCAGATACAACCTGTCATTGTCGAAGACTTGCCGGTCATGGCGGAGGACTAGCCGATAGATTCCGATTTTGTTTACCCAATAGATAAAATTCGAATCTTAGGGTTCACACCAAATTCGAAAACAATTACTATTTTAATAAGATTAGTACTATACACCACGAGTCACGAGACTTTTCACCAAATGATATAGTAAGTGAACGTATCATTGTAACTAGCCTATTGGTTGAACTAACCGGATTAGAGTATCGAGTTTTTCTTAAGTAAATTAGTAATGAAAAGTCTTTTGTTAATTATAGTTTACTACATCACCATCTTACATCAAAAGTGTAAAGACTAAAAAAGCAACAAAAAAGAAAATGAACGTCTGAAGCTTAAATAGATTTTAAAATAGACTTCGAAGGTTAAAATCCCATTGGCTGCGAAGCCAAATCTTCCATTATGTTAGTCTCTTTCCGATCCCACCACTCCATTAAATAGTAACTCTTTTACGTCGGAATACCAAACTTTCTCTCCAAGTCATATTTTACTTTTATTTAACTTTTTCATACGAAAGTTCCATATGTGGAAATTTACAAGGATTTGTTTAGTTTATTACTTTGATTTGCTCCTATATTAATCATGTTTCCAAAAGCAGAGCTTTTGACCTGACCCCCACGTCTTTATAATTAAATGGGCATTTTACTTAATCCCAAACCATTTCATATCATTAGTAGTGAACAATAATAATAATAACAAGTTCATCCTAAGGTATACGTGCATGTGTATAAACACAAATCTTATAAACCTCGCAAGTTGCAGCAAGAGTGTTGTTGCTTTTTAAGCTTTCTATGGGTACCGTACACATGTATAATAACAAAATGGGAAATTAATTTGTCACAAAAGCTATAACTTTACACAGAGTGTTTTCATTTTTAACATTACACAATCGATCATTTCCACTAACGATATAATTAACAACAACGACAACAAAAAAGAAAAAAAGAATGAAAACTTTTAGTGTTCTTTCTTCTACGAATTAAGTGTTTCTTCGATTTACGATGATGAGATCTGAACATCGTCGGAGGCTTCGTATATAGTAGAGAGTCTCAGTCTAAACGATCGAACCGCCAATTTAGCTCTCCCAGACGTATATCTTTTCAATTTCTGAACCGAACCAGACCGAGAATAACCGTTAACAGCTTTAAACGGCGTCGTTCTACTCTGTAATTTCCCTTTTTCCATCGTCATCGTCATCGTTTCGCCGGCGGCTCCGACTCTGTTGTTAACGGCGTTGGGATGATTCAGCGTCACGACCGGAGAGATCCTCCCGCTATTACGACGGCGATATTTCCTCCCCTTCTTCTTCCCTTTCCCCGCAGCTTTCTCAATCGCGACGCTGGCTTTCACGGCGAGAGCCGCCATATCAGACGCCGAGAGACGGTACTGACGTTTAGAGATGGGAAGAACGAAATAGATCTGATCCGCTTGAAGAACCTCGTCGGATTCGATCGCAGGGATGAAATCGTCGTAGTAGAGAGAATCGGAGTTACAAAGAAAATAAAAAGAAGATGATCGAGACGAAGACGACGAAGAAGATGAAGACGTCGATTCAGATTCAAGAACCTGAGATGCTAACACCGGTATATCGTATTCACGGAGCTCGCCGTTAATCGTGACGATTTTAGCCGTCGTCGTCGTCGACGAAGAATCGTACTCGTTTCGATCAACAGATACACAAAGACCCATTTTTTTTTTTTCTAGCTTTTCTTTGTTGGGTTTCTGGTAAATTAAAAAACTCCAAAAATAAAATTTGAATTCTGATTTGTTGCAGAGAGATAGAGAGAAGAAGATGAAGAAGAAGAAGAGAAGACGCGTTATAATAAAACAGAGTATGGTTTATACAGAGAGATCTGGTGGGGATATATAAATAGAGGTAAAGTGGTGACGTCATCGTTTTACTTAAACCGGAAAAGGTACAAAAACGGTTAGGGTAATGTTTTGTTTTTGTCAAACCGGGAGCTGACGCGTACGCTTAGAGCATTGTTATTAGAGGGGTTTGACTCTTGTGGAGTAGTCTAGTCACAGTCTTGTTTTACAAGGCTTAATATTTTTAATATTCATGGATATGATATAGGATATGAACTGATGAATAGTGGTACGGTCACTGTCCTTACCCAAAATTCATGAACCTTCTATTTTTTTTTTTAATGTCAAAACTATTTTGACTGATGTAATTATGTAAACATATCCAAATTTCAAACAATTTTGTTTAGGTAACTTTCTATTTTTGTAATTATGTCCTTAGTCCCTACACTTTTATTCTACATTGTAAATTGGTAACAAAATCTACTAGTAGTAACTACTGGATATACTAATTCAAATTGATCAAATAATTTCGTCAAAAGGTTTTTTTTTTCAGTGGTTTTTTTATGTTTATGTTTACTATTTGAATTTTAATACGTATTTGCACATTTTGATGAAACAAAACATAATTTTGCTTGAAGTAATTTTCCAAACAACTAGTCCAAACTCAAAATGATAAGCGTGTGAATTCACAATGTAGTACTTTAATTTTTATGAATGTACTGTATAGTCAAATAGTGTGAAATGTTCTAGTAATATATACGCAGATGTGCGTTTAGATAGATAGCCTTTCTTATCCATATCTACGGGCTGTACAAATTGATCTAGAAAGTCTAATAAAATTGTCAACTTCCCCCAACTAGAAGATACGCAAATATTAAATCGTCAATATAAAATCTTCCCATTCATTGTATATATGTATAGTACTAATACGTGCGTCCATTTTCGTGTACATATAGAAACTATTGACGATGTGTGACTTCAAATATTTTGGTGAATTATGACGACAATCGCGGTTTAGGTAGCAACCGTTTTGGGAATTTTTTAACAGATTTCCATATTCCGGCCGTAAGGATCAAGATATGTCAGCAATGACGCGGCTTCGATGGTCTCAGCCGTAACACGTGACTTAAAAATTAGCGATAAGGAGACGAGGAAAAAAACAATAATTGAATAAGCGTGGGGAATAAGGAAACCGCAGCAACTATTTTGTTTCCTTCTTTAGTGTGAAAGACCACAGCAACTTGTATTTGACTCTCACCATTCATCAAATATAAAATTCAATCCACGTACCAGAAAAACGCAAGTGATCAAATCAATTACTTTTACTCGTAAATAAATGCTATTTTTAATTATGTGATTTTTTCTTTCCTTTTTCTCGTAGTAACCATCGTAATTAGGTACAATTATCACTATTACGGTTAATTAATCACTAGTTACGGTTAGAATTTTTGTCTAATCTTAACCATAACTGTTTAATAAACGGTTACGATTAAATACGGTTTCGGTTGATATTATTTGATGATATAATCTAATTGATATTATTTATTTATAATTGATATGTTCTTTTAGTGTATTCATATTTCTTCATATCATATGATTCATATTAAATAAATAATTGTTATTATATTTTATTATGTTTTTGAAACTACGATTAAGAAATTACGGTTTAACTATGCGGTTAACCAACAGTTTTGATATAGTTACGGTTAATTAACGGTTATGGTTAATAAAATTTAACCATATATTTACGGTTAACGGTTACGGTTTTAAACCATTTATATGGTTACGGTCTGGTTACGGTTCATATATAGTCCGGTTATAATCTGAAATATGGTTACGGTTTAATTTTGGTCATGCCTACTCGTAATGATTCGTTATTCAAAAAATATACAGCGGCTTTGTAACGATATAGTTATAACTTTAAGAACATTTTGCAATCATCTCTATACTAAAAGAAAGAGTATAGAGTGAGATTTTCTAAACCCATCTCTATTTTTATCTTTAAAAAAAAAATTCAATTTTTTCTATATTTTGGAGTTTACAATTTTAATTTCACATTCAAATTTGAAAATATATATA
>NC_025700.1:20824834-20830528 GCF_000633955.1 Camelina sativa | reverse complement strand
ATATATATATATATATATATATATATATATATATATATATATATATATTTCATATGAGCCGAGTAGAGTTGGAGATGAACCCAACTAGACAATAAAATTACTCATTTTTAAAAAAATGAAAAATGGAAATACTCTTATCAACTCACGAGATACAACTCAAGTGCAATTTACGTTATCCATTCTTTTCCCCCAAAGAACTATCACTTTACTCATGCTGATGCTGCCTTGTACTTGGAAATAAAAATAACTTTATAGTGGAAAATATACTTCAATAGAAGTTCAAAACTTTTCCAATACGGAGTCAATTTCATGAATTAATGAATGATGTTTAGTTAAAGTTTATGATAATTAATTTTTGATAAGTCTAATGGGGTTTATAACCTTAATTAATCATCACTGGGAATCAAAGCTTTGCTGTCACCTCGCTGTCATAACAGTATATAATGTGCAACTACGTGTGCTTGGATTAGATTAATTACGTTGACATCTCTAATTTTTAAAAATGCTTCTCGAAATTCGCGAAAATCACAAATTTGAATTGATTTATGAACTTTATTATTGCATCTTAATCATAGTTTAGTTTCATTCAGTTATTACCAAAAAAACAAGTCTGAAGAAGCTAGGGAACACCGTACGCATTTAATTATTACATTGAACCGTGTAAAGTCGAACAGGTCGCAGGCCATGCAAAATGCAAGGAGGATTCACGTGTTCAACCGATGACTTGGTAGCCAATAGTACCTAGTACGTACGTACCAACTACATTTATATTTAATACTCAACTTCCGAATAACAAAGACCCGAATCCAAAAGTCTGATTACATGATACGGTCAAACTAATAAACGATCACACAACGACGCTATAGTATATATGTATGCACAAACGTTACAAGATAATCGTCTATCATATTTTACAGTGCTCAAATACCACCTACGGTTTGATTCGTGTAAGGCTATGAGCTGTTTAATTAATTATTTAATTGATGTCAATATGTCATGAGTTAGTAGAACTTCATAATGTTTTTTTCTTCTTCAAAGACTTCATGATGTTGAGATTATTCAAAGATGATCTCAAAAACTACTATATTCATTAGAGTTGCACATACATTAAAAAGTGCTCATTAATTTTTATTTTTAATGATAAATAGTCAGAATTTAAATATGATGCGTCTTTGAAAAGGACTGTTATGCAATATTTTGTTGGACAATGGAGCTTGTTAGAAACTAGATTAATTGATTGGAGATGAGACTTCCGGTGGTGTCATACAATGTTCATGAAAGTCTTAATTGATATGTCAAGTTGAATATTGAAAGTAAATACATTAAATTCTTTTGTCCTTTACTTAAAGATGTCTTTAAATCTTGATAACGGAAGCCTTGCTAAACGCGTAATGTGTCATTTAATTACAACGGAAATGAGGTAACTTCAGAGAATTCCGTTAAAACACGCTTTTTTGCAGAGTTTTCCAACTTTGCAATTGGCCATAGTACTGGTCTGAGTCTCTGAGATAGTCAAACAACTTAGAAGTTTTATAAATTTACTTCTTCGTTGCTTCCGTTTCAAGATTGTTCGACAAATGATTTATACAGACGTGAAAACTGACGTATAAAAATGTTAACCAAGAAATTTAAAAGTATATATGTTTTAGACGTGTGCGTATTGTTAGAACGGCCACGCAATCACGTTGCTAAGTTTTAAATCTCTTGCACGGCTTCAAATAATGAAATATAGAGTATAATATCCTACTGGCAATTACATTAGTTTATGTGTTAACGAAATGTTTGTCCTATTGGTGACGATGATCACGTGCTAATCAGGAAAGATGGGATGTTTTAAAAGACATAGATATTGGTACAATGATCCCAAAAATTATTAGATAGCTACCAGAAAAGTACCTAAACCGTTTTGTTTAGATAAACCTCCTTGCACGTTTGCCTTTGTTCCCTGCCAGAAAATTTCCTAATTTCTGGTTTATCCTATGTATAACGTGGTCGTGACTCGTGTGCGCACACGGACTTACTCTTGGTTGTGTAATATTTTTTGTTATTTTTTTTGGTAAAACATAGAACAAACAAAATAATAAGCCTCAGTGGTTATGTACTCTGTTTAAAGGACTTAATTGAAACAATTATAGCGATCGATCTCAAAAAGGCTTAATATTGGGCTATGAGGTATATGATTAATTTTGTTATCGTTAGTTAGTGGGCTTGAAACGTTGTGTTTCATAAAACAAAGATTATTATGGTCATGTCATTGTGTGTGTGTTTTATTTTTCTCAAAGTTTCTCTGATGAAATGTGAAATTTATTTATCAAATAGACGAAACTCAAAGTTTCTCTGATGAAATGTGAAATTTATTTATCAAATAGACGAAACTCACAGTTTCTCTGATGAAATGTGAAATTTATTTATCAAATAGACGAAAGTCTATAATTACAAGCTTGGAAATTACAGACTTGAAAGACTAACATCTCTCCGATAAACAACTTGTTTTAAATAAGTTAACTTTTGAAAATAATTTGTTGTATTTGTTGGCATAGCATTGGCCATTGTTAGTTATACATTTTTCAACAGCTTTCAAAACTGTTTTACACCATATTTAAATTTAGATAAATGACCCAATAGTTTAGATATAAACCACTAAGTTACTTATAATAATAGTAAATATGTTTTCTTCGTTTTGAAATTAAAATCATTTGTCCCAATCGAAATAGTCATCCCTACTTTCTTCTCCTTTCCACCATCTTGTACGAATCATAGGTCCTTCCCTTCCACCATCTCCAATCACTTGCCACTTACAGAGATCACATTTGTCTCTCCCATCATTAAAGATTGTAAACCAATGATCACCACCTCCCCTCCACGTTATATGGCAGCGAAATTTTGTAGTGCCTTTCCAATTTACTCTGAATTTGAAAGACCATGCACCACCGTAACGTATGTGTTGCAATCCCAAGTCATCTTCTGAAGACTTGCAATGTACATTTATAACCTCTCTGTTTCTGACTATATTACCGATCATCACAGTTTTCTTTTGTAAAGGTAACAACCGTCTACCTCTCCCGATTGGTTCTTCCGACGATGCAGCATCTGAAAAAGCTAACAATGACGACGACAACAACACGTAACAAACAAAACTGTAGATCATCAGTTTTATAAACTGATGACTACAGAAGATAGCCATGATTCTAATCTTCTATGGTATGAGAATTGACAGAAGCTAGATAACAATATTTATAGTCCCTGTTTAATTTATTTATAGAATTAAAGATCAATACAAATATTAATAGTATGCTGCTATACTTGACAAAGAAGAATATTTATAGTATATTATTATCTGTTGCCTAATTATAGTTTGTTGTTTCTTATTCTATTCATATCGAGATCAAATTTCATATCCAAAAACCAACAAATTACTTAAAATGATAGTATTAAGGAAAGAATATCATATCACCTAGAATTTACTCTTTTTCATATATTACTCTAATAAATATTAAGTATATTTTTTTTTGGTAGAGAATATTAAGTATATTATTCTATGTAATCCTTTTATTTATGATTTGTACTTATAGATAAGTTATATCATTCCATTCAATAATATAACAACAATAATAATACAATCTTATTCAATCTATTTACATGGTATCATAATATCAGATCTATTATTGAAATCTGTTCTGATACCATGTAAATAGATTGATACCATGTAAATAGATTATATAGGATTGTATTATTATTGTTGTTATATTATTGAATGGAATGATATAAATTTTATATATAAAGGACAAACCATAATAAGAAAAATAAGTTTCAAATTATCTAACAATCAAACTTATTTTATTGATACTCTTTTCTTAATAGATAATACACACCAAAGAATTTATGAAATTAGTCAAAATTCATAATCAATTAGTCAACATTCTGTAATCCTAGTTGAAACTGACGATAATACACCGAAACGATACAAGTAACATACCACGAACCATATATCCTTTCAAACGTATATTTACAGCCAAAAAAACTATATGACAAGCATATTTCAATCCTTTTTGAGTATACAACCTAATATCTATATTTATAAAAACAAACAAAACATGATACTATACTACATTCATATATATATATATATTCATTCCTATAGCTTCAAAAGGTTATAAAGCAATACTAAGTACTAACCGTATACAATATAATGGCCACATTTTCTAGATTTTTATACACATAGTTAGGTTACTCTTAAAGTTATATAACTTCAGAACGGAGCACGGTGTGGGACTCCCTTACGTCTGCTTGAGTTCCGGTGATTATATATCGGTGGCGTCCCCGGAGAAAGATTAAAACCACTCTCATCACCCGAGCTCGAAGACCGTTGATCTCCTGACAAGTAATCAAACCTAACGGTGGAGATGGAGAGACCACTCATGAGACGATTGAAAGCACACGTCGTCTTCCGTATCTTAGTTGGTGTGGTCGCCTCATCAGATTCCCACTCACCTTCGTACTCCCTTCCATGCTTCCCTCTCAGAGAGAAGGTTAGACTTGGATCATTCCCTCCTCGCTTCATCCCTCCAAGCTAAAAATAAATCACCAAACAAAGGTCAATATGGTCATTTCATCAACAAAACAGAGGAGAACAGGGGAGAAGAGAGTTTACTTTGCAGCCGAGGGAGCAGAAACGGAAAGAATCAAGAAGACTTCTGCAACAGATTTCACAAGTGTTGGTGACGCCTTTGCCGATTCTTGGCTGAGGACGTTCGTTCAAGAAGACGATCCTTGCGCTGTTGATTATGTAAGTCTGAACACAAGAGATGTCTATGTACTTCTGAATCTCGTTCACCCTCACCACGTTGTGGTACGATGACCTCCGTATCTGCAATTAACAAAAATACCAATTTCTTAACTCCGTTCTGCGATATGAAGGGAAAGACAAGGAATAATGATTATGAATATGGTGGAAACAAACCTGAATGACACGATGGTTTCTGTGATTAGGCAAACAGTAAGAGCAAAAGGCTTCGGAACTGCAGTCAAGACAGAACATGTTGCATTCGCTCTTGTTGGAAGCGGCGTGGATGGAACAAGGGACGAAGTAGTTTGCTCTTAGCATAGGGATTAGCCATGGTGGAGGACTCAGATTGTAGTTATCTTCTTCTGCTCTCATCATCGTTCCCTGGAAGATAGATGTTAGACACCAAATTCAAAGGGTAAAAATATAAGAATCTGCACATTAACTCTTATGGAAAGAAACGAGAGTCAGAAGAAGAAGAATCATTCAAATTACCATGAGTGTTCTTGTGATATGTTGTTATTGAGGTTTTCAATAGCCAGCCAGCTTGAAGAGTGAATAAGAAGAACTGACCTAAGAAGATTGAAAAGACTAAGAAGAGATGTTTTGATTTAGAGGAGGCGGCGGCGGCAAATAGCTGAAAGAAGAAAATAAGAGAAATTGAGGTTTTTCTTGTTTTTTGAAGTCGGCCACCGATATAACTTTTTCAGAGTTTTATATTAATTCACATGAAAATCCATATAAATATCCTCTTTTTGTAAAAATTGTTTATTTTTAGTTCTCTTTAATTACTTTTCCTTTGGCCAAATAAGTGTCTGCTAATTTTTTTGCTTTTTAAGTCCAGGAGAGACACACGTATATCTGTGTGCACATGTGTGGGTCTCTCGAGACCCCAGAAGTAAAGGAACTAA
>NC_025700.1:20819722-20824199 GCF_000633955.1 Camelina sativa | reverse complement strand
TATTTGTGATAAATATCCACATATAACATAACTAGTGGTAGGATACGGCCATACGAGAGAAACCGAGTGTGGTGGATACTATTAAAAGAAGAAAAAGGAACTAATTATATTACCTTTGGTCACATTAGAAACACGTGGCAAGAAGTGAAGAGCCAGAGGGATCGACGGACACGAGGGGAGACAGAACAGAATTGAGGGATTGGTGTAGATTCTGGTCTGAGCCGTTGGATTAAGAGGACAATCTTTTCTGCGTAACGTGGCAAACGCTTTTGTCCTTTTCTTGTTAACCCACATGACAAATCCTAGACCGTCGGATGGAGAAGTTGAGTCGGGGCGTACGTACGCCACCTCTTTTATAATCGTAAGGTCAGTAAGCGTCTTGTCACGTGATCCAAATACTATTATAGTACTAGTATTTCTTTATTTAACCAAAAAAATATACTTATATATGAAAGAGTTCTTATCATCTAGTGAGTGCTTTTGGTGAAAGTGCTTTCCAGATTCAGGGTTGTGTCTTGTGTGTGATCTAAACTGTTAGCTTTTTACGGTCAAAGCCAAAACTAAAGAGGATTTGTCCCGAATCTTATATTAGCTGTACGGCTTATGCGTGTGTGTCAAATTGTTCACACAATCACACATGATTTCTTATAGGCTCACACTGTTTGAAGCTTATGTCGACTGATGTAAATATCTTTTTAATAGATATTTTACCAGTTGCGAGTAGTTCAATCTTATCACCATTCTTTAAACATATTTTACTGTTATCAGTTGACAAAAGAGAATATCTGCTATTATCATTGTTAATTCTATTTGAATTTTAGAGTTATTATCATCTAGTGGAGGATGGTAACAAATGAATAAAAGATAAGTAGATCTAGTTTCAATAAATGAGCACAAAATTATGCAATCACATCGAGATTGCGTGAAATGTCGAAACTGCGAGTTTTCGAGTCCCTACCCTAAGAATTATGCAATTAAATTATCTGTCTTCTATTAGTTCGTTATGATCTTCTACATCAAATATCTAATAGACACACTAGTGAAACTGAAAGTAACAAGTTTTAGGGGATATAAAGCAATTTCAAGTAACTTATCCAAATTGATTTGTCTATTTCATCTGTTCTACTTCATATGTTTTTAAGTTTTTAATTTGCTTTGCGGGCAATTAGAAAAGAAATGTCAAAATGTTACGGAAGTGGCAATGTGTAAATCATCAATATGTAATGTATTATACTATTATTACCCGAGAAAGTGACGGAAATAAATAAAATATACTTTCTTTCGTTTCAAAATATAAAATTTTTTGAGTGAAAGCACATAGATTAAGAAATAACCACTTTAAAAAAATTCAACCAATTATAAACAAAATTACATAAAATAAATAATAAAAAAATAGAAAAGTAATCTAAAATTATTTAAAAATAAATAATAATAAAAACAGAAGTGTGATCCACGTAATCATCAGTAGCTATCTATAGAAAATTACACATAACCACTAATTGTTCAATATGTTGGGAGAAAAGTTGACGGAATCTTTTTTCTTTTTCTGCGTTCTTATCTATTTTCAACTGTACAAGAAACTATTATTGGTTTGTTTGTATTTAGAAAAGTGATAAAAAAAAAAAACTTTTTAAAACATTTTGTGGGAAGAAAATGAAGATAGGGTAAAACACTGAACAATAATAGTCGATATAGCACGTAACTCACGTGACACGTTGTGGTTCACTTTCATTAAATATGTTTAGCAAGTGGCTAATGACTACTTTTACATAGCAATAAGAAAAGATATTACATTACAAGTTTACAACAATCTCCAAAGTAGATACAAGGAAGAAAACAAGATTCAGTAAATAGCTACAGCTTCTGTGTTGTTAAAAGAGAAGAAACTAAAAACTGTAATTAAGTACAAGGACATTAACAGATTCAAGAATGAAAACA
Source organism: Camelina sativa (assembly GCF_000633955.1). Taxonomy (NCBI): domain Eukaryota; kingdom Viridiplantae; phylum Streptophyta; class Magnoliopsida; order Brassicales; family Brassicaceae; genus Camelina; species Camelina sativa. The sequence continues at coordinate 20,822,261 of NC_025700.1, read as the reverse complement.
TAATTAGCCAAAGTATTAAAAAAAACTCGGGTGTTGAAGCTGTGTCTGCTCTGACTCCCAAAACCTGTTTCTTCTCTGTACTCTCTGGCTCATAAAAGTCCAGTGCGTATTTGATCTCATTCTCTGTAATGACCAAATTCACACATGTCTTTGGGTTTTCTCACTTTGCCTCTTGTTCTCAGGATCCTTCACCACATTTTTTACTCTTTCTAACAGCAGTTAATTATACAAACCTCAGATTGAGCCATAATCAAGACCTCCCCAACTGAAGTGAGAGCCTTGTCTGACAATAGGGAACGCATGCATAAACACGCAGACACAAACGCAGACTGTAGCAACAGCAAGCATCGAGTGGATGATCGGTGTTGGGAACAAACGATGTGAACCTGAAACCCTTTTCTGATACTTTAGAGCGACACTTGCACATGTGTTGCAAGATCTCTTCAGCTCTGAGCTTAGTCTCTTACTCAGACCAATCTGATCGATCCCATTTTCGATGTTCAGAGATATTTGACCGTTTCTTTTATCTGCAAGTTTACGAGCCACCAAGGAGTTGTAACTGTGGTTGTTTCTCATTGAAGCATAGCTAAATGGAGTCTGCCCGGTTGCATCGACTAGAGTATTCCAGCAAGATAATCCAATCTGAAACAACGTGAAAACTCGGGTTAGTGAAAAAACAAGAGGCTAAAGAGATGGGTTCTAAAAATAGAAACTGTACCTCTTGTGGATCATTAGTTAGGACATCAATCATATCATCAGAACCAGATGTGGAAGCAGCCAAATGCAAAGGTGTTATACCGCCAGGTCCAGCGATATTAGGTAAGAAGATGAAGTTTTTAGTAGAGGGATTGACAGAATAATGAATCAGCGTTTCAGCCATTTTTGTGTTTCTCCTTTTGACAGCGCGATTCAATAGCTGACTCTCAGCCAGCATATCTAAGGACTCCTTGTTCATCAGACCGTCTTCTCCCAAATTTCTCTCTACCATCATATCCAGGAGAGTTCTTATGAGGGAACAGTAATCTCTTTCAACCGAGCATACGAGCAAAAATTTAAAGCGGGGAAGAGAGAAGTCGGATTCTCCATGAATATTGGATGTCCATTTCCTCTGAAATAGCCAACCGAGCTCATTTAAGAAGCAAAGAACTTCTTCTCTTGATCTCGGACGATCTAAGTTGTGTGTTTGTTCTTCTATCACGTCTTTTGTATGAAACTCGTCTTCAAGGCGATTCAACTCTTTGCAAATCCTGGCATTGGCTATTATCAAAGGGAAACTGTCACCTCTGAATCCATTCTCCACCTGTTTTGACATAAAAAGAACTGTTAAACTAACATCTTCCAAAAACCAAGACATACTAAGAAACTAAAAATTTGGTTATTTCAAAGTCCTTACCTCAATGAAACAGCGTCCTAGAGAAACAGGGCTTGCACTCTGAACTTTGAAACTACCTACGTTTAACTCATCGAATTTCGTTCTTCTATGTTCTGTTCCAGTTACCTCCATTGACGCGTAGTTACCCATATGCGCGCAACGAAAGCTGCAGCATTGACCTTAAAGGTTAGAGGGAAAAAGACAGAAAGATGCAAAAAATAGCTAAATCCATACAAAAATTGTTTACCTCATTCCCTCAGTAGTCAAGTTTCTACCCCTTACTGTCAAAGCTGTTTCTTCACCGGCTACAACAGCCAACGGAGACACCGTGATCAGCTCTGGTGAATTCAAAGTTCTCCAAGATTTGCTCAGACGAATTCTACCTGTAATAATGCATAGCCTAAGTCATTATCTTGCAGACCATACGCACCAAAAGACACAGAGGTATCAGGCTATGAGCACTCACCATGTTTGTATGATGCAAGCTGTCTGCCTGTATTGATCAAAAATCTTGTGTTACTCCAAAAATTTGAATCTTGAACCAAAGAACTAACCCGTTGCAGCAAGTTTTCCTCAAGCTGCAAATGAAACATAAAACCCAATCAGCTCCTTATGCTTAGAGCAAATTCGATTAGTGTTAACCAATACTTTAACCATCCAGTAAATTCACCCACTTGTTCCCAAGCAGAGGCTGACATTGCCACATAGACTGATAAGATAACACAACCAGGCCTGATATAACTCTCCATTTCTGATGGAATGCTAGAAAGCCAGCTATAGATCTGAAATTAAGAATTGCCAACTGTTAGGACTTAATATATATATGTTTTAACATTTTAAGAAGGCTAGAAATGCCCCAGAAGCAATCACCTCTGTTCGCAATGTCCCAGGGAGCTGACTAGGATCTTTTCCAAGTAGTTTGAAAACTATCTTTCCTGTGCGGTCCTGTTTGTAAAACCATAAAAAAATGGCTTTAGACCTGCTTTAGTAAGAACTTTATTTAGTTTACTAAGGGAATATGACTTGCTGCATACCTGAGCATCAGAGTTTAAGCTGGGAGGAGAATAATCCGAACCAGATGAGGCATAACCAGATTGATGCCTGGAAACATTAAAATTAGGATTTGCAGCAGGACCTCTGATTGATGCGCCAAAGAGCTCTAGGGGC
>NC_025700.1:20804253-20818884 GCF_000633955.1 Camelina sativa | reverse complement strand
TAGAAATGCCCCAGAAGCAATCACCTCTGTTCGCAATGTCCCAGGGAGCTGACTAGGATCTTTTCCAAGTAGTTTGAAAACTATCTTTCCTGTGCGGTCCTGTTTGTAAAACCATAAAAAAATGGCTTTAGACCTGCTTTAGTAAGAACTTTATTTAGTTTACTAAGGGAATATGACTTGCTGCATACCTGAGCATCAGAGTTTAAGCTGGGAGGAGAATAATCCGAACCAGATGAGGCATAACCAGATTGATGCCTGGAAACATTAAAATTAGGATTTGCAGCAGGACCTCTGATTGATGCGCCAAAGAGCTCTAGGGGCCTACAACTGGTCTTGGGACTGGGACTAGTGTTTCTGTAATTGTTACACCTCCTGCTTTCAGGAGAAGTCTGCAGCGGGAATAACTCCTGCATGACCGGAGACGATGATGGTGATCTATCATCAACAGGGTTACTGCTGGCTGAAGAATAATACTTTGTTGAAGATGCAACTGTTGGTCGACTTTCATCCTCTGGTGAAGAGGTGAATAGTTGTAGAGATAAGCTCGATCTGGTGTCCTGACCGCGTGAATCTGAATCCTGAGAAGGAGAATGGTTACTGCTACTTGTCCTCTCTCCTCCCCCAAAAGAAGGAAACTCCAAAGTTCTCTTTTCTAATTGGGTTGTAGCACCGTGATCCGAAGAAGTTAACTTAGTCTTTTCATTGCTTTCTTTGTTACCAAACCCTCCTTGAGATAACAATGCTATAGCCTCAGGTGCAGATGAGCCTAAAGTTGACGAGAGAACAGCAAGTAAGTCCATGGTAGAGGGAGATGAAGCCCCATCCATACCATTTTGAGGGTTCATCGCGGAAGGTTGATCCGGATTTTTTCTGGCTAAAATTCCAATATTGTTCAACTTTGAGACAAGATCCATAGGTAAAGGTAAAGCATTGATCTTGTTAAGTATCTGAACAAGTTGCTCTCTTTGAGGCACTCCCGGAGACCCGTTAGGTTTAGCTTCATTCCTACCTGAAGGAACACAAAACAGACTTTGTTACAAAACATGGATCATCTAAAAACAGAATAACCAGAGAGAGAGAGAGAATGATGCAGAACCTAAGTACCTTGTGCACAAGCTAAAGCTGTTAACAAAGCCAGGACATCCATGTTAGCGTTATTAGAAGTATTATCACGATTCCCAGGAGCTACAACCCGAGATGTAATCTCTTCGGGCTGCGTTTTCCTCCTCCGCCTGTTATGACCAGCCAATCTACGCCTACAACTTCTCTTTCCCTCATCAAACTCAGATAGCAGATGAAACCTAGCAACCAAAAAGTTGCAATCTTTAAGAACCCAATCATCACTAGCTAAAAAAGGATTGATTACAATAAAAAAAAAAAGTCAGATTCTTTTCACCTGCTACACTGTTGGCAAAACCTCTGCATCTGTTTGCCAACAAGAGCTTTGGTAGCTTTGCTATGAACCTCACAGACTTTATGTCTTCTATGATAATCCTTAGCAATTGATAGATCTTCCTTACAATTATCAACCTGACACTTAGGGTAGTTACCTCCTCCGCCGCCGCCGCCCCTTCCCGGAGATCTGGACTTAACCTTCTTGTTAGGAGGACTGGTTACAGCCACCGGGGTGTCTTCCAAATCGTTAAAACCAGTGGCTAGATTCAAATCAAGGCCTCTTTCTCCTCTTCCCTCGTAACTCAAACCACCGTTGTTGTTGTTGTTGTTGTTATTGTTACTACTACCAAGGCGGAGAGACTCTGCTGCCTCCTCCTCAACTTGTTTAGCTTCAAATCTTTGGCTATTCCACTCCCACATATTGGGATTCCAATCATTTTTAGGCTGCTGAGATGGCACAAGCCAGTGTGGCTGATGATGATGATAAAGATCTCGTTTTTTCCCCATGGGATGGTGAATTGAAATCGGAGCAGCTACTTGAGGACCTACCTCATCCATTTCTATCGTCTCTCCCTTTCTCTCTCTAAAACTCGACTCTTTTTTCTCTTCGCCTATCACAAACTACAAAATTCAACAAACGAGAGAATTAAGAGATTTTGAAAATAAGAAAAAAAAAAGGGATCTCTTTTATCCGAAAATAGAAGAGAGAGAGAGATCAGATGAACATAAATTTGAAAAAGGGGGTAAATGAACCGACTCTGTTACCTGAGCGTAATAACTCCTCTGCTCTCAATCGTACTTGGTTTTGGAATCCAAGCTTCTAAGTAAAATGGTACAAAGAAAAAAAAAACACACCTTTTTCCGAAATCGAATCTAAAAAAAAAAAAAAAAAAACAGAGACTTTGTTCAGATTTGAGGCCAACTTCCCAAAATCGAATCTTCCGTAATTTTCGACCTGAAAAATCGATTCGGAATCGATGGCTTTCTAATTCTCCGCTCTCTTCCTTGTTGTGTTTCCCTCTTAAATTTGTGTTCTTTCTCTTTTTTTTTTAGCCTCTTTCCTTGTTTTCTCTCTCCCTCTCTCTGGTCTTCAACTCCTAACCTTTTTACGAAACTTTTTTCTTATTTTGTTCGGCGGTGGCACAAACTGTAAATTCTGAACGAACAAGGGGTCTTTTCTGTAATAGTGTCGAGAAAAAAAAAAAAAAGATGAAGGATCCAAGATACGATCCTTCATTATTTACAGAAAAATACAAAGGAAAAAAAAACAATAATAATATGAAAACACATTTCCAATAATACAATGAGAAATTCGTATAATATTCACTATTGAGTATTCACCATTTGAATTTTTGAATTCTTTCAATTTTCCTATCAAACGATGAGTATAATAAGCATGTTTTATTAGTCTCTCTTTCGTTATATATTATTGTTGTTAAAGATAACAATAAGCTCTCTTTTCGTCAATAGTTGATACGTCATTGATAAATAAACAATATAGTTAATTTCCTCCATAGACCTTAGTAGTATTCATTATCGTTTTTACGTGTAGGGAAAAAAAAAGAGAGCTGAGCAATATTTTAGATAAACAAAATGCTTTGTTTTTTTTTTTATAAATAATAATTGAATTATATATAGTTCAACAATGTGCACTTATCAACTAAAAGTAGAAACAAATATACTAGAACGATACTGAAGAAAGAGATTTCGTACACACAAAAAAAAAGAGAGAGTATTTGGACCCGAAAATGAGTGTCTACTTTGATATGGACAAATCTATCTATATAGGTAAACGAAATGTCAAACGAATCAAAACGAAGTCACAGTTGTATTCTATTACACACAGTCAAGCTAGGTCGGTAACGCGAATCACGCTATATATATATAAACGAACGTATAAATTGGGATTTGGGAGTTATCAGTTTTTTAGATCTAAGCCTACTACTACAAGTAGTAATTAAACACACTAATAAGTAACCATAAATAAAAAAAACGCGTCCGCGTTTGGGGGAAGTCGGCGTCACAATAACGGAAGCCGGAAGGTAAAAAGGCCTAAAAGGCTAAAAAAAACACACACCAAACCGTTCCCATTCCACCCAAAAACCTGTCGATATTACAAAGACATAATTATCCTTTTTACAAAACTACGAAACAGCCCCTTCTTTAAATTTAGACAAGAGATCGATCTCTCTCATGTACGGATTTATGTCGCGTGAGTCTGTCTCTTTACGCGGCATGCAACGCAACAAGTAGCTTACGGCGCGTGACACATCCGAACACGAGAATAGTCCCTTTTAGCCTTTTTATCAAGTTAAGATAATTCGTAAATCCTTTTTCTTCGTATCAAGTTTACTTTTTTGCTTGTATCTCTCTCTCTTCTGTGATGGAAGTATATGCATAAGATTGTGTGAATGTAATTAAGATACGTACTACATGTAATAGATTAAAAAGTGGAGAAACAGCTGTATTTGGTACGGAAAGGTAGATGTCAATTTTGATTGGAGAATACTAACAAACTCATACGTAGATAGATATAGATAGATAAGCTTTGTACTTACTCTTTTCTTACTTTCATTTCTTGTGTACTACCTCTCTCTTTTCTCCTGTTTCTCAACCTTTTTGTTTACATATTCATTCACGATGAATTTGAAAAATATTATTTGTACGAAAAGCAATGTCACAAGTTTGTACTATCAAAAGAACAATTAAACATGTACTATTATTAAGCTTTTGTAAAAGTTTCTTACCAAATATCTTTTTACTAGTATCCAACAAAGAAAACAAAGTCATAAATATTTATTCATTTACATACGTGAAAATGTACTCGTTATAATAAGTGGGTATTACAAGATAAAACATTTGAGATCACGAGTGACGACACCATTTGTATCAAGTTGAAGCCTCCGTAATCTAGCCATGTATCATGCACTTTCCAAAACTAGACATGAGGCTTGGGTGTAAATTAATCCAACGTTATATTTTATTTTGTTGGTCAGCTGTTACCTATTGACGCGTACACAAAATCGTTTCCTGCATTCTGCTACTGTTTTTCCTATATGGAGGAGATATTGTCACCGTAATTTCCGAAATTTGATTGGAAGTGTTCTTGATCGAAGAACGTGCACGTTAATTATGGGCTTTTGATAATAATAATAATAACGACGATCACAATATCAACGAAAATATAGGAAAGCGTAATCGGTTTTATTAATTCTCGATGGAATATGTCACGTTTGGTAATGCCAAAAGAAGCTCTTCATGATTAATTGGTTTAGACTTTAGACTTTAGAACGACCGAACGATAACGAATCTTTTTGAAACAAATATGGTTTGTTGCTATCGATTCCGATTTTTTTATATTTTAAAGATTCAAGTTATTCTTGGGAGCTTTTTTAGTGTCTAATTACGTAACGTGGAGAAGTTCTGTTTTGTTTCCTAATTAGTAAAAAAATATTATAATACAAATTTCACATCAGTTGATTAGTCGCATTATTAATCTGAAACCCTTAATAATTTCGTTACAATATTAACTTATATGGGTTAGCTAACGAGTGTGTTTAGTTTGTCGGCCGACACAATATTTTTGGGACCTATACTTGAGGACAAACTGTTTTTGTTTACATCGACATACACATACATAACTATTCAATTAATTATCTGGATAAATCTATTTCTCAAGTCAAGAAGCTATTCAATTAATTATCTGGATTACGCATGATGGCTACAAATAGCCAAGCAGTCAATAAGTCTAAAAAAAAAGCCTAAGTAAAATGCATGAAATCGGAACAAATCAAACTAAAAAAACAATAGCTAAACAAACTACACTAGCAATTCAACTAGAGTTGATAGTTTCAGCGATCGATAACTACAAAAGTTTTGAACGTTTCGAGTTCAAACATCAACGATAGAGAAAAGAAAACTACTTTAATCATGTTTTGGTTGTCTGGTACGAAACTTCATGGTAAGAAAATAAAGATAATCAAACGATCGTAATTTTCACATGCTAGTAGCCTGGTACATAACCATAGTCCATATATTGAACATGTGTATCAGATTGGAGCTAGGATATGATCTCAGTTAAGAATTGAATTTGAATCTATAAACATTTTTTATATTTTTATAAACTTTGAACCATGAAATATTTGATAAATAATGTTGTAATCGGTTTGCTAACCGCTAAACAATCTATAGATTTAGACGATGATTTCCCAATGATCACCGGTAAAACGATTTAAAAAAGAGATAAATGATAATATTATTTTGAGGTCCTCATGGTATATTTGCATATGCTATGGAATATTGTCATGTTAAGCGAAGTTGGAGTGCATAAGCATATATACATATAAACAAATAGAGTCACTTGTTGTTGCTGAGGATCACCTCGACTCACGTGAGAAGTCAGGTGTGTCGGGTTTCGGGTTAAAATATCTCCCAATATCTGAGAATTCTCAACAAAACCTACATCCAAAAATTATATTTCAAAATATCACCGACGGAACGAATTAGGAACACATCTCATCGATTTTTGTTTCTTACAAATCAATGCATACATGAATACTTTATGAATAATACTAATAATACCTTGGGATGGTGAAAGCTTTCCAAAGACAACAACACATCAGAAGCAATAAAAATGCCTTCAAGACAAATACGACTTAAGTTAGTCTGCTAATTAAATTTCTAGATAAACCTTCATTACAGAAACAAGATATAGGAATCCTTCATTATAAAAAATTGAGTATAATTGTACACAAAATAGTTGATATTTGTTTACTTAGACTTTTAGAGAATGGTTCACTGCACGCAGTCATTACGCATTACCGACGAGGGTACAACAGTTTTCCACTATATTAACCAATAATATCATGTACAGTTTTATTTTTGTCAAGTGTGTAATGTGCAAATTAACTATAGTCTATAGAATAATAGAATCTTGTAAAGAGCATAAAAAAACTAATAGAATGTCTTGGTCATGATCATGACTCGTGAGTCACGGAAAAATGGCCATTTCATACCCGTACACCCCTCAAAAGTGTGAATTGCTGCCTATACAAACAAGGAGTGCCAATTTAGACATGTACCCTAATACATTTCAAATTTCATACCTATACTCACAAAATTGAGCTAATTGCACAGTCCACGTTAACGGATTTAAGTCAAACGTTAGAGATGTTGACTCATAATCCACGTGTGTACCATCAAGAATGCAAAACGACGTCGTTTTGTTTTCTTCACAAAAAAAAAGTGGAATATCCACACTCTGGTGGAATAAGATCGTTTTTAGGTTTATAAAAATGAAATTGTATGATATAATTGAGAGTTATTGTGAGATCAATTGGTTACGTCCTATGCTAATAATCTCTGAGAATGCGGGTTCGACCCACAGGAGTGTGGATTTTCTACAATTTTTTGCATGGATGCCACTTTAGGTTAATATATATAAATTTGTACAATACTATTGAGTATTGTTGTCGGATCAACTGGTTACGTCCTTTGCTAAACACATGTGAGGTCTTGAGTTCGATTAGAGTGTGGATATTCCACTATGAAATGGCCTTTTCCCCGTGAGTCACCATCATCTTCCTTTTCCTTGGACTCCAATGCCCCAGTTTAATAAGACACTATACCATGTATAAAACGTGTTTACAGAATTACAGTATATAGTTGTAACAAGTGATAACGATGCGCTTCAACTTACAAAAGAGGGAATAAAAATATCCCATTATACTAGTGATCACTCGTTTTACAATCCACAAAACCGGAACACGTCGTATTATGAACCTATAATATGTTTAAGACTTAAAACAACACACTATACACATTCTATTGATTGTTCTTTTACAAATTCCTCAAGTTGCCAATTACAGGATTTAGTATTTAGAAATAGATAAAGTGTTGGTTATAGTTATCATGTACTAAGTAACATATGGTGTTAAACATATTCACGCATTGTCTTTTTTTTTTTTGACATATGTACATACATAGTAGACTCTTCATGTCTGAAGAAGCATGGCTACCAGATTGTTATGTAAGGGATCAGAGACATAGTCAACAAAATTTTGAACAGGACCTTTTCCAGTGAAAGCAGCCTGTGAATAGAATCCAAGCCATGCGACCATAGCTAGTCTCCCGTTTTTAATCTCTTTAACCTTAAGATCTTCAAAAGCTACCGGGTCCTCAGAGAGGTTCAAGGGATCAAAAAGCGTCCCTCCGGGATAGTTTATGTCCCCTGGCAAGTATATGCCCAGTGGCTCTAACGCCTCAATGCCACAGTATCTTGCATATTCCGGTCCTACCTGTATGCATAAAGGATTTTGTTAAGGGAATGTATGAGGTGAAGCAAATGTGTATTTGATGTCTGAATTGTAATTACCATCAAGAGTACTTGACAAATGGCGATTACAATGACACCTTGGCTTCCAGCTAAGTGCAGCCCCGGAATGCCCAAGTAGTCCAACGTTTCTCCCTAGTGAAAAACAAAGGCGTCCTCTTCTTGGTCATGCTACTGACTAGGAATTTGATAGTAGATGGTGAAAGATGTTTGAAAAAAAGAGAGCTAAATTACTGAAAGAAACCTGAAGCTTCGAGTAACCAACTCGCCACCATACAGGTTCAGCAAAATGGAAAGCTCCCGTGAGATCAAATATTTCAGGGATTAGAGCACCCAACGCTGCAAGCATGGCCCAACGAGCATGAAGTATTTCAAAGCTGCAAAACAAGCGCTAGGATCACTTAACTACTAATGGTCAACTTCAGTGAATTTTCAGAATGTTTCTCACATGAGGGGCAGTCATAGTTGTTGGCTAGAGGAATCAGGATCTAGATGGACAGCTTCTAAGTTCTAAACTATAACAAGACAAGGTTAAAAAAAAAAAAAAAGAGAAGACTCACTTGAAGTACTTATCAAAAGTGAAACGATCCTTGCCAAGTCCAGCAACGTCGAATCCATAATCCCCAGGAAGTTCTCCTGTAAGGTATGGCGGGTAATCATATGGGATTGGACCAAACCAACGGGGACGTTCTTCCCCATACCACTTGCTGCACACTTACAAAGAACAAACCAAGAAAATTTGTAAGATGATGAGAATTAATACTGATTAGCCAAATTAATGGTTAGATAATCTATCCACACAAAATATTTAATATACCTGTCGGTTCTAGCCTTTTGAGCTTTAGCTTTGAATCTTGAAGAAGTCTCAACGGCTTCTTTCTTTTTCTCTTCCAATCTCCGCCGCAAAGATTCTCCCAATGAGCTGTTCGCGATTGCTTTAACCGCCGTGAAAGGTATCGCCGAGAAAACCAATACTCCGGCGAGCTAAAAAAAAAAGCAAGAAAAAGTAAAATTAAAAAAAAAAACCGAGGATGATAACAAATGAGAAGATAAAAAATTGAACCACAAACCTCTTGCCACGAAGCTCTGCAAGTCGAACGGGACCTTGTCACTGCGCCTCTGCTACTAAGAGGCTTGGGAACGACTAACCTCGGAAGAGAATGAAACGACGAATAACTTGAGGACAGTGACACCTTCCCTTGAAACAGAGCCATGGTTCTTGACTCAACCAAACCAACCAACCAACACTTATGATAAGCGGTCTCCACTTGTTAATTTATGGGGTCAGTCCACGTGTCTTGCTATTAGCCAGTTCTTTTACAAACCCAGTCTTGTGCGAATCCATATATAGGCCCAATTAATTCAATTAAATAACAGGCCAAGTCGATATGTCCATGAACAATTCTTAAACGGTGCGCTTTGTGTAGTTTGAACTTTGAAGTTTGAACAAACGTTTCAATGGAAGGAAGATTTGAGACTTTAATTTACTAATCAGAATCAGTCTGTTACTGTATTAGATTAGATACAATCATTAGAAACACCAAAAGATCTACACGCAGGAATCCAAAACTGCGACTACAAGGAAGGAAAGCTGATCACATCTCCCTCAAATATAGTGGTGACTGGTGACCAAAACAGAAGAAGTGAAAAAAAAACAAATCTATAAATACTAATTCAATCTTCGATGCCAAAAAATCAAAAAGGGAGTCTGGCTCCTTCACATCCTCAACATACCAATTATGATGAGAAGCAATTCATAAATAGATTAGCTACCATCACAAGCATATAAAATTGAGATTAAAAAAAAAAAAAAAAGAACTAGGAATAGATGTAGCACACCAAAATGGATAAACAAGGAAGAAACCAAGTAGTAACCTGAAATATCTATGAAAAAAGACTTAACAAAAGAATCAGGCATAAGCAAAAATGCGAATCGAACGAGGTAGATGAGGAATCAAAATGCAGGCAATATAATATATAAATCAACAGATTGCAGAAGATCCAAGAAGGAAAGAGGAATGAAAACCTGAAAAGCTCAGACTTGAAGATGTTCAATGCAAAAACTCTACTGAAGTAAACACATCCATCATGAAAACGACAGAAAATAAGTACAAACCCATTTTAAAAGGATGTAATGATCATCTTTCATCTCACTGTGAGTAGACAGCAAAGGATCAGAGTAAACTGATTGATGAAGAAATCATGGGAAAATACAATAAGATATACAGAGGAGAAAACAATAACAAAAATGAAACATACCAGTTGAGATCAATCCTAGAGGCAACCAGTGAGGAATTCACAGCTTACTTCTCTTTAATACCAAGAATCTAACCCAGGAAAAAGAAGCTCATTACACCTGAATCAACCAAAGATGGAAGCCCCAAGTTCATCCCTGTTGAGACAACTTGTAGACTTGAAAGGAATCTAGGCAAACAAGTCCAAACAGAAGTTTTACTTGCATCATATAAATTCATGGATAATGAACTCACAAAGAAAGAGAAAACACCATCCCAAACAGAAGTGATTAGCATCTAAACCACCATCAAAAGCATATGAGAGTAAGATTAAACACTTCACATTAAAAAAAAAAAAAAACCACAATCACAAGCATATAACATGGCAAAATAATGTTGAAGACTTCCCAATGGCACTGTCCAAATCTTACTGTTAACCTGTGTAACAAGAATATGTCTAGCTTTGTGCATAAGATGAGCTCATACTAGAACAATCCTAAAAGACTCCAATATATTCAATACAAAAACTACGTTAGTAGACATTAAAAAATCCAGCTGGAAGACACACAGAAGAGAAATAATAACAAAAATGAAACATACCAATTGAGATCATTCCTTGCGGCAACCAATGAGGAAATCAAAGCTTAAAAATACCCTATAAACATATAACAATCAGAAGAAAATTACAGATAGACCCTAATAAGGAAACAGAGAGAAATAAGAAACCGGCAAAGAGGTAACATGGAATGCCGAGAGATCAAAGATCAACTGAGACCGAATATAACAGAGGTGATTGTTGATATAACAGGCAGTTGTGTTATTCGGGGGAAAAAAACAAAAAAAGATGCAGCACAGAGAAATCAGAAGAAACCAAAAAATGATAGCCGAGAAGACACATTCAACTCAACATAGAAATCCCATTGCCTCCACGATCTGTATCAACATACAGAAAAAATAATCTACTTAGGAACTGAATGTGGGAGAAAGGACACCGGCAAAAAGAGAAAACGTGTGACACAATCTCAATCAATCAAAGCCATCACCGATCAATATTTATAGCATCCTCCACAATCTTAATCAACAAGAAATAGACAAGTAAATAAGAAAAGACCACCCAAGCAATTTAGAAAAGTGAAAGTTCATTGTGGCAGACTGGCCGTTTTATGACTACAAGGTGCAACAAGTAATCTACACCACAACATAAAAGCCACCTCACTGGTTGTTAACAACGGTCATGACTCATGACTCATGAATCAACATGTCTAGCTTTCTGCACAAGATGAGCTCAGACTAGAACAGTCGTAAAAGACTCCAAGATATTCAATACAAAAACTACGTTAGTAGATATATTTATCTTAAAAAGGTCAAAGTAACAAGTACAAACCCATATAACAAAAGAACTTACGGTCATCTTTCATCTGACTGTTAGTAGACTGCAAAAGATTAGAGTCAAGTGATGGATGAAAGAAATCCAGCTGGAAGACACACACAGGACAAATAATAACCAAAAAAAATGAAACATACCAATTGAGATCAGCAACTAATGAGGAAATCAAAGCTTAGAAATACACAGTAATCATATAACAATCAGAAGAAAATAACAGACAGACAAAGGCGCCAAGACAAATAAACCCAAAAAGATGGAATCCCCACCAAGTTCAGTCAGCCCTGTTGAGACAACTTGTAGACTTGAAAGGAATCTAGGCAAACAAGTCTAAATAGAACATCTACTTGCATCATTGAAATTCACATAGAAAGAGAAACACCATCCCAAACAGAAGTGATTAGCACTTAAATGGTAGAAAAATGCAAATCATGAAATCAGAAAGAGAAAAAGAGAAAAGGGGAAGAAAAAATGACCATACCTCCAAAGAAAAGAGAAAAACCACCAACGAGGTAACAGAGAATACTGTAGATGGAAAGTTAACAAAATGGAACTACCTCCACATTCTCGACATTCCACGACCTAACACAAGCAAAGAAAAACATTAGCTTATCACACAGTGAACAGTAAAAATATAGCCAATATTGAATAAAATAACTGATAGGCAAAAAGGTGTAAAGATGCGAGGCAACCTGGAAGTTAAACTCAAAAAGGTGTAAAGATGCGAGGCAACCTGGAAGTTAAACTCAAAAAGGTGTAAAGATGCGAGGCAACCTGGAAGTTAAACTCAGAAATCAAACGCTCCCACAATGTTTGTTTTTTCACTTTGAACATCCCACACAGTAATCCAAGTTCCTCATGATCTGCATCAAAGAGAGACAGAGATGTTTTTTTTCACTTTATATAGAAAGAAACAGAAAAAATCGGTTAAGTGGAAGAAGACTACCTGAAGATGTAGCGTAGAGAGGACAAATACAAGCCATCAAAACTGTCACCAACAGATCAAAGCATCCTCCTCCACAATCTAAAATGAACAGAGCCAAGTAGAGTTAAAAATCGCATGAACATAATAAAAAAGCCTTGAATGATCAATTTAGAAACCAAACTCTAGAAGAGCAACATGAGTAAGAGAGTGACAACGATCAGTCAAAGCCATCACCGATCAATCGCAGGATCATCCTCCACAAATGTAAACCAACAAAACAAAAAATATTTATGTAACTAGAAGATAAGACAAAACCACCGAACCAAAGTGACAATAAAGAAGCAAATAGAGATGAGTTTAAAGCAAGGAACCCATGAGAACGCTTGAAGACAATAACATGGATTAGAAGCGTGATGATTGGATCATGGTATGCTTCCAAAAGACCTGCAAAACGAAGAAACAAAACAAAAAAAGAAGTAAAAGACGTGTTAAGAGGAAGAACAAAACCCTTTGAAGAAGTAGCACAGAGAAGAAGCGTGTCAATTAAAGCGATCACTCTCATCGATAAAAGCATCATCCAAAACCTGAAACAACATAACAACAAGTAAATAACATAAAGAAATATAAAGCTACCTATGCAATTTAGAAACCAAACCATAGAAAAAATCAGTTAAGAGGAAGAAGACTACCTGAAGATGTAGCGCAGAGAAGACAAAAACTATCCATCAAAACCATCACCAGCCGATCAAAGCATCCTCCTCCACTAAAATGTAGGGTCTTGGGCTTAAAAGTAAAACATACATGCCCACATCATTAGGAAGATCAGCGACATTACTGTTAACTGAAAATTTCAATAACATAGCAAAGTAATGTTGAAGACTCCCCAATGGCACAGTCCAAATCTCAGGAACCCGAAATAAATCATGGAGTAATATTAAAACAAACTGATTGCAACAGATTTGGGAGGGAAAACGGAATGAATACCTGAATTTGTCGAGCCTTTTGCATGGGAGGATAAGATAGAAGAACAAACTCGTTTACAAGACATATCTTACATCTACGAAGTGAAGTGATATCTGTAGAACAAACACAAAGGTCAAGAAACAATAGCCATTAGTTAATTAAAAAAAAACAAGCAAGATATATGTGAAGTAACCAGAAAATCGAAGTTATACGCAAACCATCCTTCCCTCCAATAAGGCCTTGAACCTCCACGATAGAAAAACATGAGCTTATATAACAAAGGGAAAGAAGAGACCATGAAAGAGGTAACAAGGAGCAACGACAGATAAAGTGAGACATAACAGAACAAAGGTCAACTTGTGGTTGTAATGAAGACAATGGTAATAAAAAGATGTAGCACCAAGAAACTTAAAAATATGACAGAACAGAAGAAAGATTTGTCATATCAGTCCCCCCGGTGCCTCCATGATCTGCAACAGAAAAGAGATATTTTCGTTAAAAAGACACTGAATACAAAAACCAGTTACAAAAGACAAAGTCTAAGAACAAAAACGTGTAGGAAAGAATCTGTGGATCATCGATCTCTCATCTGAATGTGTGTACACAGCAAGAACATCATCTGGGAAACACAAGAAACAAAGGACCAACACTAGCCAATATTAAATAAAACAACTGATATGCTATAAGCCAAAAGGTGCATAGATGTGAGGTAACCTGAAAGTTAAACTCAGAAATCAAACGCACTCCCACAATGATTTTTCTTTCTCTCCGAACCTCCCACACAGTAATCTTGGTTCCTCATGATCTGCAACAAAGAGAGAGAGAGCTGTTTTTTCACATTTATAGAATGAACAAAACAAAAATCGGTTAAGAGGAAGAATACTACTACCTGAAGATGTAGCCAAGAAAAGACAAAAAAGATCCATCAAATAAAACCATCACCAATCGATCAGTGATGGAATGACTACAACAATGTCAACAAGAAGAGAGTGTACCTTTGGGAAGACTTGGTCTAAGACCTTCAAGGCAAACCAACATAACCCCGAACAAGGATGTCAGCCTGTGGATATGCAATCAAAACACACACACAAAGGTACCAACTGAATGAAGATAATGAATTCACAAAGAAAAATAGTTTGACATCATAAAATAAGGCTAAATCAGACATACCTATAGCAATGTGGTGACACTACGAGAATAAGAACATCATCATCAATTTCACTTCGTCTCAGGTCCCTACAACAATAAAATTCCCAGTTAAGCAAATTGTTTTCAAAATTTAATATGAACAGAAACACTGATCATTAACAAATTTCAAAGCAACACAAGGAACAAATAATAACACAAAATCATACATAAGTGAAGGATGATATGAAACAAAACCTGGAGGTGTTCTTCT
>NC_025700.1:20780797-20804181 GCF_000633955.1 Camelina sativa | reverse complement strand
GACAAAGTCTAAGAACAAAAACGTGTAGGAAAGAATCTGTGGATCATCGATCTCTCATCTGAATGTGTGTACACAGCAAGAACATCATCTGGGAAACACAAGAAACAAAGGACCAACACTAGCCAATATTAAATAAAACAACTGATATGCTATAAGCCAAAAGGTGCATAGATGTGAGGTAACCTGAAAGTTAAACTCAGAAATCAAACGCACTCCCACAATGATTTTTCTTTCTCTCCGAACCTCCCACACAGTAATCTTGGTTCCTCATGATCTGCAACAAAGAGAGAGAGAGCTGTTTTTTCACATTTATAGAATGAACAAAACAAAAATCGGTTAAGAGGAAGAATACTACTACCTGAAGATGTAGCCAAGAAAAGACAAAAAAGATCCATCAAATAAAACCATCACCAATCGATCAGTGATGGAATGACTACAACAATGTCAACAAGAAGAGAGTGTACCTTTGGGAAGACTTGGTCTAAGACCTTCAAGGCAAACCAACATAACCCCGAACAAGGATGTCAGCCTGTGGATATGCAATCAAAACACACACACAAAGGTACCAACTGAATGAAGATAATGAATTCACAAAGAAAAATAGTTTGACATCATAAAATAAGGCTAAATCAGACATACCTATAGCAATGTGGTGACACTACGAGAATAAGAACATCATCATCAATTTCACTTCGTCTCAGGTCCCTACAACAATAAAATTCCCAGTTAAGCAAATTGTTTTCAAAATTTAATATGAACAGAAACACTGATCATTAACAAATTTCAAAGCAACACAAGGAACAAATAATAACACAAAATCATACATAAGTGAAGGATGATATGAAACAAAACCTGGAGGTGTTCTTCTTCTTCTGCTTCTTGGACGTTGGCTCATAGAATGGTGTCGTTTATGGAATTAGTTGTACATGCTCTCTACCTCCTTCAATGATGATCTCCTTGACCTGATTCACAAAATAATTAAACCATTAAATTGTAATTGTAACCAAAAATAAAATAAAAGAAAACCAACAACAACAACAACTTAAAGAAAAAAAAAAAGAAGCAAATTCATCAATCAAATCAGTAGAACCAATCGATGAAAAAATAAGTACCAATCGAACAAGAAACAACAACGATGGTGGTGAAGTGAGGAATGAGGCCAAATTATTTGTGAAGATGTAAAAAGCAAACCTCTGGTTAAGAGCCCGATTGAAGGCTAACAAGGCCATCTCCTTGGCCATTGCTTGACTGCAGTGTTGGCTCGGAACCTATGAGAGAGAGAGCAAACCAAATCATCAGGTGATAGCCAATGGAGAAGAAAAGAGGATCTGGCCATAAAATAGAGGTCTAAGAACAAACCCTGACCGAGTAATATTGGACTATAGATAGATACTCTATGTGGGATAAGGAACCCATGGCTTTGAGGTTCAAAGCTGCAGGAACCCAAAAATCTCCATACCTACAGAAACATATTAAACCCAAAATCTCAGTCTCGATCAAAAATAAAGAAACTAGAACAAATTTAAAAAGCAAATTCGACTCACAATTCATGGATTCTGTTGAGTAGTAGATTCGAACCATCATCATGTTGCTCTCTTGTCGCCATTAGAACGATCTCTTTCTGTCTCTTATCTCTCAAACTTGTTCGGCTGGAACTCCAGAGGACAATATTTTTCAAGAGCTGGGACAGACTCACTCTGAGAGATGTAGAAGAGCTTAAGAGCCCCACGAAGTTGCAAAGTTTCACCTTTGGGAGGACATGTTTACACTCTTTAGCCGCTCTAGTGGCTGTCCAAGAGCCCGGTCCCATATCAGCTGTAAAGAGAGAGAGAAAACAGCATCACAGTGATGAGTGTAGGTTTATTCAAAGAGCATTGTCAATAGCGCGAAAGTATGTCTGTGTAGATGTACCTGTGAGCAGATGACGAGATTCCTTGAGACAGCCAAAAAGCACAGTGTAGTAGTATCTAACTCTGAAAGAAAAGGTCACTCTATTAATTATAACCAAGATTCAGCAAAACAAGGCATGTGGTTAGTCATGCTTAAGTGATAACGATGCAGTTTTGTACCTTTCTTTCGGTTAGACGATAATAGTTCAGCAGCACTTCGCTAAGAGCATCAATGTTAGGCCACAGGTGGTTCTTGACGAAACTCGCCATGGTCTGTAAACCTGTACTTGGTCAAACACCATCAATCCAATAGAATCAGTTTTAATCAGTTTCTCCGCGATCTGCAAAAAGAGAACAAGAAGAAGAACCATGAGATGCTAATTTGTAATTCTAATAGAAATAGCCAAAGAGAAAATCCCTTAATAAAAACCCTAGAATTGTTATACCTTTACTTGCTCGATCAAATCAGATAAGAGTTGAAGAAGACGAAGAAACGTCATGGAAACAAATAACGTCTGTCCTCCTCCGATACTCACTTGGCACCATATCCAGCTAATTCATCAACGATACTCAACAGTTAGAGGACAAGAAAAGAGAAGAGAAGGTGATCGTTCGTTTATCAAATTGTCTAACAGGAAACTGTACTTGCATGATGGTGAAGAAGAGTGAGGATGATTATACTATTGATGTCGTTATTGTTTGGGTCATCATCAATCCTAAGGCTAAGAAAAGCAGAAGTTTGTTTACCTCTGTGCTTGCTTCAGTAGGAGTAACTTGTTATTTCCGGAGGCATGCTTTGTGTTTTAGCTACTGGTTCTAACACGGCACTTTATCCTGCAATAACAAGAATGGTTAAAAGAAGTAGTTGAACTTAAACACTAGTGATGAATGATTTGGAACAAAACCTTGAGGGGTTCTTCTTCTTCTTCTTGGACGTTTGCTCATGGTCTCATTCATGGAAGTTCAACATGGTCTCTAGTCTTGAATGATGATCTTCCTGCAGTCAGTGAGACAATCAACACATGAAAATAAAAATGGTTAAAAAAAGTAGTTGAACTTAGTCAATAGTAATGGATGATTTGAAACAAAAACTTGCTTCTTCTTGGACGTTACTCATGGTCTCATTCATTGATCGGTAAAAAGCTAGCTAACAGCTATGTTTGTGACACTCGTTTCCCTGCAATTAGTGTATGTTGGCTTGAGAATGTGAGCTACCATTTCACATTTTTTCTGATGAATGCCTTTGGCTTGAGAAAAACTGTGACTGGTTTTTTTGGCTTGATGCAGATGGATTTCTCAGCATACTAGCTAATCAGCTCAGACGTCCGCATCCCGGAGATTACTGTTGAATGAACAAGAAGAAGATAAAAAAGAATTAGAATAGCCTCTCATGATCTCACTTAACAATCTCACAAAGAAAGATATAGAAACTGGCCTTGTTGTTGACCTCTGTGCTTTGGTAGGTAGGAGTAAATTGTTATTTCCTGAGGCTTGCTTTGTGTGTTGTAGCTACTTGTTCTAACACGGATCTTTTATCCTGAAATAACATATAAGAATGGTTAAAAAAAGCAGTTGAACTTAACCAATGGTGATGGATGATTGAAACAAAACCTGGAGTGGTTCTTCTTGGACTTTGCTGATAGTCTCATTCATGGATTGGTAGAGCTAGCTAACAGCTATGATTGTGACACTCGTTTCCCTGCAATTAGTGAGACAATTAATCAACACGTGAAATTAAAAAAAAATAAAAAAACCATCTAGAATCAGTCAAATAAGTAAAAAGATGAGAGTAGTTAAAGAGAAATACGCCATGGAAACAACAAGGTCCTCCCATCCTCACTTGCACCATATCTGAATTCATCAAGAAGAAAAAAAGATGAAATTAAGTTGCATAACCTGAATTAAGCTCAATCAAACGTCAAAGTAACAAGAGACAACTTAACAGTAAAAATAAAAACCATTAAAAAGGAAAAGTTGCATAACCTGTGATTCCCACGCTTTGGACGAGAAGTTGCCAAAGAGCATTTATATCCTGAAACACCAGATAAAAAGGAAGTTAGACCAATCGAACAAGAAACAACAACGATGGTGGTGAAGTGAGGAGGAAAGAGACCAAATTATATGCGAAGATGTATAAAAAAGCAAACCTCTGGTTTAGAGAGGAGCTTAAGTAAGAGCCCGATTGAAGAAGGCTAACAAGGCCATCTCCTTGGACATTACTTGACTGCAGTGTTGCTGTGTTGGGCTCGGAACCTGAGAGAGAGAGAGAAAGAACAAAATCATCAGATGATAGTCAATGGAGAAGAGAAGAGGATTTTGGCCATAAAATAGAGGTCTGAGAACAAACCTCTTATCAATACCGAAAGCTCAGATCAGTCCCCACTCCTCACTCCTCAGTCGTCACTCCTCAAGTCCTCCGCTCCGTTTTTTTTTTCAGAGAAGGGGATTGGAATGGAAGGAGACGATGCTCCAAAACGGCAACGTCTCATCAACTAATGGACCCTAAAAGAAGAAATAAAGAATTATGGTGGGCCAATTAACATCAGAGCCCAATTCCAAGAATTCTTAACCAGAGCCCAGTGTTAAGAACAAAACCCCAGAAGACGTCACGGAGAAGAAGCGTTTCCATCAAAGCCAATCACTGATGATGATCCCATAAAAGCATCCTCGGATCCAAAACCTGAAATAAGTACATAACAACTATGAAAAATCACATGAGCATATATACATAAAGCAAGCAACCTACGCAATATTTTTAAAAACAAACCCCTGCAATAGTATAGATAAACTCAGAAATCAAGCACGCTACCACAATGTTTTTTTTTCTCTTCGAACCTCCCACAAAGTAATCCTGGTTCCTCATGATCTGCAACAAAGAGAGACATTAGCTGATCTAAGAACACTAAAATAAAATAAAAGGGAAAGAGGGTACCGTCAAAGAGGCAATAGGAACCGACGACGTCGACAGATCAAACATCAAAGGCATCATTCAAGTTCAAAATAAATTGAGACATAACAGAACAAAGGTTAAGTTATGGTTGTTATAGTGAAGATTTATCAAATCAGAGTGTACCTTTGGGAAGACCTTCAAGGCAAACGTAAAGTTCCAACCAGCATAACCACGAACAATGATGTCAGCCTGTGGATATGAAATCAAAACACGCACATAAAGGTACGAAGTTTATCATATTAGCCCCCCTGTGCCTAAAGAGAGAGATATGTTCGTTATAAAGACACTAAACAATAATTAAAAAGGGACAAAGTTTAGGAACAAACACATGTATCAAAGAATTTGTGAATCCATCTCTCATCTGAATGTGTGTACACAGCAATAACATCATCTGGGGAACACAAGAAACAGAGGACCAAACAAGAGCTAATATTAAATAAAACAACTGATAGGCAGAAAAGGTGTTATAGATGTGAAGTAACCTGGAAGTTAAAATCATACGCACTCCCCATAATGTTTTCTTTTTCTCTTCGAACCTCCCACCTGGTGCCTCATGATCCGCATCAAAGAGAAACAGAGATGCTTTTTTCTCACTTTATATAGCAAAGTTATAAAAAAAATTCGGTTAAGAGGAAGAAAACTACCTGAAGATATCGCATAGAAAGGCAAAAACGATCCATCAAAACCATCATCAATCGATCAAAGCATCTTCCTTCCTCCACAATCTGAAATTAGCAGAGCCAAGAAGAGTTAAAAATCGCATGAACATAATAAATAAAGCATTGAACTATTCAATTTACAAACCAAACCCTAGAAGAATAACATGAATTAGAGTGCCAACGAACGATCATTCAAAGCCATCACCGATCAAAGCCTCCACAAAACTAAACCAACAAAAAAAACAAAAAAAAAACGAAAAGTTAATAACATGTAATCAGAAAAAACCACCGACCAAAGAGACAATACATAATCAAATAGATGGGTTTAGATCACGGAACCTGCGAGAACGCCATGATTATATCATAACTGGCTTCCAAACCTGCAAAAACGAAGAAAAAAAACGTAAGTAACATAAACAACAAAGAAGAAGTAAATTAAAGACGTGTGTGAAGAGGAAGAAGAAAACCCTTTGAAGAAGTAGCACAGAGAAGAAGCGTGTCCATCATAGCCATGATCACTCTCATCATCCAAAACCTAAAACAACATAACAACAACAACACTGCAACAACAGGTAAATATCATCAACATATATATAGTAACCTATGCAATTTAGAAACTAAACCCTAGAAAATCCAATGATCGATCGGTTTAGAAAAAAAAAACAGAGACTGAGTTTTAGAAGAAGAACAACAACAAAACCCCTGAAGATATCGTTAGCACGGAGAAGAAGCGTTTCCCTTCAATCATGCATCATCCAAAACCTGAGATAAGTACATAACGACAAGTAATTAAATCACATGAACATATATAAAGCAAAGCAACCGATGCGTAATATTTAAAAAACCAAACCCTAGAAAATAAACAAGCGAGTGAAATCCAATGATCGGTTCAGAAAAAAAAAACAAAGACTTTTTAGAAAGAGTGTCACCACCGTAACGCTCGGATAGACTGTACAAGCTATGCTAGAAACCACCAAACCCTAGAAAAAAAAAACAAAGGTGAAAATCCAATGATCGATTAGAAAGAAAAAGAAACAGAGACGAGTTAAGAAGAATGTGACCGACCACCACCGTACGCTCGGAGTGACGAGAGGAACCAAGAAGAAAAATAAAAATAAGGAAAGATGTGATGTAGAGGTAAAGAGAAAAGTGAGATTTTATAGATGAGGTAAGAAAACTTACATTGACGGTTAAACTATTTCCTCTTCTTAATCTCTCCAATTTCCTTTTTGTTTTTTTTTTTTTTATTTTTTTTATATGCTTATTATTATTTTTTNATTGCTGATGATCCCTTTTTCAACTCATTTCAAGCTAATATATATATATATATATATATATATATATATATATATATATTATTTTAATATTTCCCTTTTTCTTCTATTTTTCTTTTCCAAATTCTTTTTTTTGTTTTTGGTAACGGCTATACTCGATTCTTTCCTTTGTTTTCTTTTCTTCCTTTCATTTTATTAACAACCGTTATTTTTATCATATGTTTTTTTTCATAAATATAAAAAAATATAAAAATATGATATAATTGATTATGGGATATAGTGGTTGTTGATGCAAAAATAATTATGAAAAATGGATCTCAAAATAACAGAAATAAAATGTATATTTTTAGTGAATCAAAATGTATTTGTGAGAAATTATACATAGATTGAAAAAGAATGTTCAATGATCATTGAAAATAAGAAAAAGAAAATATAACTACATTTCTATTATTATTTATTTTCTACAGCCAAAAAGTCTCAAATTTGTGACTTTTAAAATAAAAGTGAACAGTTTTTTTTGTTTTGTCAATAAACACTCAATTAAATTAAGTTACAAGGTTAGTGTTACTCCTCTCTAAAAGAAGTAAAAAACAACCAACTAACTTATATAGGAGGAAAAACAACCATGAGGTGTTGCTTAAACAAGAGCACACCACCGGAATTAAACTACAACAAAAAGGATAATAGGTATTGTAACAACAAGAGTACAAATAGAAAGAGCTACATAAAGTACTAAAACTAAGATAGAGAAGTCTTATAACCATAGGGATAGTGAGATCTACCAAAAAAATATGCCACAAAAATATGCCACATGAAGTGACGGGAGGCTGACCAATACCAAATCACTGGCCGTAAAACGACAAATTGCCACACTGGAATGTAAAGATTCCGACGAGTTTTTAAAAACCTAACTCACACTAAAAATGATGGATATTTAGCCTCCCTGAACAGAGAGACAACATGTAGGTTGGGACTTAAAGACTGTTAAAAATAATAAAGAGTGTCTCCCTATCAAAGCCATATGTTAGTTAAAAAAATCAACTCAAACCAAAGTGAACAGTTAGACTTAAAAGACTGTCAAAAAAATAATAAAGAGTGTCTCCCTATCAAAGCCATATGTTAGCTAAAAAAATAAACTCAAACCAAATTAAATCGAATCATCTTGAAACTATATTTTCTAAACCCTGCAGGTATATATATACCATTACTCATACACTCAAGATTAAAGATAATATTAAATCTACCATGTTACCATTACTATGATAGGATCGATGAACAGAAATAGTTTTAGTAACAAATTTTACAAAGTATCCTGAACACTCGTCGGTCTCAGGATTCTCTTGGCAGAAACTCTCGAGAGGATCCTGGTTGAGTAGCTTCAGTTTGATCCTTAGATCTGATCTGGCTTGACTCACCTCTTCAACTTCGTCCCACGCGACTCTGCACTCCTCCGATCCCTCGTCGGTCTGGCAAACCTCCGTCGCTTCCTTCACTTTCTCCTCTATCATCTCCGATAGCTTCTCTTCTCTCATTTTCGTCCCCTTGTACTTGGCAGTCGCAGTCGTTGCTATCGTCAGCTTCAATCGCCTCGGTTCTGTTCGAATCAGTCGAATAATCTCTGATCCGGTTGAGATAGATCGTCGCTGCTGGTGTAACGGAAGCAGCACTCTTACGTGGCTCGCCGCCGCCGCCGACATCATCATCTCTGTGAATTTTGATTTTGTTTCTCGTCTTCTTTCTCATAACTCCCAATTATTTTATTTGGGCATGTTGACTATGGATTATGAAATTACAAATAGAATCATCCAATATATCATGCGTGCTAAATTTCTTTACCAAAAGCCCTAGTTCTCTCCCAAACCAGAGTATCGCGGCGGCGCTATCTCCAATTTCCTCCGACGCCGGTGGGGCTCTTACTCGCCAGCGTCGGGGCACCACGACCTTAGATCCCGTCTATTTTTTCCTTTGTTTCTGTAGTTCTTCTTTTCAATTCTTTTTCCCCCTTTTGAGTATCCTTTTGCAATCTACTCAATCCCCTAATAATCACTCATATCCAGGCAA
Organism: Camelina sativa; assembly: GCF_000633955.1. Classification (NCBI taxonomy): domain Eukaryota; kingdom Viridiplantae; phylum Streptophyta; class Magnoliopsida; order Brassicales; family Brassicaceae; genus Camelina; species Camelina sativa. The sequence goes on along the minus strand of NC_025700.1, from coordinate 20,795,348 downwards.
AGGCTTGCACAATACCAACCTCAGAGGGCGGAGGAGACTGTTAAACTCTCCTTTCTGCAACCACGACTCAGCCTCACTGCTAGCGGTAACCAAGTTCCTTTATCCTCTTATTTCTAGATTCGGAATGGCAATCACCTTTGTAGCACTATCTTTCCTAATGTCACCTGAGCCTTGGCAGGCAAAGATGGAAACGATATATGGTGAGGAAATCTCCAGAGACATGATTTTTCTCCGATTCAGGACCACCGCCTTAATCACAAGTCAACCCATGAACTTGGTAGATTTGTATCGGCTTTTACCGGAGACGAGGAAGCCTCCTTCACTCTCCTTGGTCAGTCGTTGTGAACATCATTGTATTCAATCATCCACAACATCTCTTTGGTGGATGAACTATGTCGACCTATCAGCCTTACATACGATCTTGACCAACCTCCAAAAGCCCAGATTCCCTCTGTCTAACCCCATATTATACTTTCGACTGTCCCTAGTTTGCTTAGCTACTCTCGGTGTCCGAAGACTGCATCAGAGAACCCTTTTAGCTAGGTTGTCTTGGTTGTACAAAGGTTATGTTGGAACCATGGTTATTGCTCTACTTGTGTTTTTATTGATTGGATCCCAGACTTACCAAGGTGTCCTTCAACCCCAGAAACCTTTCCCGTTCCTGAAGCTCATGTTTGTTTTTCTCTTGTCCGTGTTTTGCCAACTACAAAACTTGTGTGGAATTCTTGATCACCATTATCAAGGCAGAGAGGATCCACCTGTTTTGTTTAGGCTTCCCACTTATCCTCTGCACCTGTTCTTAGCTTCTTCGGCGATTGTCTCTAAACCCAATACCCTGCAACCATCCTATTGCCCGAAGCTCAGGTCTATATATTACTCGTTAGTGTCTCACCTTTTACTAACCTTGTGTGGTATTCTTGATCACCATTTCCATGGCATAGAGGGACCACCTGGTATGGTATGGCGTTGCACTTATTCTTGTCAAATCCTGATGCTAGCTGCAGTTCAAACCACCATCATCTTATCAACCATCACCCAGGCCCTTAGCCCCCGAATAATTGCCACTATTTCGACCCTGATACTGATCCTCACCCTGGTGAGTTCTTTGGCTCTGTTTCTCCTTCCAACGGTACAGTGTCTTTTGACTGTGACCTACCTGTCATCTCTCGATCTCATCGATGATGTCCAATCTTGCAACCATGATCCCACATGTCTCCAACTGCTTAATTGCATTTGTTTCATAGTTCTCATGGAACCTTGCCTGATGTTCTATATTTCTTTAGTTATGTTTATGATTTTGGGGAAAGTCTATGCTTGTAATGTCTTAAACTTAGGGATACTTTATCCCTCTCCTTGTAATGGTTCTATTTGATTGAATGAAATCATTTGTTTGTTCAAAATAAAAAAACCATCCAATCAATATTGTTCTATTTGCCACGTCATTTATTATAGTTGTGGCATTATCCAAGCTACACTCATCAAATATTTGACCCCTATTACCTACTCCTTTTTGTTGTTGTATATCATGATGTTATGTTTTCCGTATTCCCATTGCATATCACATAGCTTAAGTTTGTTGAGGTCGTATCAAGCTTAGCTAAGCTTATATGAGCATACCAATAATAATAAGCTTGTGTTTACCGTCTCTTTTTTGCCATCATGTTAGTATTGTTACATATAATTTGAGTACCAAAACATCATCGATCATGACATGATGATGAAATTCAGTTACTAGATGTCTTAATAAAAAATATTTGTGGGCCATGTAAAAAAAAACCTTAAAAGCCCAAATCAGGTCAAAAGAAATATATAAGCAAATTCATCAACTTTTTTTTTTAATAGAAACCATGTGCATAAATTTACTAAAATACAAACATTGGTACAAAAGATAGATTTATTTCTATGGGTAGTTTTTTTCCAGGCAAAATACTTGGGGAAGAGGGAACGAGAGGAGACGTTCTTTTCCTTGTATGTTTGCCTTTATTCCTTCCTCGTAATTACAATATTACCTTAAAGGTATATTCCCTGTATCGAATGCTATATTCTCCAACGTTTCCTTTTTACTTGCTTCACGCTATTTCCGTCTTTACCCTTCCTTCACCTATCCTTTCACTCTCCCTTTTTAAATTTAATTAGGAGTTTGGTCTCCTTTAGGTGGGAATTGTCAACTCGAACTAAACCAAAAGCTAACCGCATTTATAAACCTTAACTCAAACCTAACTTTTAAATTACGTACACTTACGAGTATAATTTTGCCGGTCTAAAATAATATAAACCCATAAGAAATTGAATACTAACCATAATGTTAGACAATCCGGGCACTAATCCGTTTAAAAAAAAAAATTAAAGTGGCATTTAACAAACCGAAAAGGTACGCCAAGGGTATTTCTGTCGAGTGGCAATCTCGTAATAATCAAGAAAAATAGGGGTAAAAAGCGTGGACTAAAGCTGGAAAAAATGAAGACCAAATTTTGGCTGTTTGGTTGATCGTATCGCCAAGTCCCCTTCCTCACGGCGCACACTATATAAATACTTTTGACGGACCAGAGAAAAAAAAAAAAAAACTTTCTCTCTGGAATTCTCCGATTCTCTCTGACACTCTCACCAACCTAATTTCTCTCCAAAACCTAAAAAAAAAGTTATCACCCATGGATTCAGATTTCGGAATCCCCAGAGAACTCTCTCCTCTTCAACAACTCCGATCTCAGTACCACCCCGAGCTTCCTCCTTGTCTCCAGGTTCGTTTCCTCCTCTCCTTTAGATCTCTTGCTTCACGCTGTTGTTACTGTCTTCAATGTTTGGATCTCTATGTATTTCATTAAAGTTATCTCTTACGTTGTTTCGTTTTCTCACAGTTTCGTCACTTCGTGTATATTTCGAATCCTTTGACTTGTTTATTGTGATTTTTTTCCACTTGAGGAACTTGCAATGTTGGTTCCGTTCATGCAGATCTGTTTTCACCGTTGTTATAATTGTGATCTAGGGTTTTGGATCTTCTTATACTTGTCCGTTTGAGTTTTTTCTCTGATTTGATATTTCAGTTTAGTGTGGTAGGTAGAATTGCCAATCAACGTGAACTAACTCGATTGAGTAATAACACTGTGACTTATAGTGATTGAATTGAATGTGGTTTTCCGGATTCGTGTTTTTATAATGTATTTGAATCGTTGTTGATTTTGTTCTTGATTTGCTTTACATTACAGGGAACTACTGTCCGTGTGGAACTTGGTGATGGAACCACTGTAGCAAAGGCCGCTGATGCTCATATCATTGCCCGTGCTTTCCCTCATTCTCTAGGCCAGCCTTTGGCTCACTTCCTCAGGGCAACTGCTAAAGTTCCTGATGCTCAGATCATTACCGAGCATCCAGCCAAGAGGTGTGCTTGCATCTGCATATATTTTGTTCTCTGTAATTCTTGCTCTGTGGCTATGTTGTTGTTTTGAGCTAGTTTTTTTATTTATTATTGTAGGGTCGGAATTGTGTTTTCTGGAAGGCAGGCTCCTGGTGGCCACAATGTAGTTTGGGGTCTTTACGAGGCTCTCAAAGTCCACAATGCCAAGAACACTTTGCTTGGATTTTTGGGTAAGTCCTGTTTTTTTCAGTTAATTGGTTTTCTTGTTCTGTAACGTCATTGTTTGCTATAAAGTCGCATCTTGCTTCTGTATTGATACGTGCCTGCTCATTAATCAGAAACTTTGGTAACTTGTCGACAGGTGGCTCTGAAGGTCTATTTGCCCAAAAGACTCTGGAGATCACTGATGATGTCCTTCAAACCTACAAAAACCAAGGTTGGTTGTTTGATAATGACGGTGTTATTATAATTCAGGATTTTATCTTTATTGCTTTCTGACTGATTGTATTTATATGAATGTTGTATAGGTGGCTTTGATTTGCTTGGAAGAACCAAGGATCAGATTCGAACAACCGAGCAAGTTAATGCTGCACTAAAAGCTTGCACGGATTTGAAATTGGATGGCCTTGTAATCATTGGAGGTACATAGTTTTCTTCTTCTTCTTTGGATGTCTGTTATGAGTATCCAATGTACTTCAAATTGCGTAAACCGTATTGTTGAAGTTCATCACAGTATTTTCTAAATCAATAATTTTATATTTGTTAGGTGTAACATCAAACACTGATGCTGCTCACCTTGCTGAGTTTTTCGCTGAAGCAAAATGCCCAACAAAGGTCCTAGTTTTCCCCTAGTTCTTCTCTTTCTTTGTCTGATCGTGTAATGATGAACATTTTAGTGACAGTTGCACCTTATTACTGTAGAGTTCCTTAACAGCATAATTTACCAATATTTTTCAGGTAGTTGGTGTTCCGGTCACTATCAATGGAGACCTCAAGAATCAGTTTGTGGAAGCAAATGTTGGTTTCGACACCACATGCAAGGTAACTGTCCTTCATTCGGGTTCTTTTATTTGTAGGTATTGTAACCAACAATATTTCCATACCCTCGCCAATCGTTTCAGATGAGTAACCTTCTACTCGTTATTTATGTTTATGTTATTTTACCGTGTACAGGTGAATTCTCAGCTCATTAGCAATATCTGCACTGATGCCCTTTCAGCAGAGAAGGTAAATATGTTAATTCTTTCTGGTCGTTATTATGTTTTAGAAAGCTTGCTAGGACACTCAACACCATTGAAATGTTCAGTCTAGCCGCATCTTAATGAATTTCGTATTCATATTGATATAGTTCTTCTGGTTATAATGTGAAGTTCATTAAGTTGGGTTCTTTTATGATTCTGTGATCCAATTTTCTTTAGATAATAATAATACATTTTCCTCTGTATTGCCAGTATTATTACTTCGTCCGTCTCATGGGTCGGAAGCATTCACATGTTGCTCTTGAGTGTACACTTCAGTCCCATCCAAACATGGTATTCTTGCAATTTCTGAATATCTATAATCGATTTTGTTGGCAATGCTGTCTCTAGTTTCTCATTTGCTTGTGATGCGATTGTCTCAGGTGATACTGGGTGAGGAGGTTACAGCATCTAAGCTCACAATATTTGACATCACAAAACAAATCTGTGATGCTGTTCAAGCAAGAGCAGAACAAGGTCTCATAATTATAACGAGTTTGTGCTATTTTGGTAGTGATGTCTTTTGCTTATCTATTAACTCTATTGATAAACCGATTATTTGTACCAGACAAAAATCATGGAGTTATCCTAATTCCTGAAGGGCTCGTTGAGAGTATCCCTGAACTCTATGCTCTGTTGAAGGTAATGATTCAGTACTGGCAAGCAGTTATATCTCATTTGAAAAACTATTTTTCCGGATACTTAGAGAAACATTGTGCGTATGCAGGAAATTCATGGATTGCTCAAAGAGGGTGTGCATACTGATAATATTTCTTCTCAGCTGTCACCTTGGTCATCTGCTTTGTTTGAGTTTTTGCCCCCATGCATTAAGAAACAGGTTATAATCTTTGGCATGGAACTTTTTTTTTGTCTTCCTCACATGTAAAAGCATACTTATGAATTTGTTGTCTATTGCTGCAGCTACTTCTCCATCCCGAGTCTGATGATTCTGCTCAGCTATCCCAGGTAAGAAGAATGAAAATGATGGAGCTACTGTGCTATAAAAACTTGGAAGTCTAATTGTTTATTTGCTATCTTCCCTAGATTGAGACAGAGAAACTTCTAGCTTATCTTGTGGAGACTGAAATGAACAAGCGTTTGGTAAGTTGCACATTTTTTTTCACCTTGCCTGAACATGCAAGTCTTTCACTGATACGAAATCAATCTTTCCCCTAACACTAATTTTGGAAAGTGACAGAAAGAAGGGACATACAAGGGGAAGAAATTCAACGCCATCTGCCACTTTTTTGGCTACCAAGCTCGTGGATCACTTCCATCAAAATTCGATTGTGACTATGCCTATGTATGTAATTTCTATCATCTCTACAATGCTGTTGCAACTTTCATATTTTGGATACTCACACCATTGATCATAACTTTGATGCAGGTTCTTGGGCATGTATGTTACCACATCCTCGCAGCTGGTTTGAATGGTTACATGGCAACAGTGACTAACCTGAAGAGTCCTGTAAACAAATGGAAATGCGGGGCTGCACCTATATCAGTTGAGTTTTGTCTCACTTGTTTATAAGATGGAACTTTTGTTTTGTAGATGTTTGTTCTTCCTGACTGCAAGTTTCAGTTTTACTGACCCTAGTCTCTTCTCTGTTACCTTAGACAATGATGACGGTTAAGCGTTGGTCCCAAAATTCTGGGTCTACTTCAATTGGTAGACCTGTAATTCATCCGGCTGCAGTGGACTTGAAAGGCAAAGCATACGAGTAAGATTTTGTTCCTCATCAACCTGTCATAGAGAACACCATAAGAATGAATCAAGTCAACTAATTATTTGTCAAATGATTTTGCAGTCTATTGAGACAAAACGCGCATAAATTCTTGATGGAAGATATGTACAGAAACCCAGGACCTGTCCAGTACGATGGTCCAGGTGCAGATGCAAAAGCGGTAAGTCTGTGTGTAGAAGACCAAGATTACATGGGAAGAATCAAGAAGCTGCAGGAGTATCTTGATCAGGTGAGGACGATAGTGAGACCGGGTTGCTCTCAAGATGTTTTGAAAGCGGCATTGAGTGTTATGTCTTCGGTGACTGACGTTCTCACTACAATCTCATCTTCTTCTACCAGCGGTCAGCAGTATGCTTAAAGAATTTAATTATCTCTCCCAAGTTTTTTTGTCAACTTAGTCATAAACCTCATCACCTCTCTCTCTCTCTTTCTTCTATATTAAAGTCGTCTTTTGACTGACGTAACTCTATTGTTCACGGTTGAGTTTAGGAAAAGAATAATCAAAGTTAAGGATTTTGAATAATGCTTTTTTTTTTTTTATGGAGAAGTGTGTGTGGGTGCATTGATCTTCTGATGACCTTTTCGATCACATTGCTTTGTATATGAACATAAATGTTGGTCAATTATACTTTTGACTTTACAAACTAACTAGATGTAATGACAAGTGGACACGAATTGATAAATCTTAACCAAATTAAGAAGAAGAAAAAAGATGCGTTTTTCAAAAGACCGCTCCAGTTTGAATTTCGAAAATTGATCCGTTGTGGAAAGCTCAGGAAAAAAGGAATTTTATAATTTTCAATCTCATTTTAATTTATATAAGCCGTTTCTATACACTTTGTTTCTCTGTCAATTCACTTTTCCCAATAAGAACCCAATTGAGAGAGTGAGAGATAGAGCCGAAGAAGAAGAAGAAGATTTCTAGAGAGAGAGAGAGAGAGAGAGAGAGAGAATAAGAGAGATGGACGAGGGAGTAATAGCTGTTTCCGCCATGGACGCTTTCGAGAAGCTTGAGAAAGTTGGGGAAGGGACTTACGGGAAAGTTTACAGAGCCAGAGAGAAAGCTACCGGCAAAATCGTCGCTCTGAAGAAGACGCGTCTCCATGAGGACGAAGAAGGCGTTCCTTCCACCACTCTCCGCGAGATCTCCATCTTGCGCATGCTCGCTCGCGATCCCCACATCGTTAGGTTAGGGTTTTTACCGCTTATTGCTTTCAAAATCTCCCCCAATTTTTTTTTTTTTTTAATTTATCGATCGTGTCTCTTTTTTTTTAATCTGCGCTAGGGTTTGAATCAGTCGATTCTATCACTATCTCGCTTGTTTTCCAGATTAGATAGATTCTCAAATAAGAAAATCTGAGTTTAGTTAGTAACAACTGTTCATAGATCTGTGGAATTTGTTAATAAAGATGAGTTAGTTTTCTAGTGATTGCAAAAATCAAATCTCAGAGAACCTGATTGTCATCTTATATCTTCAATAGGTTGATGGACGTTAAGCAAGGACTAAGCAAAGAAGGCAAAACTGTACTGTACCTGGTTTTTGAATACTTGGATACTGATGTCAAGAAGTTCATCAGAAGTTTCCGTAGCACTGTCAAGAACATTCCACCCCACACTATCAAGGTCTTTATTTTGTTTTTTGACATCTCTCTTTAACTTCGTTATGTGAATCACTTTGATATAATTGTCCATTAAAACAACATTCTGAAACTATTCGCAGAGCTTGATGTACCAACTTTGTAAAGGAATGGCTTTCTGCCATGGCCACGGGATATTGCACAGGTGAACTGTTTTCCCTTGTTTCATCTTTTTTCAAGTGAGAATGATTTGAAATTGAGATCTCTGTTCTTACTACATATCCTGATGTGTCATAACAGAGATCTTAAGCCTCACAATCTCTTGATGGATCCCAAGACGATGAGGCTCAAAATTGCAGATCTTGGTTTAGCAAGAGCCTTCACTCTGCCAATGAAGAAGTATACCCATGAGGTAATCTATGTTGACACTGTTTCTTGTATTGTGCTTACCTCCTATCCCTGTTTATCTGATCTCAACATATGTATTTTTATGAACCTACAACTTATGGTTTTTGAATTGGTTTTCCATTGCAACAGATATTGACTCTATGGTATAGAGCTCCAGAAGTTCTTCTTGGGGCAACCCATTACTCTACAGCTGTGGATATGTGGTCTGTTGGCTGCGTTTTTGGTACGTATTCATTCCCCTTTCAGCCTCACTGGCTTAATTATCAATCTTGATTTATAAAGTACTAGCAGCTAACATATTGTTACTTTACCATTTACAGCTGAACTTGTGACCAACCAGGCAATCTTTCAGGGAGACTCTGAGCTCCAACAGCTCCTCCATATTTTCAAGTAAGTCTCTGTCCTGATTCTTCTACCTCTTACATGACAAACACAACAAAACCTTTGTTCATTGTGTCGCTCTTCCAGGTTGCTTGGGACACCCGATGAAGAAATGTGGCCTGGCGTGAACACACTCAAGAACTGGCATGAATACCCACAGTGGAAACCCTCGAGTCTCTCCTCAGCTGTTCCAAACCTCGACGAGGCTGGACTTGATCTTCTCTCTGTAAGTCTAGAGTTCTTTAATTAGTTATCAAAACACACACACTCAACAGATGAACTAATTGCGTTATTTGTCTGTCTTGAACAGAAAATGCTGCAGTACGAGCCAGCGAAACGAATCTCAGCGAAGATGGCTATGGAGCATCCTTACTTTAATGATCTGCCAGACAAGTCTTCTCTCTAAGGATTTAAATCTTCAGTTAGTATCTTTCCCAGTTTTATTGTTTTGCTTCTTTCTAGCATATCTCTAGTGTGCTGCTTCCCCCTCTAGGAATCATCCTTCTTTCAAGCAGAATATCACTTCTGATTGTTGTTTCTTTCTGTTCGAATATTTGTATCAAAGGGCTTTAACGTCTTAAGAATATATAAAAATTTGCAATTATGCATATGATCCAGTCATCTGGAAGTCTAAGAACAATTCTTAAATAAATGGTGTTTAAGCCACAAGCCACATGAAGAATGTAGGCCAAAGAGTGAGTGAAATCGAAGCCAAAGAGTAAGTCCAGAGCATAATCACTGAGCATTCACTCTCCCCAGACCCGAATAATTGGGTCATTGTACCTGCAAAGTGAGTAAATCTAATGATCTGATGATACACACAAAGCAATTAATATTTCTCAAGTTAAAAGAGTTGGTTTGCAGCAACGAACCTAGATTCATGGCTGGTGGGACAGCATACTGAAGAAGGAGAACGAATTGGTACAAGGGTTCTGAGGTAACTAAATCCAACTTGTATGCTCCTCTCACGATTAAAACACCGCTTATAGGCAGCAAAATGTAACGTGCAACCAAGACGCCGATAATGCTGGACTTTGTAATTCCTGAACTCGTTATTCCTGAACTCATCGTCAGACCTTTAAGTAGGTTTCCTCCCATAATCAGGGTCATAGCAGGAATGGCCCCATCTCTTCAGCCAAAAGAAACAGGACACAAAAAACAGTGAGTTTTTCCAAGAGATGGATCATTGTTGAGCTGCTACTAAGATAATGAGTCGTCTGTTCCAGAATTACCCCAATAGAGTTAATGAGTCTTGAATGACACGGAGAGGCGCTACTGTGCCGATTAGTAGGTTCCTTAAAGGAGTGATGAGCCCAATCAGGAGGGCGATAATCTGAAAACAGAAAGGTAAGAAAGATTAAACTAGTGTGATATCTTTGAATTTACATATATGGAAAGGAGCCACTGTAACACAAACCGCAGCAATAGTTGCTGGAGCAAATATTGACGCAAGGTCGACTTTCTCTGACAGAGAAACAACTCTTCGCTTAAGCTTTTCCCACCTCCCAACCTGTCACACACACAGTCACATACCAAAAGGATTAAACACTGATGATGAAGAGTTATTAATTATTGAGTGATGATGAGACCTTATTATGGTTGTCTTCTTCTTCTTCTTCCTTGGAAGAAATAAGTGGTACTTTGCAGCTGTTGTAGTTGGATTCAACAGAATGTAGGGTTTCAACGGGAGAGTTCGAAAGCACACGCATAAGATTGTATATGTAAGTCCATGAGTACACCGTTCCCATCTGATAACGTATACAAATAAAGTGTCATGATATACACTGATAAAAGAACCAGAAGGTGGATAGAGAGAGAGAGATAAGTTACAGTCATGGAGAGTGTAACATAACCCATTCCATATTTCTCGCAACTCTCAGGATCTCCAAATGGACCTCCTTTTTCTTTACAAATGGCTGGGATGATAATGAGAGGCATTGTTCCCAAATTCCCTGGTTTTCAGTTTCATTCATCATCACATTTCATAAGCAAGACATAGGAGAACAAGGGCAACAGATTCTGTTATTATATAGTATATTTCAAGGCTTGTACCAGAAGCACAACAACAAATGATGAGACCACGAAGATGCGAAGGAGGCTTAGTGATGACAATAACAATCCAGCCGAGTAACGAACCAATGATGAATGTGAGCAGAACATTGACCGGCATAAACCACCTGCAGCAAAATCCATCATTGAGCAAAGATATATAATATCTGACTGATTCACTCATAATGGAAATCTCAATATAAAGACTTACATTTTCACCAAGCTTTCATATGTAACACTATCTGCCAAGCGGCTTCCAATAAGCGAAGGACTAAACACATAGAAGACAATCTATATACAAAAACACAAAATAACAAAGAGAAATTAAGTTGAATAATTTGGATATGTTAGAGAACTAAGAGAAGAGAGTGAAACTATGTTATAAACGGACGTTGTTCAAATGTTTGCGAGCATCAGGACCAAGAAGATTGACTCTGTCGAGAGCCAAATAAAATCCAACTGATGTTATCAACAGAGTCTCCACAACTGGTTTAGATGAAGCTATAAACAACTCCAAAAGCTTCATCTCTACTTCCAATTTTTTATAATCTTCCAAAGCTAGAATCTGCAAACATAATCAATAGATATATCCATGATTTGAGCAGAAGAAACAGTGAACCAGTGGAGCTGCAAGAAGCAACGACGATAACAGAGCTCGATTTCTCCTATAAAGTACCTTTTTATAGGAAGTGTGTCTGTGTGTGAGAGAGACAGATCTAGAGATAAGAGTAAGAACTGTTTTGTTCCATATGAAAAAGAGAAAAAGCCAACGTATCATAAGATAATAGATTCCTAGCTAGCTCCTTTTTGAAGTCCAACATGATTCTGAACTTACAAACTTATGATAACTCTCAAGCTCCTGTCCTTTGATTGTAATACTTTTTATTATAATCATTTCTATACAGACGTTCCTTTATTATTGTTTTTTTTTCTCCTAATTCGTGAAATACATATTAAAGTTATTATTCAATTAATTTCCTTGATAGAATTAGAGATACCAAAAATAAAAACAAATTCCATAATTTTTGGAAAACTATCAAAAGGTTCTTTGTTTGTTTCGTATATTACTATATTGTCATGTGAATGATGCTTTATCTGAGAAGAGAATACAAATCGGAACCGTCGTCATGTTACTTTGTGGTTCTTTGTGAAGATGTGGACATTGTCACATAGTGTTCATCGTATGGTAAAGAACAATTATGTTGATTTTTTAAACAATTTTTTTTTTTTTTTGTCATTGTCATCTATCTTCTGGCGAATCTTTCATAAACTAAAATGTTTCTGTACTACAAATTTTACATAGTATAATTTGGAGCCTATTCTCTAATAATTCGTCCAAAATTGTTATAATACCATACATTTTTATTAGTATCATTTGAGTATCTCAAACCCTCCTGATGTGGAAGTCATAAACGTGATCATAGGTAGATGTTTAACGATAGTAAACGGCTAGAAATGTTACATCATAATCTCAAATCTGATGTTAATTAGACAATTCATCTTAGAGTTGGATTTTAGGTTTGAGATACATGGGAAAACTGATTTCAAGAAATTCATCAGAACACTCACCACTAGAGTGCTACTACTTATCCTGGTATCATAACACAGATTTTAAGTCTCACAATCTCTTGATGGATCAATGAGGATCAAAATAGTAGCAAGAGTTTCTCCTAATCTGTTCCAAACCTTGGTGAGGCTGGACTTTATCTTTCTAACTGTAAGTCCAAAGTTTGTATAAAAAGCTTATATCGTTTTAAGAGTATATTCTCTATTATATTATACATGATCCAATCACCTAGAAGTCTAAGAACAATTATTGAATGAATGGGTGCGTATAACAAGATGAGCATGGAGGTTTAGGCCACAAGCCACATGAAGAATGTGGGCCAAACAGTGAGTGAAACCGAAGCTAAAGAGTAAGTCCAGAGCATCATCACTGAGCATTCACTCTCCCCAGTTCCAAATAACTGAGTAATTGTACCTGCAAAAAGTAAGTAAAAACTTAATGAATGATGTATCTTATCGGAAAGAAGTAACTGTACTTATAAAGAGAGAGTTGGTTTGAAGCAATGAACCTAGATTCATAGCTGGTGGGACAGCATACTGAAGAAGAAGAACGAACTGGTACAAGGGCTCTTTGGTGATTAAATCCAACTTATATGCTCCCCTTACGATTAAAACACCGCAAATAGGCAGCAAAACGTAACGCGCAACGAGGACGCCGATAATGCTGGACATTTTCATTCCTGAGCTCCTCATACCTTTGAGTAGGTTTCCTCCAATAATCAAGGTAATAGCAGGAATGGCCCCATCTCTTCAGCCAAAAGAAACAATACACATAAGAGATGACTTTTCCTAAGAGATGAATCATTGAGTACCGGGTATTAAACTACAATTACCCCACTAGAGTTACTGAGTCTTGAAGCACCCGGAGAGGAGCTTCTGTGCCGATTACTAGCTTTCTTATAGGAGTAATGATTCCGATCACAAGCGCGATCATCTGACAAAGAAGGTTAGGACTTAGGAAGATAACACTAGTGTGAGTGACATCTATAATGGATAGAAAAGAGTCTTTAAACACACAAACCGCAGCAATAGTTGATGGAGCAAATATTGTCCGAAGGTTGACTTTCTCTGACAGTGAAACCAATCTTCGCTTGACTTTTTCCCACCTACCAACCTAACACAAACACACACACTCACTACCAGAAAGATGATTCCCACATTGATGATTCAAAGTTACTATTGAGTGAAGATGTGAACCTTATGGTAGTCTTCTTCTTCTTCTTCCGTAGAAGAAATGAGTGGGACTTTGCAGCTGTCGTAGTTCGATTCAACAGAGTCATGTGGGATTTCAACAGGAGAGTTGGATAGCACACGCATAAGATTGTACACGTAAGTCCATATGTAAACAGCTCCTATCTAAAAACATTTACCAAGTACAGTGTCATGATAATACACACTGATAAAACAATCTTGAAGAAAGAGAGAGAGAGAGAGACAGAGAAACTTACAGCCATAGAGAGAGAAACATAACCCAGTCCATATTTCTGACAACTCTCAGGATCTCCAAAGGGACCTCCTTTTTCTTTACAAACAGCTGGGACAATGATAAGTGGCAGATTCCCCAAATTCCCTGTTTTTTTTGTGGGTTTCACATACTCATCATCATCAGCAACACATCTTGAAATCAGACAAATTCATGACATGCTAAGTGTTTTTTTTTTTATGTTTTTGTTATACCAGCAGCACAACAACCAACAACGAGACCACGAAGATGCCGAGGTGGCTTAGTGATGACAACAACAAGCCAACCCAAGAACGAACCAATCATGAACGTGAACAGAACATTAATCGGCATAAACCACCTGCAGCAACGAAACCATCATTTTTTCCATTATAAGTAACCAATAAAAAGAGCAATTAACTCTAATGAAATAAAAAAAATCCCATGACTGACTTACATTTTCACCAAGCTCTCATAAGTAACACTATCAACTAAACGGCTTCCGATAAGCGTAGGACTAAACACATAGAAGACAATCTATATACATAACAAAAAAAAAATGGAAATTAAAAAAATCAGAATTTTATATAGTTTTTTTTTATATATATATATAAGAAAGAATCGAGAAATAACTGACGTTGTTCAAGTGTTTACGAGCATCTTGACCGAGAAGATTGACACCGTCAAGAGCCAAATAGAATCCGACAGAAGTTATCAAAAGAATCTCCACAACTGGTTTAAGTGAAGTGATGAACAGATCCAATATCTTCATCATCCTTTTTTTTTTTTTTTTA
>NC_025700.1:20779542-20780567 GCF_000633955.1 Camelina sativa | reverse complement strand
AAAAAAAAAAAAAAAAAAAAAAAAAAAAAATTAAAAAATTTCAAGAACCGACGACGAAAACAGAGCAATTCGGAGAAACCGAAGAGAAACTAAAGAGTTACCGTTGTAGAGGAAAAGAGAGAGAGAGAGAGAGAGGTTATTCGCCGGTGACAGTGAGAATAACGCCGCCGTAGAATAAGAATCCAGAACAATCGGAACTCTCTTTCTCTATATGAAAGAGAAGAGCGTTGCCGCGTCTCTCTATATAATAATACTATTTAAAATTCTTGTCTATCCCAAAATAAACGATTTAATACCAAAAAAAACAACAAATTTATTATCCTTTTATTATTATTTAAAAGGTAAGTAAATTATTTTTATTATTCATATATGGGTCTTATAATTAGTGGGATGAGAATTTCATATTTTCTTTCTACGGTATTTTATTTACAAAATTATATAGCATTGTATGTAGCAGTAGAACCAACTAGGTGTCCGTCCGCATGATCCGGGTCAGACTTTTTTTCTTTGATTAGTTTTAACTTTTGAGAGAGTTCCGTAAGGAATAAATCAACGTTACGTTATCACAGATTTCTTGGCTTAGCTCCTTTCTGAATTCCAATTTTGACAACTAGCTTGATTTATATTATATGTAAGTAAGTATGTAACATGCAGACGTTCGTATATGTATTTTCTGGATTTATAGAAAATATATACCAAATAAAAAATTATCCACAATTTTTGAAATACTCAACTCAAGCGGGTCAGTCACTGTGTTTATTTTAATTAATTTATTATTATTTAAATAAAAGCGGGTGTTTGTTTTGTTTCGTAATTGTCGTTTATACATTTTTCATTGTACATCATACATGAGGCTTTTATCTTCGTCGTCATAGCTTTCGCCAGAGCGACTACGATACTTACGTTCCGTACCCATGTTTTATATATATATATATATATATATATATATATGGTTCTTTCCTTGCCCAAGATGTGGACTTATTATTTAAAAAAAAAAAAAAAAAAAAAAAAAAAAAAAAAAAAAA
>NC_025700.1:20752622-20779267 GCF_000633955.1 Camelina sativa | reverse complement strand
AAAAAAAAAAAAAAAAAAAAAAAAAAAAAAAAAAAAAAGATGTGGACTTATCGCAAAAGTGTTCATCGAATGGTTTAGACCAAAAGAACAACAATAATGTTTTTTTTGTTTTTTGCTTTGTCATCTATATACATATACTGCCGAATTGTTTAGGTAAAATTCAGAATGCTTTTTAACCCAATGTTGGATGGTCATAAACTTGTTTAGGTAGGTGTTTGTCGATACTAAAGAATTTGAATGGAGGATGTGGAATGGTGCGGTCTGCTGGTACAGGTCTATGTTACCATTCAAAAAAATTTAATAAGTTTGTTGCCGATCTAAAAGATAGATGGACCTTTATAAAAAAATAAGTGATATCAAGGTGAGATGAGATGATCTAGAAGCAAGTTGACAACAATTGAACACGATGTGAAGAGTAAGTTTATTACATTATCAAACAAAAAGAGCATATTCATACATATCATATATACTCTCTCTCTCTACTACAAAAAACCATGTCTTTTGCGATGGACAAATATATCGCAAATTCGTTCTTCGCAAATCGCTTCTCGCAAATTGGTCAATGTTGCAAATCCCTTGCAAGTTTTGCAAAGAATAATTTTCTCTCGCAAATCTCACGCATATTGCGAGGAACTTTTTGTGTAGCAATATCCTAGCAACTTTTGTATCTAATAAATCCCTCGCAAATTTGCGATACATTTGCAAATCATATTTCCGTCGCAAATTCTAATAATGTTATAAAAAAAATTAAAATTTTCATTTTGGTAAACTTAATTAAAATTAAACCTGTAATTAAAATTAAACCTTGAAAACTTATGCAAATTAAAGCTGTAATTATAAGTACTAAGTTTACAAAATAAGTTAACAAATCATAATAACCGATTTTGTTCTACACAAAACATTACATATGAGAGGTTCAAAGGATAAAAGAGAGTTCATCAGTGTTTATTACTGTCTGGTGGTTGTATCTCCGGTCGCAGGTCTGGTCGCCGAATCTTCTCGGGGAAATCTAGCAGCAAAGTCTTGATTTTTCTCTGCAAGATAATCGAAATATGCATCATAACTATGCATCTTCTCTGAATTTTCTTGCATCTTCAGAGCATTTTCTTGCATCTTCTCTGCATTGGCCTGTAGTTGAGTTGCCTGAGTTGCAAGAGCAGCTTTGGCAGCAGCAAGCTTCGCGGCTAAACAAGTGGATCTTTAGAAGGAGGAGGCGGTTGACCAATCTGAGCTGAAGATGCTTCTGCTTGCATGTTACCAACCCCATATATCCGGTTCTTTTTCTTCGGAGCAACCTGCCAACAATACATATACACCATAAGTGTTTACACAAACATAAGTGTTTACACAAACATAAACATAAACATTATAAGTGTTTACACACATAGTTTACACAAACACAAACATTAACATAAACAATGAAGCATATTTTANGCAAATTCTAATAATGTTATAAAAAAAATTAAAATTTTCATTTTCGTAAGCTTAATTAAAATTAAACCTGTAATTAAAATTAAACCTTGAAAACTTATGCAAATTAAAGCTGTAATTAGAAGTACTAAGTTTACAAAATAAGTTAACAAATCATAATAACCGATTTTGTTCTACACAAAACATTACATATGAGAGGTTCAAAGGATAAAAGAGAGTTCATCAGTGTTTATTACTGTCTGGTGGTTGTATCTCCGGTCGCAGGTCTGGTCGCCGAATCTTCTCGGGGAAATCTAGCAGCAAAGTCTTGATTTTTCTCTGCAAGATAATCGAAATATGCATCATAACTATGCATCTTCTCTGAATTTTCTTGCATCTTCAGAGCATTTTCTTGCATCTTCTCTGCATTGGCCTGTAGTTGAGTTGCCTGAGTTGCAAGAGCAGCTTTGGCAGCAGCAAGCTTCGCGGCTAAACAAGTGGATCTTTAGAAGGAGGAGGCGGTTGACCAATCTGAGCTGAAGATGCTTCTGCTTGCATGTTACCAACCCCATATATCCGGTTCTTTTTCTTCGGAGCAACCTGCCAACAATACATATACACCATAAGTGTTTACACAAACATAAGTGTTTACACAAACATAAACATAAACATTATAAGTGTTTACACACATAGTTTACACAAACACAAACATTAACATAAACAATGAAGCATATTTTACCTCGGCATAATTTTGTTTCTTCACAGTTACTGATAACCCGCCGGAAGCACTACTCTCCATGTTATCCGCTGATAATAGCTCAGACTCAGCTTCAGCTATCTTTGACGACACTTCATTGTACACCTTCTCAAACAGTCCATCAATAAACGACCCATCAGGTTTCCTATGAGTGTCTTCTAGGACTCGCAGGAAATCAGGTAGTGGCTCACCATTCCTCTCAGACTAAAAATAGAGAAATGAAACAACTATACTACTATATTGTAGATATGATATGATTAATGAACTTGTGTTAAACAGAGATACTTACAAGCTTTCGTGCTCGGGCTTTAAAGGAGGTCTGACCAGAACGGTGCTTATGTATTCTGGTGCCATCAGGATCACTATAGCGAGCATTACGGCTATTGATACTCTTTGCTTCTGATTTTGGTTCACACCAAAACTTGACCAAGCCATCCCATACGGTAGGATCAAGCCACCGCGACATTGCGTCATTACCTTTCTTCTTCCACTTACTCTTCCAACGAGACACTTGATTACTCATCCGGGTCTTCAATTTCTTTTCAAACTCAGCTTTAACTCTTCCATTGATGGACGCATCCCAGTTATATGTTTGCTTGTAAAGACATAAAATGAGTCAGAAACAGCATCAGAACCAGAATCAAGTGATAAACACACAAAATCTGTAATTTAAACACATCAACAAATCTGTAACTTACCTCAAAATTTTCAAACCACCGGTTTACAACCGGACCTGGTGTTTGGGTCCAATTGGCATGAGCTGATTTGAAATCTCTTTCAAAAATGGCCCGGACAGTAGCAGCAACCGAAGAATCCTGGTCAAACCTACAAAACATAAGATAAAATAAATGAGGATCATTGAAAATACAAAACATAAAGATAAACTATAGGTCAGATCATTAATATTCTCACCAGATAGTACCCGGAGGTCGCTTAGGATCCAGTTTTGGTAAGCCAGCACGCCCAAGACTTGCAAGTAACTATTCCAATGTGAAAAAAGTTTGAGAGGCACTTACACCGTTGACACACGAAGTTGATTGCTGAGGAAGAAGATCATTTTGCACCCCCGCAGAGGTTGCATTACGGTTATCTTGTGTTGCCGGTGAGATTCCCTGAAAAGAAGCAGGAGAAGGTAACCTTTGAGCAGGGCCAGTAGAGTGTATCCCTCGAGCAGAGATGGGAGGAGATAACCCTTGAGATGATATGAACTGGGTGTAAACATTTTGGTTTACAGACCTGTTTTGGTCTCGAGAAAACATCTGAATCAAATAAAATTAAAATTAAACCTAAACACTAAAACCAAAATTCAATAAAATTATACAAAAAACAAATTAAACTCGAATTCTAATCCTAAAATCAAAACCCTAAAATCAAAACCCTAAAATTGAAACCCTAAAATCGAAACTGAACACGAAATAAGAACCCTAAACTCAAAATTAGAATCTTAAACCAAAAATTGACCCTCAAATCATAACCCTAAAATAAAAATCTAAACCCTAAACTAACAAGACTTTCAGATCGAGAGAATAGGAAGAGTAATCAGAGATAGAGAAGAGAGGAGGAGACTCACCAGAGATAGAGGGGAGAGGAAGAAACACTCACCGGAGACGAGAGGATAGAGAGAGAAGAGAGGGACAATAACCAGAGACGTGGAGATAGAGAGACGCGTAGGACAGATCGAAGAAGAGAGATGGAGATAGAGAGAAGCGGAGAAGAGAGAAGATGCAGAGAGGTGGTCAATCGGTGAAGAGAGGTGGAGATAGATCGGAGAAGAGAGGTGGAGATAGATCGGAGAAGAGAAGAATTAGGGATTTTGGTTTTTTGCGGCTGCGGATTAGTCGAGGTTTGAGCTACGCTCAAACTAGGTTTTCTGTTTATATAAAAAACGCTGCGTCGCAAATCCCTCGCAAAACTAGCTAGGGATTAGCTAGGATCCCTCGCAAATCTCTAGCAAACATATAAAAAATATGTAATTTATATAAGAATTATATGAGAATATTGAGAATTGCAAACATATAATGTCATTAGGGTTAAAGTTCAACGGTTTAAAGTTGTCATTTGCGAGGGAATTGCTATGATTTGGGATATTTGCGATGGATTTGCGACTAATTTAGGGTTTAGGTTTTGAAATTGTCATTAGTGCTCTATCTTTGATTATAAATCTTGGATTCA
This sequence comes from Camelina sativa, assembly GCF_000633955.1. NCBI lineage: Eukaryota > Viridiplantae > Streptophyta > Magnoliopsida > Brassicales > Brassicaceae > Camelina > Camelina sativa. The sequence continues at coordinate 20,774,928 of NC_025700.1, read as the reverse complement.
TCTTTTTAATCATTAATAGTAATGTAATTAGTCTTTAAGGTTTAGGTTCAATGGTTTAAAGTTGTCATTTGCGAGGGAATTGCTATGATTTTAGAAATTTGCGATGAAATAGCGACGAATTTGCTATACGACTAGTAAATCCATCCCAAATCTGTCGCAAACCTTGAATATCTAATTTATAAAATTCATCAAAATAATTTTTAAAAATTAATCAAATAAACTTTCAAGTATATTATAAGGTCCTATAGGCTCATCATACTCTTTTCTATCATCAAACTTTCCAAAATTGTCCAATTTTGCATCTTCCTCTAATCATTAACTATCTTCTACACTATATCATATATATGTTCATTACATTTTGACAAATATTTGACAAATATTCCAAAATTGTCCAATTCTCCAACAATTTGTGTTGCACTGCCCTATCTTTGATCATAAGTCTTGGATTCATCTTTTTTATCATTAATAGTAATGTAATTAGTGTTTAGGATTTAAGATTTAGGGTTTAGGGTTTGAAGTTGTCATTTGCAAGGGAATTGCTATGATTATCTTAATTTGCAATCGATTTGCGACTAATTTGCTATTTATCTACCAAATCAGTCGCAAATATGTCGCAAACCCTATATATTTAATTTATAAAAACCATCAAAATAATTTTAAAAGTTAGTAAAATTAACTTTCAAGTATATTATAAGGTCCAATGTCTCATCATACTCTTTTCTATCATCTTTTTAATCATTAATAGTAATGTATTTCAGAATAATTCACCTTATGAACACATTAAAATATATTTCAGAATAATTATATTAAGTTTTGTTATATTTATAAAAAAATAATTTCCTAATTTTGCAATGGATTTGCTATGGCTATCGCAATTCACTCACACGTCCATAGCAATCTTGCTATGGATTCTGTTTTCGCAAATGCGTCGCAATATTGCGATTGATTTGCGAGGAACGTGACCTTCCCTGCGAATTTGTCGTAAATGTCTCGCAAATGAGCAGCTGGATTTCTCGCAATTTTGCGAGGGATTTGCTAGGGATATTTTGTTTCTCGTAATATCCTCGCAAATCCACCGCAAATTTGCGAGAGCTGTATTCCGTCGCAATTCGTTCTTGCAAAACGCGTGTTTTCTTGTAGTGCTCAATGAGCATATTCATATTCATAGGAGTATATCATGTTCCCTTTATCATATATATCTTAGTATTTTTTTACATAAATTAAGAATAATATACAAACTTTATTTATACCTTTTCTTAATATTATTTCTCTCACTAATAAGTTCAAAAAATATTGATAGAATGAGATTTATAAAAAAAAATGCATAAAAACACAAAATGATTATACTTTTTATGAAAGAAAAAATATATATTAAAACGACACTTTTTGTTAAACGAAAAATATAAACGAATCACTCATTACCCAAAGAACTTTAATAAATGTGAATCTCACATTATGGAAGAAGTACATTTAACTGAAACTGGGTAGTTTCACACATCCAATGTAAGAAATTTGAAAGGAAAAAAAAAACAAGTTTAAAAAGAAGAAGATAACAATACTGTTGGAGACCTAAGTAGTTTTCTTTAGTATCAATCATAAGCATTTAATTCATAACATTTTTGAAGTTTTTTGACAGAATTTACAAAGACACATGTAGTTGTCTTTATAAAATGTTAAAAATATTAATAATATTTAAACATTGATGAAGTTTCAAATTTATAAAGTTTAAATATTAGAAATATTTCAACTTTTAAAAAAGTTAGAAAACCTTTAAAATATTAATAATATATTTAAACTTTTACGAAACTTCAAATATGAGAAATACTCAACCATTTTAAGAATTCTAAGTATAATAAATATTTAAACTTTATAAGAAATGCCAATCTTATAAAAATGTAAATGGTTACAATCTTAATAAATAACATATCAACTCAATCTAATATTTATAATACAAAACAATAAATATTAAAAAATAAAATGATGTAGTGCAAGTTAAAATATCTCGGGACGGATTTATATAGCGGGATGAGTTTGTCGATATTTATATAAATTGAAAATATAATTAATTTGGTGCTACACGAGTAAAACATCATTTTATTATTTTGTTAACACTATCAGTATCAGAGAATAGACATATCTAATTAAATTGATTAAATAAATATTATGTAAAACATAAATTATAATGCGGTATTATATGGTTTAAACTCTAAACCATAAAATTAACAATTATTATATAATTATAACATATTTAACCAACAAATATAATTTAAACTTAAATATTTTAGTTATAAATATTTTGTGCTGCAGTAGGTCCTAATCTAGTGTTGTGTACAAGCACAACCACAAAATTCAATATTCAATGCAAGAAATAAATGTGAGCTACTTTCAAAACAGTCGAATATAAATGTCCTATTGAAATTAAAATAATCATATCCTACTACACAAAAATGTAAGTTGCTTTCATGGTTACTTACTTGTAATATACCGACCAAAAGAAAGATTAACTTCAAAAGTTCTAATTAATAGTAGTTCGGGTGATTCTGTATGAATGAATTCAACACTTAATAACACTTCTATATAAAAGCAGTACTGCATAGTCTGCATACAATCATTATATTAAAATTATGGTTTGCAATTCACATAAATCACATTGCACATTTATATACATTCACACTTCTACTATAATCATTATACTCCCTCCGTAGATGTTTTAAGCAAAAACACAGAAATTAAGAAATGACTACTTTTAAAAAGTTTAACTAATTATAAACAAAACTGCATAATATAAAATATTAAACTACTCTAAAAGTTGCATAGAAAATTGAAAACATCTTATATTATTACACACAAAAATTTATCTAAAACATCATATATTATGAAACAGAGATGGAGTATTAAAATTATGGTTTGGAGACTATGCATTACTGTTTATATGAAAGCAAACCATAATTTTAATACTAGAATGATTGTAGTAGACAATTCTACTAAAGTAGTAAAACCCAAGACCATGTACTAGTGAAACTTTGATAAGTTCTCTTAATTATGAAGGATCCTGTCACCCTCGCCCCAAAATAAATCTAGACCCTAGCTCGGGCAAATTTTTTTTGTAAAAAAAAACCTTTTCTTACTTACATTTCTTTTGAGATAATTTTTGAAATTTTGATTAAAACATGGACCACTTTATAGATGAAATTTTGACTTATTTTAAAATAATACTAGTGTTTAGAAAATTTTGGATCAGTTTACATTTATTTATTTATAATAAATATGATAAATAAATATGGATTTTTTTCTTATGTATGTTAGTCTCTTTGTCTACATCTCTTAGGTTCATAAAAAATTGCAATAGCAACATTTGTTATAAACTCTGACCTTATCAAGCAGTTGTAGTAATTTGTTGTAATAGTGAGTTACAACAATAGAATAAAAACCATGTGACTTGATTAATCCTATAATATAAACTATTTTCAGGAAAATCAATTCCTTTTAACCACAAGAGCCTCGTGAAGATGTAGTTCTTGAAGATATCTTTAAGTCTTTTAACAACACAAAAGATACCTCTCGATTCGAAACGGTCTACTCATTTTAATACACGTGACATATATTCAGAAATTCTGATTTGTACTAGTATGGGAGATGTAGGGCATTATCATAAAGGCTGGCTAATTCATGAAGTGGTCTTTCCTTTTCTTTTGGATCCACATCAATTCAATTAAGTTTTCAATCATTTGACACTTTGATAAGTAAGTACTAGTGAATAACATCATCATCTACATAGTGGTAAAGCTAACCACGTAAATTTTATACACTATATGCTAATCTAATCAAGATACATAAGTTGTCTTCTTTTTGTTTTTGTTTGTACCTAGATTTTTTTTCTTTTCATAACAGACCTTATGTTAAGCCCATATTTGAAATTAATGGGCTTAATTATTTACATGGGCCGTGAAGGTTCAATTTGCTGAGATATCATTTCCTAATAAAACAACCTTTTATAATAAGATATATTTCCTTTATTTAATTAACCATTTATGCCAAAACACATTTATTGTTGTTTTTGAGGATTTGATCTGCGCCTTTCTCTCCGTTAGATTTTTGATAATTCTGGCTCCTTTTACTCCGCCGGCGATTTTCAATTTCTCCGGCTACTAACTAACCCTAACCTTACACTCCACCGTCACCGGCGTCGTCTTCGTTGCGGAACCGGTAAACTTTTCAATTGGATTTTATTGCACTCTTAGCACTGCTTGCGATTCCTTTTTATTGCCGTCAGTTTGAATCAGAGCGGATCAGTGCGAGAGTTATACGTTCCGATTCTCGGTTACATGCTTCTTGCATTCTCTCGGGAATTAATCGATATTGCTTTCCTTGAATTGTTAATGAATTTGTGGATTGATCGTATTCTTTAAGGATTTTGAGTTCGTCGTTCTTGTTTGTGATTGAATTTGTATATCCTAGAGAAAGAAGCTTTTTGATGGCGGACACGGAAATGCAAGAGCAAGATGTGCCGTCTGTTGCTGGCGCTGATGCTACTCTTGTTGATACCAAAGCCGTAGAGGTGGAGGAGGAGGAGCGTTCAGAACAAGAGAAAGACCAAACCTCTATTGAAAAACCTAAGTCCCCTGTTCCTAAGGATACGACTCTTACTTTGGAAAGTGATGTTCATTTATCTGATGCTCCCGTTACTAATCAAACTGAGGCTAATGAGGAGGTAGGTGGTCAGAAGAACATTGTTGATGGCAAGAATGGTGATGTTGATGTTGATCAGTCTGGAAAGAAGATTACGGATGAAGGCGGACAAGAGGAGACAAAACTCGGGGAATCAACTTCTCTCAAGGGGGGACCGTCGAGCCCTCATGTTGCTGATGAAAGTGTTAAGAAGTGGAAGACATGGTTGCTAAGTGACTCTGAGGTAATGAGAGCAGGGTTTTTTTCACATTTGAGACAATTGAACTGCTTGCATCTGCATTAACCGTTGAATATCATTGTTTTGTTATCTAAGGGGAAAGAGATTTGTGGTCATCAGTGGCTGTTTCATTACAAGTTCACGTTTTTCTACAGGCCAGGGATGTTGATGAATCAGGGACACCAGCGGATCAAGAGGCGTTTATTAAAGAAGTAGAGGCCTTCCACAAGGAGAATCTCCTGGAATTTAAAGCCCCTAAGTTTTATGGACAGCCCTTAAATTGTCTCAAGTAAGTTGCTTTAATTTCTTGGGAATTATCATATTTCTGGATATTTTCTTGTTTGACATCTGCATGTTTACTTTGCAATGTAGGCTATGGAGGGCCGTCATCAAGTTAGGTGGCTACGATGTGGTAATTATCTACTTTCGAACTTTAAGATTTATGTTTACTAAGATCTTCTCCCTCCTCTCCCCATTTAGTAGGTTAAAAATCTTCTAGATTATTACATACGAGTCATGAACTATAACTATAGTTAGCTAGAAATTTTGGTTTTTAGCTAATGAATGAGAAGATGATTTTAAGACCAAGGAATGGCTTCCGGGAAGAATTAAAGTCAATGCAGTTATGTGTTAATTATGTAATTATGTTAAGTCTGTGTTTTGGGGACTGAATTTGCTTAGTGTCATCTGCTTTGTTTGAGAAATTTATACCCAAATTTAGCTGTAGTTGGGTGAAACTCTATGTGTATTCAAAATTCCTCTGATTTTCATTTTCTTACACAGGTTACCACATCTAAGCTATGGCGGCAAGTTGGAGAATCCTTCCATCCTCCGAAGTATGACTGGTTTTGTTCTCAAACTCCTCAACCAATTCCGTCTTTTGTATGAAATTGACTTTCCACTTTTTTGTTTTATTATCATTCAGAACATGCACTACAGTCTCCTGGACATTCCGCATTTTCTATGAAAAGGTGAATTTCATTTCTTATAAGTACCGAATATACATCGATATTAAATGAGTTTGTACTTGTTTACTTCATTTCATACATGTTCAATCCACACAATCTCCTTGTGCTCCTTTTTCGGGAATGTGTCTGAGACTAGCTAGCCTTTTAACAGTTTACTTGGACTAACTCCTTTGGAACATTGACTCTGGTTGATTTTTATCTTATCAAGATGTAGAAACTTCATTATTTGTATTCTTACTTTCCAATTGCAGGCACTTTTGGAGTATGAGAAGCATTTAAGGCAAAATGGTGAGCTTAACCTTCCTGGTTCAGCATTTCTTCCGTCTGCAAGCCTTGAAAAGGAGGTTAGAATTCCTATGAATTTGTGAATTTTTATGCTTGTGGGTAGGTGGGTAGGTGAACACTTTGAGAGGAGGTCGATTTAAAGATAGGTAAAAATGCTGTTTAAATTAGATGAAGTGAAAGCTCTGCAGTTCTTTTTTAGAATGATTAGATGCAAAGGGGAGTTTTGGGCATGCGTAATATCAGCTACGCATGTTGAGTACAACTCTCTGTAATCGGATTGAATTAAGCTGTACCGTTTTTGTGTCTAATGGGAAGCATAAGAACTATTATATATACACAACCCAGATAATTACCAATTTAAAGCTCCCAGAAAGGCAGAAACAGAAATTTAAATTTTACATACCTCTCCTTTCTCTCATTGATATAAGGGCACTTTATGTAGGCAACTAGCCATCAAGGTTCAGGGTCAGGTAGAGCACGAAGAGATGCTGCAGCTCGTGCTATGCAAGGTTGGCATTCTCAGCGCCATCTTGGATCTGGGGAGGTTACTGAGCCTATTGTTAAGGTTTCTAGTTCGACCTTACCACGCTTCATGGTTCACCAATCACCATGCACAACTTACGCTTAAACATGATGCTGTTTGTACGTTTCTTTTCAGGATAAAGGCTTGAATTCAACCCCAAAGCAAAAGAACCTCAAAAACATTGGTATTATTCCTAAGGAGTGGCTATTCTTCTCCATGATCTACAAAATGATTACCTAACGCCACCGTATTTAATTGTTCTTGTCAGGTTTGCAGAAACAAAAAACACCAACTGGCGCGGATGTTGTTTTTACACATGAATCAGACAGACAGTTACGAAAGCTAATCATCTCCTGTGTTTTTTGTCTCTCTTACGCAAGATTTCTTTACCATGTGCAGTTACAGATAGTCTTATTAATTGTGAAAAGCCTGTTTCATCGTCAAATGTGTGGTCTTTGGTGGATCACAAGCACTGTTTTGTGTGTGGTAGTTGTAAGAACTACCATTCCGGATATAGCGTAGAAGATTAAATGAATACAGAGAATTTTGTGACTTGTCGTTTCCTTTCTTATATCTAATCAAAGCAAAATATTAATAGTATGGTTTTGGCATGATAGGTCAACCGCCGAGGTTATAGATGTTGGACCCCCAGCAGACTGGGTGAAGATAAATGTCAGAGAAACTGTGAGTACCTCTGACGCTTCCCCTCTCATGTAATGTATAACAATAGTCAAAATCAAGACTGCCTGAAAATGCACTCTGGCTCTTTGTTCGAAATCCGAAATCTTACCAAAAAATTGTTTTGTTATCTTTATTTACAGAAAGACTGCTTTGAGATATTTGCCCTGGTACCTGGACTTCTTCGTGAAGAGGTGAGATTTTGTCCTTGGAATTCAATCTCTTAATCTTCTTTGATCAGCGTTTCATCACTGGCTCTTTTTCTTTAATGCAAAGAGTCTCGCTGAGGTTGTTAGGTACCAAAGCAGTTTATATATGTTGTTTACTACGAGATAGATGTAAGTAGTAGATTAGTTTGGGAGAATTTAAGTAGACATAGATTTGTTCGGGAGGTTTTAAGTAGACACAGATACTGGATTCTAATCTGGAATAACACCATTTTTGTTAGCTATGATGAACATGCTGATGATCTTTGTACACGGAATTTAGTTACTCAACAAAAGTTGCTTTCTTCTTTCAGGTCCGCGTTCAATCAGATCCTGCAGGGCGGCTAGTTATAGCAGGCCAACCTGAGCAGCTGGACAATCCTTGGGGAATAACACCCTTCAAAAAGGTTAGCATCTTACACAGTCCAAACAGAGCCATGTTTACTAAATGAAGGATCGTCTCCATTTGACTTTTGGTTTTGGTTTTTGGTAAGGTTGTGAACTTTCCAGCAAGAATAGATCCGCTGCACACGTCAGCGGTTGTGAGCCTGCACGGTCGACTGTTTGTGCGAGTCCCATTTGAGCAATGACCAGACTCATCTCAAGAGAGCCCGTTCTTTAGTTGTTTCTTTGGTGAATTCGACGACCACTTTGGCTCTTATAGGAATTCGTTTTTATCAGTGGTAAAGACATTAGCAAACGTGATAGTTTGACTGACTGTAACTTGAATTCTGAATATTACGTAAAGTAGGGAAACGAACGTTGGTGCTCCATTGATGTTAGTAGGAAAGCTGCTCCCTCATACTTGGAAAGGTTATGATTTTCTGATTATTTGTTGTTTTTATAGGATATGCTGATGGAAGTTTTGATTTTTTCCTCTTCTTATTTCAGTTTTATTAGTTTTTACGTAAAGAAAAACTTGCAACTTTGTAAGTTTTTAAGTTTAAAGATTTTAAGATTTTGCTTGGATCATCATCATCCGATCAATTTAGGTGTTTAGAATTAGGTCTATCGTAAAGTACTGAAGTTTAGTGGGCTGGAAGTTTTGGGCTTGAGTTTAATGGCTGAAAATCACAAAATGTTACGGAGTTACCGTCCCTCATGACATAAGTATGTTTAGTCATATAAAAATGTGAGTTTAATAAATACTCTAACATTTTTGGCACGAGTTTTATAATTTATGGCCTCACGCCGGTGGTAATAATAAATTGTTATTACCACAATTTATATATTTATCTTATAAATTGTTATTACCACAATATTATAAGATAATTTATTATTACCACAATTATATAGATACATTGATTTCATATATAAATTGTGGTAATAATAATTAATAATAAATTATCATATAATATTCAATAATAAATGATTTCATCATGCAACCATTGTTTTTGAACCCATAAATCAAGATCCAGACTAATCTTTAGCATTTATATGTTACATATGATATTCACTATATATACGTTTACCATATTGAATTTGTTATAAAAGAATTCAAACCATGATCCTTTAACTCACATTTTTGTTTCAAGCTTTATGGCCTAGCATAGTATGAGTGTCGATATCTAAGAACAACATTTTCAGTTAGATTTCCCTCGAAAACAAATTAAATCTATAATACTATATATGATTGATTATATGAATCCAGTCATAATTCATTCATATTAGGCATATACCTTTGCATCAACGTTTACTTGTCAGCGTACTAGAAAATACAGAATGAAGAAGATACATCTTCACCCAATTGTTTGCTCACTTGCATGTAAGGCACATGACATGAGCACATGGAAATCCTCAAAAGATAAAGTCTTAATGCATGTATCTAAAAGTCCCAAAGTACATTACCCTTTATCCTCTTTACATAGTTCAGGCCCTAAAATGTCTTAATGTATAATGAATCTTTCATAAAAATAAAACCACCTCTCATTCTCATCTTATATTCTGAAATATCTCAAATTCTTATGTATAAAAAGTTGTCACCCGTTTTCCCTTAGCAGCTCATTGGAGATCTATTTCATCTCAAAATTATTTTGGACATGCATTGGTCATGTACAAGCTTTTCCTTTAACTTGATTTTTTAATGTAAATTATATGTTTTCAAATTATCCATACATATCCTCCCTAGGGACTTGATGCATTCCTCATTTCCACACATTTTTGTCTTGGTACCCACTTGGCAATATATGTTGATGTAGAGCTTCCTAATCTTCTAAAGGGAAACTGCTGAAACTTTGAGCCAAATGTTTTTCATGTCTTGGTTTTGGCTGGACATGTACTGTTCTCGTGTTTACGCTCTTTATCGGCCATTGTAACCGTCGAAAATCATGTTTACATTGTTGTAACGGGCGAATATATTCTTCTTCTAAGAATCGACAAAAATGTAGTATGTCGTTTATCGTCGTAACCGCTATTTTAAAAACAAATTCATATAATTCTAAAATGTTATTACTTTTTTTTTGTAAATTTCTAAATCCTTCTTTTCGTAGAATCGAAGAAAGATTCGTATCGATCTCATCGAAGAACAAAGAAATTACTTGGTTAAAACATATATCAGCAAATCAGATTCCACGAATAAAACCTGATATTCAATCTTGAGGGTTTCCAAATAATAAAATCTTGAGGATTTCATGTATGGTATAATATATAATTGAATGAAAAAGGAACCGGATGTTTAATTTGTTGGTTGATATACATAGTAACATAGATTAAGTGTTTAACTTTTCATACCTACCCCAAAAAGGGATTATACACATACCATATCACATACTGAATCACTCTATTGTTATCAAACTACGAATGAAGGTAACCAAGTAACATAATGAAGTTGGCTTCTAAAAACATTATTTATTGTGAAGTCAAGCATATAACAAATTAATATATAGGGTACAGCACGAAACCCTAGTGATTAAAATAAGAAGAGAAAAATGCAGATGAAGATGTATAAACCTGAAGACGAATTCAAATATTTCAAATTTCAAATATGATCAACTATATTAAAAACCAAACGAACCTCAAATAATCAAGAAGAAGTTTTTACCATAGAATGATTTTTTTTTTTTTTTTAATTATGAAAAATGAAATTTGGTTACAGCTATGTTACGGACATAATTTTCAATTCTAAAAAGGTGGTCTTGGAGCGGCTGAGGCTCCCCAACCAAGCACATGAGGATCACCGGCAAACTGATCATAACCACTCATGTTACCTCTTAACTGTCCTTGACCAGCTCCAGTTGGTGGTGAAGATGCCGACGTGGCCTGTGGTGGACCACCACCTCCTGCTCCACTACCTCCCTCTCCAACTTCTCCCCCTCCGCCTTCTCCTCCTTCCTCCTCAAGCGGAAGCCGTTCGAAAGTTGCATTAGAGAACGATGCAGCCATTAGTACCACTGGACCCGAAGCCACAAGCGGAGACACCGCGTTTCCTCCGACCACCTGACCTTGTGTGCCGGCAAGAAAGACAGAAAGACCACCGGATCCCGGGGGCGCAGGCGGTGGCAACACCGTACCAGTGATGGAAAGTACCTCAAACCTTCCATGTAAAGAAACAACACCTCCGGCTCCACCATTAGTCGCATGAGCCGTTCCTGTTACCGGCTGACGGATGCTGACGTTAGCTACCGTGCCGTTACCACTGAGAATGGAGACACCTTTCCCTCTCCGGCGAGCGTAAGTGTTAACGCACTCAATTATGTCGGCTCCAGATGAGATTTCAAGAACATGAGATCTAAGCACGTTGGGGCTATCTCTTGTCACTATCACCGGTGGCTTCGGCTTGTTCTTAGATCCCGGAGGACGACCACGTGGACGCTTCCCAGGAGTTGAACTCGAGGTAACCGGGTCGGAACCCGGATCCTTGTTGGAGTCAGATTCATCATCTGATTGTTGTTGCTGAGGCTCAGGTTGAGGTTGAGGTTGAGGCAGAGGGTGGAGATGAGGCTGAGGTTGAAGTTGGTGATGAAGGTCAGGTCTGAAGAGGTTGTGAAAGTATCTAGAATTTCCTCCGGTTTGATCGTAACCACCGTCCATGGCCGCGCGCATCTACTGGATGGGTCTTGTTCTTGTGGCTAGCTCATATATAAAGATATTGTGAGGGTGGGGATAGGATTCATATAAGAGAAGCTTTGAGATCCATTGGAGAAGTCAAATTTCAGGGTGTGAGGAGCCAATAGCTTGAGTTGATCGGTTACACAAGCCGACAAAAACAGAGCAAAGAGACACAAATCAAAAAGGTTATACTTGTGTGTTAAACCCTAACTCGCTTTTAGGGCAAAGAGAGAAGAGATTCCTTCACCCGAAGACGGTGTCGTGTTAAGTGATGTGAACAGAAATTTAGAGAAGCTTCAAATTAATTCATGTGCTGAGACTGAGAGTGAGTTGTGTCGTGTGAGTACTCTGCAATACTTTTCTTGAACGATGTAAGCAAGAAAAAAAAAAAAAAATTAGATAAAAATCATTCCTTTCACATTTTTCATATAAATAAATATATATCTAAAACGCATAGTGGTATATTAATATACTATTATGTACGCATAATTGTATATTAATAATTTACTTGAAATAAGATATTTATAATACACAAGGTTTCGAGTTTTCTTCTCTGGATATAATCATCGTTTCCTTTTTTTTTTTTTTTTTTTGCTTATATATAAAACTGGAGAAAATAAATGAAAGCTTATATGCCTTAAAGCTTTCAAAAAAAAGAAATTAAGAAAAAGTGTTCTAATCTAAAAGACAAAGATAATGTGAATAGAGAGGATTGAAGAAACATATGCTGATATTTAATTGTTTGGAAACTATAATATAAAAACCAAACATAAGGACTAAATATAAATTATGTGTAATAATATTTGTTTTAAAAATATACTGTATATATCATTTTTTTTTTTTGCACAATGATGTAATAAATGACAAAAACAATGTAAAATGGAAAAGCGAAACTAAAATGTTAACCATGAATCCTATATATTGCGTTGAAGCGTGTGCATGTAACGCCTTGTATTATCAATTTCATCATCTTCTGAAACCGAATTTCTGGTTATTATCTAAAGTAATTTTGGTTGGTCTCATATTATCTATTTTTCTTCAAAAAAAAAAAATTAATGTTAAAATTGTACATCGGAAATTTGAAGGAACTACACTAGTATATAGAAGAGTAACATTTATTATCAATTAGTTCTAAGTTGAAATCTTATGAAGTTTAATATAATTTCATTGTTTTCTTTTATTATAATAGGATGGTTCAAGAAAGTTTTATTACCAGTTCTAAAATGAGGTTTGAACTGAAAATCAGACAAATGAGAGTAAGTATCTCAATAGACGTGTTAGAATTAATCCCTAATTAAAAAGTATACTAATATACACTTCTCTAATTCGTTTTATTTTGTGTCTTGTTTAAAGTTTTTTTTCACATATACTAAAAAGGTTAAATTTTACATTTTTCTCCTTAATAATACATTATACAATTTTTATTGGTCAATACATTAAAACTCAAATCTTAAAAAAATATCTTTATTGAAAATACAAACAACATCCATTTTGATACAAAAATTAAAGTCTAAAGCACTTATAATTATAAAAGAGAAGAAATATATAAAAAAACATAGTAAATCATTACACTTATTATCAATTAATTTTGAATTAGAAACATAACAATTATTAGTATGCAAAAAATGATAATGGAAATTTCATGTCTTTTTCAGCATATCTAACATTGAAGAAAAAAAATGTTTTCTTTTGTCAACGAGTTTTACCTTTATTACTGAGAGTGTAGCTTACATTTATTACTGTATGAATAATTGTACTGCATTTGTGTTCTTTTCGGTAATATCTAACGTAGAAGAAAACAATACGTGTTTTTTTTTTTGTCAAGGAATGAAAGTTCATTTTGACCTCTTCTCAATATTTTTGATAGAAAGTATAATCTAACTCTCGTTCTCAAAAATATTGCAAAGATAACAACACCACTTGCACTAACAGATTTGAGCTATTAGAAAACTATTGCTTTTGCACAAAAAAAAAAAAAAAAAACTATTGCTAACCATATATAATTGCTTTCAACATTTCAGAATACTTATAATTGTTTAAACCGTACCTTAGTTGATTAATTAATAGCATATTCCCTCCTCTATGCTAGGCACTAGCCTACTACTCGATCTTGGTGGTTCCAAGCTATATATTAAAGAAATTGAAATTCTTACCAAAGTTCCCACTTGTTTAATGGGTAATGTTATTAATCTACTTTTACTGTACTATAAGGGGGGCGGACATAACTAAGACTAATTTATGATTAGTTGATAAGAACGAATAATTAACTACTAGTAGAACTTTTTCTGTATACTAAATAAATCTTAAGTGTATAAAGATTGTATTTTACAGCCAACTCATAAATAATTGTCTAATGTTTGCATATCTATAAGCATTTCTCTGCGTAGCGTACACTATATTTATATTCGATGATCGAAGCATGTGAATTATTATTACTTGACAGTTGACACAGACGGATTCATATGTGGAAGCTATAGAATATACTACAAATTAACGAACAATCAATAGGTACTGAAATGATCTTAGTAGATAACATAGAGCTTTTAATATACCTCGAACCTCATTCCGCAACCTAAAGTCGGAAAAAAAAAAATTGACGGGGACAGGTGAGAAATTGAACTATTGAGACTTGTTAAGATTTAACAAAGAAAGTCTAATTCAGTAATGTGTAAAGTGAAAAATATGAAACAAGGAGAGTAAAGTATTTGAGAAAACTCTTTAAGGTATTATTTGTTTGTTGTTGTGTATATATATCGGTACTTATCAAACAAAAAAGAGAAGTTGTAAAGATGTGTGATTAGTATTTTGATGTTAGCACTGCACCTTTGAAAGCAGTCTCTTTATGCATGTGCCTCACGCAACCAAGTAGTCTCGATCAGAGCCGTTCAGATTTACATGACCGGCGCAATCGGACGACTCATGACGTGGCGATGCAATCGCCACAGTCTGCTTGATCCCTTGATCCACACGTGCACGGAGCAAGAGTCACGTGCGGTCAAAATGTCAGAGCAGAAGCTGAGCTGTTGTGTACCACGTGGAAGCGGTCGGAAGCATCGGTACTTGGTCCACGTGTAGGTTTCCCCCAATCTATCTTACCACAATACCACACCACACACACATACACACAGGTATCAAATACCTCGAGTTACGTTTCTCTAATATTGAAAAATAATTATCAAATTTCTCATATTCACTTGATGATCAATTACTTTTTTCATGTTTTTTTTTAAATCCAATTTTTAAAAATCCCGTAAGTATTAAATATTTATACAATTTAATTTCAGATTTGCGACAGCTATTATAGAAAACTGAAATCTACAACTAAAAANAAAAAAAAAAAAAAAAAAAAAAAAAAAAAAAAAAAAAAAATCATATACACATGTATAGATCATGTATAGATCGTACTAGCTAGGGAGTTGAGTTCTTTGTAATCAGGATCAGTTTTTAAATGAACTATTTTTAATTAGAATAGTTATAATTTATATTGTAAGTTCGAATATGCATGGCCGTATATGTACTATTGAGCGGGTCTCTATCAAATATATTTGAAAGTTACACTTGAAAATGATTGACTACATGCTTATAACATGATGCACGACAGCAGCAAATTTTATTATAATACTAAAAATGCGATGTTAGTTTGAAATATATGAGAGTTGAGAATCGAGACCAATAATTAACTAGAGTGGTCGAAACTCCTAAACTGCGAAAACCGGTTCGATACTATTATAACTGCTAAAATTGTTGACATTCGGAATTTTTAAATATAAGTTAGTCGTATGCGTGCATGATCTACTACCATGATATGTAAATCATGGACTACAGCATTGTGACAAAAAAAATATCGATAAGATATTGTAATCAATAATATCTACATGGTGAAACCAAACATGTGACCTATAAATGGACCGAATATATAATCGTTGGATTGGACCTCAAGTTGCATAATGCATTGCATTGTGTTAGTACAGCAGTAACTAGTAAAGTACTAGGAATTCACACCCATACAATATTTAATTCGTTTCCATCCTTAGTCTCCACGCGGCATATAACGGTTGATTAAATTTTGAACTGAGATGCATCTCAGGCCCCATATACATATATACTTTCGAGTTTCGGCGTCGGTCCATGTATTGTCATTTCTTATTACAAGTTCTACCAAGTACCATTAGTGATATACCAAAAAAAAACAAAGAAAAAAAGTTCTACCAATAGGGATGATCTAAAACGTAGGAGTCTTTTTTTTTGTTTTGTTCAAAAGGCAACTTCAGTTAAACGTGGGAGTCTATGAATATTAACTTAGCAGCAAATGCATACAAAATTTTTATACTTTAAAATAATCAAAAGCAGAATGTAATTAGTTTCCAACAATCCTGTGGAGAGACTAATAATGTAATAAGTTATGACAAATCATTTTAAACTGTTGACAAACGAGGCTGCTCATCATAATCATTGACTATTGTATATAACTTTGAAAAGAAAAAAAAAGTTAGAAAAAAAAAACGATGATTACGGGACAACATATTTAGCAAATTATTTTTCTCAATTTGAGATATCTAGCTTTGGCGACTTGTTATCTGCCACTAAACCCAGTAACCCCATCCACCAATTATCATGTCTTTTTCATTATTATTTTATCAGCTTTAATGCCGAAAAAGATGACAAAACCAAAACTAAAGTTCGTTCCAATTTTAGTGCCTTTTCCAAATGTGTTATGGAGCCTATCTTTTTCATTTTTGTTTTCTATTTGAACAACCATCATCAACGATGAAGTAAACAAAAAAAGCCTAAAAGACAAACAAAAATAGTTCTTAACTAAAAAATCTATATTGAAATATTTGGTTTACACACCTTTTTTGAAAGAAAATGATAAGTTTACACGCAATCTTGTAAAGGATTAAGCTCAAATGCCAATGATAACAAAAAATTTGATTCTGTTTACAGAAATTAAATAGTGAACCGATTTGGAATGTAAATTGAAGAGAGTAGAGTTAGAATATTTTTTTCAATAAAAAAGGAATGACATTTTATGAAACTTATACCATAGAGAAAAACAGTAGGCGCAGATTACCGAAAATGGCTCGAGAAGGACGCCAACATGTCTTTACCTAAATTCATTATGGACTTTGTGGGTTATATGTATTTGAGCCAAAGCAGAGAGATCCACACGGATATGACAGTTTTACGCGGACAGGATGACGTGAACGAAACAAACGATATTTAGGCCCATTAACTTGAAATTACGGTAACAAGTTTATCGAATAAAACCAATTGGTTTTAATTTGGTATTGGATTCTAAATTTTTTTTGTGGAACTATCGGATCACAACAGGCCGGCCCATTAGTCTAATCCTTACATGGGACTCGAGGCCGGCCCATTAGTCTAATCCTTACATGGAATTCGATCTCTGGTGCATTGTGCATTAAGGATTTACATTTGGTCACTGCACTAAGTTCACTTCATATTGGATTTTAATTTATGAAGATTTTGAAGAGTTCAACAAAATCATTAAAAGTGAATAAGTAAAAGATTATTAAAGATTGTTAGAGAGTTTTGTTGATTAGTTTTCTAAATCTTGTAAAGTTCTCTAAACAATCCCTGTATTTTTATGATACTTTCCATGACTTTATTTTGTAAAGAAAGTGTCTAAAATCATGAACCAATAACATAATAATTGAACTCATTAACAATCCTACGATTCTTTTGTTTTAATTGAATAACACAAAACTTTTAATGACTTTATAAAAGTCTGAATCCAATAACCCAAATTTGTTAAGATTTTAAATGATTTTTTACAAATCACAAACTAATAACACTAAACTTTAACAGATCGTAACAAAATCTTGAGCTAATAACAACAGATTCTACATAATATTTAAAATCTTTAAAACTCTATTCAAATCTCAAACCAATAACCCCACTAAGTGTCAACTCTGTTTTTGGGTTTTTTAATAATGTTGTAAGACCATCTTTACTGGTTGTTGCTTCCTTCGTATTCTTTTATTAAAAACTAATAAAAAATACAAAAATGAGAGAAAAACAATACAAAAATGAGAGAGAAAGAGAAACGTTGCTGAAATTACGTGTAGAAACGTTTCTCAATTTTTTTCTACACATATCAATTTTTTATTAGTTTTATATTAAAATATTAATTTTTTTGTTTTTTGAGCAACGGTGAATACGTTCTCCCGCTGGTGATGCTCTATGGTTTTTAACTGTTAAATTATAATTGATTGGAATGTCCTAAAATACCCAAGAAACAAAAAGTAGCCAAATTTTTTTTAATATGCAAATTTAAATTTTGATGGTGATACAACGAGGAGTCTTGACACAAATATATTAGGGTACAAATTATTAACACAAAGTCATAAACTACTATTTGTCAATATTTTAGACATTGTTGGACATCTACATGTAAATGCTGGTTTGAATAATATTTGGCTAGCATATCTTTTTTTTTTTTCTTTAAAAATGAAGACCTATAATTCTGTAATTTTAATCCCCCAATCATGCAAACATATAAGTTCCCAAACCTATTTATCACTCTTGACCTAGTGAATAAGATAATACTATTTCTTTCTCTCTTTTCTCATTAAAATAGTACACGTTGGAAATTTTATATAGTGAATAAGTTGGAGAGAGAGATGTCCCAACACACAGCGAAATTTTATATATAGATGTTATAAATTTAAAAATGATAGGAAACAAAACAGAGAAAAAATCTCAAAAATGTCTCCGAAAGCAACTGCATACACAAATTTTTTTCATATAGACCACTTCCTAACAAACAAAGACAACGCATAGACAAATCAAAGAGACACGAATTATCCATGAGAGAGAGAAAGAGGAGGGACTGTGAGAGAGAGAGAGAAAAGTGTGAAAATCTCTGTCTCTCTCACTCCTCTCAATCCATAAAAGAAAAAAAAAACGAGATTCCAAGTCAAACAAACAAAACAAATAGATTTTTTTTTTTTATTTAACAAAAGGAGGGGAGGGCACGCACATGCACATGGCTTAAATCTCTCTCTGTCTACCAGCGAGTTTTGAGTGAAATGAGTTGTGAAAAGCCTGCCTTGTTTTTGGATTCTTGTCTTTCTTTTAGAGTTTTGACCCAAGAGACATAGAGATGAATCAACGATCATGTTGTTGTTGTCGTTGCTCCAGAGATGTCTCGGCTGGATCTGTTGTATTTCATGTGACTCCTCACTAGCTGCCCAGCTGCAATTGCTGACATTAGAGATAACTCTCCCGCTAATACTGCTCCTGCCACTATTGTTGCTAGTCTCCTTGAGTTCATTCCCGGCGCTTCTTTGCTCGCTCCTTTCACTCCGAGCAAGTTTAAACACGCTGATTGAGATGCAAGCTGTGTTCCTCCTCCCACTGTCCCCACCTGATTATCCAAACCCCAAAACCAATATCAAATCTCTGAAACTTTCTAAGTGGGCTCAGAGAAACAGAGCGATCTGGTCACAGAAGTTACCTCAATAGATGGCATAGTGACTGAAATATGGATATCTTTGCCGTCGTTAATAGCTTCCATCATGGTGATGCATTGAGAGCTCTCCACGTTTTGAGCTGGATCTTGCCCCGTAGCTATAAATACAGCAGATACTATGTTGCTGGCGTGAGCGTTAAATCCCCCTAGAGAGCCTGCAACAGCAGACCCAGCTAAGTTCTTGAGCATATTTAGCTCCACCAAAGCAGCCACGCTTGTTTTCAACACCTTGTTCACGATCTCTCCCCTGATTACTGCCTCACAAACAACTGATTTGCCACGTCCCTCAATCCAGTTCACAGCCGCGGGTTTCTTGTCCGAACAGAAGTTACCTGAACAATCAAAGATAAAATCCAGTAGATAAAAATACGGTTCTGGAATCTCACATGATAGCATCAAACAAAACAACTAAGAGTTTAATATATAGAGAAGGAAACGAAACTCACCAGAGATACCAATCACATCCATGTCAGGAAAATCATCGGTAAGGTATTCAAGAACATTCTGCACACCTTTGGATACCATATTCATCCCCATAGCATCACCAGTGCTACAACTGAACCTTACATAAGCATTCTTCCCGGCGATTGTACATTTAATATTTTGCAATCTTGCAAATCTACTCGACCTGCATCACAAAAAGAAAAAAAAAAAAAAAATCACTGTGGGAGTCAGTAATCTCCTTACAAAATTTTCAATCATAAAATCAAATCACTCCACAAAAAGTATTCACAACATAAAATTTTAATGTAAAAAGCTTTCCTATCAAACCTAGTCTCTATAGAAGATTTGAACAAGTCTCATCAGACGCATTAAAAAAAAAAAGTCAAACAAAAATCAAATCAAACGGGAAAATTTATCGGGGACCTGTTGAAAACAACGGCCAAAGTGTCGAAATTCTCAGGACTCTCCAAGAAAAACTTAAGCTCCGAAGCTCGTCTAGCCGAGGCGAACCGAACAACAGGCGCTCGAGTCATACCATCCTTAAGAACGGTGCTAGTGGCACCACCAGAGATATACATAGCCTTGCAGCCTCTGTTAGTGCTAGCAACCAAACAACCTTCAGTTGTAGCCATAGGAACAGAGTACTCATAACCATCAAGCAACAAGGGACCAGCGATCCCAACAGGAATCTGAATATAACCAACAGGCATCTCACAGCATTGCCCCAATATAGATTCGTAATCAAATCCATCCAACGGTAATCCTTCAAGAGATCTCCCGGTGACTCTCTGCAACGCCTCACGCCGAATCGACGCAGCTCTTTTACAATCCCCGAGACGAGATTCGAGGGAATACGATGGGATCACACCGTCGAGAACAGATTTCACAATCTCCTCGTCTTCCTCAGGGAGCGATTCGGTAACGATAGGTTCGGGGGCAGGCAATTTGGTAACGGAAACGATCGGAGCCGGTGGGGAGCATGTGACAAGGCGGTGGTCGTCTTCATCGATGGAATCGGCGAGATCCCAAGCGTCACCGGAAGCGCGTGAGATAAAGGACTGGACAAAGTCAATACCAAAAAACCCTAAGAGATAGATGAAAGAAGCGATGAGAGCGATAATGGCACCGAGCTCCGTGATAGTGACGACGTGGAGAGGGGTGTTGTAACGGATCTTGTCACGCCACCGGTGGAGGAGGTAATAAGCGACGGAGAAGAAGAGCGTGAAGAAGACGGCGTTGGTGAGGTAGAGAGGGAGAGGAAGCGCATCGGAGGCTTTCGGTGGCGGAGCGATTGATCGAAGGCGATCGTCGTCGGAAGAGCGGGTTGGTTGATAAGAAGGATAAGATCCGTTGGGATTCTTATTGGTGTTGTTGACCGATGGTGGTGGTTTAGGAGGCCTCCGTCGGAGATCCATTGGAGGGAATCTCCAAAGGAGAGAGAGAGAGAGAGAGAGAGAGAGAGAGAGAGAGATTGTGGTGAGGTGGCGTGATAAGTGTGAAGGAGAGATTAACAAAGTTTTATAGGACTTGTCTGTTGGGGACCAGCTCGCTTTTTCCTACAAATCTTTATTTTATTTGCTTCATTTTTTAATTTGCAATTAGTTTTTAGAAATTTCGTGACTTTTTTTTTTTTTAATTTTTTGCCTAATTTTCGTAACTCATCTAATTTTAGGTTTCTTTTTTTTTTTTATGATGTGGAATGAAATTAGTTGTCATACGAGGAGGATTTGAATGATAATGATGATGAAGAGTTTTCAAAAATAAACAAGCATTAATTATAGAAATTTGTGTATTTTAATTATTTTGAGATATGCTTTAATTACACCGAGCCACCCTGTCTTACGATTGTAATTTTACATTTTTTGTTAAAAGTATTATACAAAATCTCTATTATTGTTATTTTAGTTTTGGTTCACGGATGTACGTAATGATATGAAATTGTGGTTTGCCAACTATAATGTTAGTGGTAGTTTTGTGTATATGCTTTTGGATGTATCATTAAAGGATGTATACCTTTTTCCTTTAATGATTTACGTACATTTATGAATCAAACAAGCATGGAAACAAAGCGTTAATTCAATGAGAATGGTATTATCATCTGTTTTTTTATTTGTATTACTACTATATATATCGCTTATTAGTAAGTATTGATATATGTTTTGTAAGGTCATGATCATTTGTCTAATTTCTATCTATAATTTGGCTATACACCTAATTAGTTCTAATTACTTACATAATGAGTCAAATTGAATAGTATTTCAAAATAGCATAGTTATCGTATATATAATCTATATTTTATGCATGCATGATTAGGCAGCAAAGACTGATACTTGATTCATGTCCATATACATTATGATAACTGTAGAGAAGTATAATTATTTAACCAAACAGAGTATTATTGTATAACGTTTAGGAAAAAATACAGTTTACATTTCAAATCCTTTAACGATATGATAATTTTTTCTGTTACTATTTGTAAAATTATATTCATACAAAAAAAGACTGTGTATACGTACAATGATTGCTTCATGAAAACCAAAGTCTTGTAGCTTTAGAGAAATAATACGACTTGAATGAAATTTAATTAGTTGCTATGGGTTTGAAATTAGTAGGGTAATTAAGCCTCCATAATTCGATGATCTCGTCATTTGTGCTTAGCGCCGAAGTCCGAACTCTAACACTCTTGTCAATTATCCCCGTGAGCTTTGTGGACGATGCCTAGCTTTAACTATCTAACGATCAACACGATCATTA
>NC_025700.1:20746515-20752119 GCF_000633955.1 Camelina sativa | reverse complement strand
AAAAAAAAAAAAAAAAAAAAAAAAAGTTAACAGGAACAGTTTACGCATTTATCAAACAATTACTAGTTTAATAACATTTGGTAGCGTTGATATAATATATTACATTACTAAAACAAAACTAAATCTTTAGAGAAAAGAAAATTTTTAGCGTGAATATCCCAAAGAAAGAGAGAATCAAATCTAAAAAGAAAGAGACCTTTTTCACGAAAGAAACATTGAATCCCTTGAGGCAACCTTTTTTTTTAATATAGATGATTGATTTGGTTCATATAATTAATATACATAATACTCCTTATAACGAGTTTCACGTCATAAAATAAAATACGCTAAGATCAAGACAAACCGTCTATGTTAACGACTTTGTTTTGTCAACTAAAATCAATAAGATCCAAATCTCAATTAGCGTATACAACATTCAATTTTTATATCTAAACGTGAAGTTTTAAATTTTATCCCAGAAGAAAATGTTATCACACGAAATGTTTTTAAAATATATGTCAATGATATCGTTACTACGTACTAGCAATAAACGAGATACTCGTTAGAATTATTATAAAAATTAGTATCAATAATACAAATTATGAGAGTCATATAGTATTTGATTTGTCCTGAAGCAGTGGAAGTCACATTGGCACGTTCGACCTTTACTCGAAGTAAGCAGACAAATAAAACCTACCTCACCGGTCCTTTAACAATTTAATACTGGTAAAATATCCCCTTTGAATTGCTCTCTCCTCCTCCAGTATACTTTATTACTTTTGTTTTTTTTATATTTTCAGATTCATTCGCACAATCCGTCCTTTTTATTATTAAAAAAAAAAAATTTAACAAGGAACCAAATTAGGCCAAACCATGGCTAAATTGGCTATGTCGATGACGATAAGCTTGATGATAATGTTGGGTCTAAATTTGAACAGATTATTTGATTAGAGAGGGCCTAGCTAGGTCTGCAATAATTGCGTTTACCTAAAACGCCGTCGTTTTCTTTTATTAGATTAGAGAGATACTTCTATTCTTCCTCTGTAAATTCAGGGTTCGTCATCTGCTCCTTTAACTTACTTATTATGTCAGATCATATTTGTGAAAGGACAAGTCAACTTAGTCTGTTACTCGATAACCATGAATGTTTCCCTTTAATATATATGCAAAAGAATCTATGAATCAATTGTTCCGCGGGGGAATATACGGTTTCAGGGTTTATGATTACAGGATTGTGATCGTAAAATTACCGCCTTTCCCATTACACAAGACACTCTGCTGCTGCGTTCTGTTATGTCTTGTACTAGTTTTCGTTTAAACTGTTTGCCTTGTCTCGGCCACGAGAACATGTTCGTGTTCTTGACTTCTCAATCTTCAATTGTGATCTTTGTCTCACCCAAAAAGCTGGGACTTAAGTTATTATTACTTGATTTAATTTGTTGATAAAGGTTTGATGTGAAAGCTTTATATATTGGGAACGCGTTGTGGAGAGAGACTCTGCCATTGCAATCGGGTTCTCGCGTTTACAAGCTACAAGCCTACAAGGACTTAAGTGCAAGTCTTGGTATGAAGTGAAAGATATCAATGATATCATATCATACCCTGCTTCTGTATGTATGAAGTGAAGATATCATATAACCTGAGGGGACTGTGGCAATACCAAACTCCAAAGAAAGATTCTTCCATCATTTTTACAATATAGGCAAGCTCTTACATAATCAGCCCTTCTTTTGCATCTCTTGTGCCTGCTTCTAAATCTCAAAACTCTTTGGAAACAGACTAACAGATACAGTTTGTGAAGAACAACGTACTCATGGGCATACCTTTTCCAAGCTGGTCAGTGGTTATATTAGTAGCTTCGTGTCTTGTGGTAGCGTTCATAGTTCCTTGGTTTCTATCATCTTCTCTTCGTATAACACATCGTCGCAAGGGGAAGGATCCTTGAGGTCACACATGTTTCTTCTTGCTATATTATTAACTTGTCCATATATAATTTCCATTATCTCTAGTGTTCTTCTTAATTACTCTTTAGGTTCAGGGGGAAATCTCCAATTTTGGATTCACTTAAATCAGTTTCTTGTTGTTCATTTACTCCATTTACTCTGAATCTGTTCTTTCACAATCCAATAATGTCTTTTCTTCTGTTGTTGCTCTATCATTTAAGACTTTTCTGCCCAGTTGCGTGTGAGAAAAAGAAATCAAAATGACAACTTGCACTATGCGCATATGATAAAATTCGAGTTTGTTTTGTTTTCCTTTATACTTTTTCTTGACTTATAGATTTCTCTGTGAATTCTGAAATATCAAATTCAGCTGAAGTAAGGGTCACCTTTAAAAATGTTTTCCACTCTTCCAATATTTAAATTTTAATATATATGAATTAAAATAACAAAGAAAAACTTAATAAGAAACAAATCTTATGATTTAATTTTTGATTTTTTTTCTTCGATACAAAAAATCATTTAGTATTTCAGTGTCTGTAAAATCTGAAGTTGCAATCTTTATCCATCTCAATTCCCTCATATTTTATACGCTAGCTACTTGAGTTAAAGATGAGTTGTTAAAATCAGATGCGACTTGTGTATAAATAATACTTTGAGATCTGTTTTTCTCTTTCATTCACTTCAAAGAGCATTTTAAGTTGCTAAAGAGAGCGCCGCCAATGGCTGAAAAGCAAAAAGTCGTCTGTGTTACGAGGGTTGTTGGTCCGACACTCAATACCTTTACTCACTTGAGGTAAAAAGACAGTAAGAGATTTGTGTTTTTGTTTACTGTGATGCAAACTCTGAGGATCTCAGGGTTACTGGCCTTGTCACTATCTTGCCAAAACGTTAACGGAACGTGAAGCTTTAGAGTGGAGCAAGAGAAACTTAGCTGATGTTGTGACGCTCTGTCCGTCTGTCACCATAGGCCCTAGGCTTCAATCAAGGATTAACTCTAGTAGTTTGGGGCTGAAGGCCTGAGAATTACAGTTTCTTGGTTTAAGTGTTTTGATTCATTATTGAAAAATTTGTTGATTGGTGTTGTCTAAGGCGGTATAAAATCCTTGTTGAGCGATCAACTGTATCTTGTGGATGTGCGTGATGTGACGGATGCGCTTTTGTTGGTGTATGAAACTCCAAAAGCAAAAGGAAGATACATATGCAATTCTCATTCACTCTACACTGATTCTCTAATGGAGAAACTCAAGAATATGTATCCTAAACGCAACTTCCCTGAAAGGTAAAAGGGTAGAACTTTCAAACTTTTCAATTTCGGTCTGATCTAATGGAATGTATCAATGTATAATGGCAGTTTCACGGAGAGAACAGAGAAGGAGGTGAAGGAAGTAAGGGTTCTAAGATCAGAGAAGTTGCAGAATTTGGGATGGAAGTTTAGGCCATTAGAAGAAACCATTGATGATTCAGTGGTGAGCTTTGAAGCAGCTGGTGATCTTCCAAAACCATTGATGTCTTCACTCTTTATTAATCCTGAAATAAAGTAATTCCATGAAATGGTTTTGGTAAAAAATCAATTTCATGGTATTGGTGTTCTTTCTTTTGTAAAAGTCAGATCTTTCTTACTTTGACTGACATGAATAATTTGATGGAACATTTGAGATACTAATTAACGGTTTGGTTTGTATTTGGATTTTAATTCCAACCAACCACTAGACCGAAGTGTTCGCGGCAAAATAAAAACCAGTTTAGTTATGTCGTTATAGCTTTTGTATTCTAGTAGAAATAAATTTAATTTACAAAATAAAAATAAATAATAATAATAATTTACACTGTTATTAGTTTTGTAGTCTAGTAAGATGTACAATAAGTTCATGAGCTCGTGACATAGTTCCGGTTATTTAGTATCGTTGACACTTGACACTGGACCACATTGTGGACTAGTGGTGGGGTTAAACGAGTCACGAGCTCATGAACCCCCTAGCCATTTTTAAGTTGGGAATGTTCAGAGGACGAGGTTTTAATCTTCTACACCGTAATTTCAATTCTAAAGATGGATAATGATAAATTGATAATCAGACAAACACACAAAATTCGACTTCAGTATCACATTTGTGTAACGTTACTACAACAACGGATAGATTAGATCAGGGAAAAAAAAAACAAAACATAGATCGATGATTACGACGTTAATTACAAAAATTAAGAGTATAAATAAAATGGGTCCTACGTCATTTACAATGGCCAGAAACAAAAGTATCTTCTCTCTTCATCTTCAACAAATCACGCAGGTCCATCATCATCATCATCTTCATCGTCATCACCAACTTCTTCATCATCACCATCAATGGAATTCCCCAAACCAAACCACTTTTTACCCTAAAAATTCGATTCCTTTTATCTTCCTCTCTTTAGTTTTGTAGGGTTTTTCTTCTTCTTTTTATTTTATTTTTCTTCTTCCAGATTTTTAACTCTTAAATTAGTTTGTTTGAGTTCTCGTCCCTGTAGCTTCGTTTCTGTTTATAATTTCTAGTGATCCTTTCAGTACAAACCATAAAAAAAAAAACCTAATTTCACAAACCCACCGACTTCTTCTTCTTCTCTCTCTCTGTCTCTGGCCCATCCTTGAAACCCACTCTGCTTTTGCTTTTCTTTTTTTTTTTCCGGGAAATTTGATCTCTTTTTTCCTCTCGTCATTATTTGTAGGGATGATCTTTTAGTTTTTGTTTTGTTTTCCCCCAAAATTCTCACTTTTTTTCTCGCTTCATCTTCACATAACCGAGTAAACCCTAGAATTCTCCCCCCCCCTTCTAATATTCCAATGGGTTTCATCAGTCACTGTGCTTAATCATGTCTAGGGTTTACTTGGTTTCCTTTATTATCACTTTGAAGTAAATAATTGATCATCCTCTTTTTTGCTTTGGCATAAAGTTTCCATTTTTTTCTTCTCTCTCCCTCTCTTTCTCAGTCCTCTGTAATCATGGCGTACCAGTCAGTTCCGGGTTCTGGGTTTCACTACTTGAATTCTCCTTTTGGTGATACAACTTTCACAAAGGTATTCGTCGGTGGACTTGCTTGGGAGACTCAAAGTGAAACCCTTCGTCGCCATTTCGAACAGTACGGTGAAATCCTTGAAGCTGTTGTCATTGCTGATAAGAACACTGGCCGATCCAAAGGATATGGCTTTGTGAGTACTCCTCCTCTCTTCTCCCTTCTCTCTTTTGTTTTGTTTGTTGCTCTGGAATGTGTCTGCTGAATGTTGCTTTAGAGTTACAATTATATTTACGGCTTTTTTGTAGATCATTAGATTTATAGGTGATGGCATCTCCAAAGGTATAATATAACTGTTATGGATCGTGTGCATTAATCAAAGAACAAATAAAGTCATTAATTTTGGTGTAATTCTGTTGCAGTTGTTTTGTGAATGATTCAGTGCTCTGTTTCTGTTTCATATGGAGGATTTATAGGTGACTTTCCGAGATCCAGAAGCTGCTAGGAGAGCTTGTGTTGACCCAACTCCCATTATTGATGGTAGACGTGCAAACTGTAATCTTGCTTCCCTTGGGAGACCTCGCCCTCCATTGCCCTATGCATTGATACCTAGTATGCCTGGTCAGTGTCTTCCACCTGCAGTACTCTCATCTTCCATTGCCATTTTCTCTTATTTAGACTGGCTTGCTTTGGTCTA
>NC_025700.1:20726726-20745201 GCF_000633955.1 Camelina sativa | reverse complement strand
ATCACAGGTTAACAATGGCTATGATGAACACTTGCTGTTATTTCTCTTCTTTATAAGACGTCTTGTAATTTTGGCTAAATCTTGACTCGTTCCATGGTTTAGGGTTTATATGGTCCATACATGGGTCAGCAGTACCTTCAGGTCTATGGAGTACCTGGGGCAGTGAATTCACCCGTTTATCAATATGGGCAATTAAGTCAGACTATTCCCAGTGGCCAGGGTTATACAGCAGTTCAAGGGTATTCAGTTCCAGGAAGCCATGTTCTGCAGCTTGGTGGACCTACTGTCAGTGCGATGACCACTTCATCTATGTCTGCTCTTCAAGCTCCATACCCTTCAGGTACATTTTACTGTCTTACGCACCACCATAATCTTATTATCTGACTGATCAAATCTCATAAGTAGTGGCTCACTCGCTTGTGAGTTAAAAGCATTGTTGAAAAAGCTTAGTGTATGTGCATTTTGTAATGTCCTCGTTTGAATATGTTGGTCAGGTATACCAGGCCCTGCTCCTGTACAGTCGCATATCATTGTCCACTCCCCTCAATTTATGCAGAGTAGTGGTTCTGACCAAACAACAAGGTGAGTTCTTTATTTTGGGTGTAGTAGTGAGGACTTATGCACATTTATTTTTTCTTTCACCACTTATATGGTAGTAATATTTTCAGTTATTCTTGAAGACTGAGGAGAAAAGGAAGTTAAGCGGTAGCAAAACTGCTACTTAAGGTGGCAGCAGAGGCTTCCTGTTTTATTAAGTCTTGCACGTTATTTATCATGCATCCTAAAAGGTATGCATCTCTTATTCTGCAATTTTGTAAATGCATTAACAGAGGATGTTCATCATCATAATGCGATCTCATTAGCTTTGGTATCTGTATTGCGTTACAGGTTATATAAAATAGTCTTGCTCACTAGAAAGGCGCAGAAGGAAACAAGAAAAGGAAATTGGAGTTACAGGGTTTGTGCTTCTGTTTTCTTACCCATCCATCAATGTGTATAAAACACAGCCACACAAGCAGCTGCTGGCTCGAGCTCGGGTTGAGTTTGAAGGCACTATAATGGTTTTGCCCTCGGGAGGGGAAAACCGTTAGTAATAAGTTGGTGTACAATATGCATATATATATATATATAGACACACATACACAAGCATATACATGGTAGAATCAAATTCTGATTCTTTTATAGTCTAAAAGTCGTAATACCACTACACTTCCTTCAGGTAGAGGAGTGTAGTGAGTATCATTGATAGGTACATAGCCTTTGTCCCCAGGTCCTGCATTGTAAGTAAAACATGTTCATGTTCTCGTTTGTTACTGTGCATATTTAGGGTTCTCTCTTCTCCTTTGTCTGAACACACTGATGAATTGTTATCCCAAGCTTACTTCAAAGTATGGAGTCAGCTCCTTTCTCAGAATTTCATTGCAAAAGACAAAAAGTGATTGTTCCGTAAACAAATTGTTTGATCAAATTCTATAATTTGGTTCCGCTGATAGATGTGAATGGCATTCTCATATGAATTTGAAAGACTTGACTGTCTGCAAAACCAAAGAAAATGTCAGAAGCAACAGGTTTTCGTGAAATCTTTCATTGTTGTAAGTGTGATCTTCTGTCATACCTTCTGAATCTTGGAGCTTTGTTCAGCATATTCTTCATCTGTAAACTGTAATAACCAAAGATGGTCATTGAGTTAGACATAAGAAACTAATCAGAGAGGTTATTGTGGCGATAGGACTAGAACTTACTTGTCCTGTTACAGTGTATAAACGGTTGTACCAACCGTTTGTTGCCATTCCTATTGCAGCGTACAAATACTTACGAGCTTCCCCAGGGTTTTGTAATGTGTACTCGATGTAATAGAATCCTGATCATAAATTGTGTCAACGAAACAAAGCCAGATACTTCAGAGATTCTCACTGAGTTTAAGATTTTTGTATTTACCCTTAGATGATCTGCTATCGATTAGTTTTGCAGTCACTCCTGCTGGCTTTTGCCAGCTTCTATCCAATCCACTGACCTACAAATAAATGTCACATTTACATTTTTTTAAGCAACTCTTTGCAGAGATCTTGTTGGTTTCAATTGCAGGAAGAGAGACTTACCAATGTTTCGGCGAAAGCTTCAACCTTTCCAAAAGATTCCATCCTGGTGAAGTCCGGACCTAGTCCAGTGATCGCTACGCTCACTGAAACGATCCGTATTCACTGGTGAAGTCATGACTTCTGAACAGGGAAACTGAAAAGAGACTAATCTTGATGAAATTACCATTGGAAGTTGAAGTTTCTTGAGGGTAAAAAGCTGTGATTGACTTGAATCCATTAGGTTCTGCTTGCCCGACTTGCCAATCTTGGTGTAAATGCAAATCAAATCAGATGTTATTCATAAGTCATCATGATCAATATCATAAAGTCTTCTTAAAACAGAGGTTTGGTAGATTACCTTGAGGGATTGATATCTCGTATTTGTTCACCTCATCTGTGTACACACGGAAAGTTTCTGATGCATCTGACATCAAAGAAAGGCTTTATTAAGCTGCCATATTTCTCAAGGAACAAACAATAAAAATGATCCTTGAATCAACATTACTTGTCTCAGCAAATGAAGGTGAAACGGCCAAAGGAAGGAAAAAAACAGAGGAAGCTATCTGTAACATGACTTCTCTTCTTTTCATCCCAACATGATCTCTAGACCTGTTAACCAAAAAAAAAAAGAGCGAGGCTTTAACAGAATTAGAACAAACCCAGATAAAGAGAAGAAGTGAATTATTCACTGGGACACTAGTGGAGTTTACGAAATCCGATGTTCTTCCTCGTTGGTTCTGTCTAGCACAGAGATTGCCGCAGAAATTGATGAACATCTTCTGGAATCTGGAAAGAGTTAGCTCCAAGAATGTGAATTTCGTACAAGAACAAAGCTATATCAGAGAGAGAGAGATTGAGGACCTGTAATGGTCTTAGAAACGCGGGGATTCGAAAAGCTCAGCGGAGAAGAAAACCATGGAGAAATCGCTGCCATGTGTTTCAAGATATGTCCGCTTCTCTGTTTTTCACGAAATCTATCGTCCGTCCTTTCGTGTTTCAATTTTTTTATTTTATTTTATTATTCTAATTTCTAAAACTAAAAGTATTTTGTTGTGTAAGTGAGATTTAAATTCAATATTGTAATTCACCAATATAATATTTATAATAATAAAAGTAGAATATCTATGTTTTGTAGTCAAATATTTTTGATAAATATGAAGTAATTTTCATTTGTAATTCAATTTAATAAATATATATATATATATATATATATATATATTGTTAAAAACATATATTATTACCATCGCTATGTTTATATGTTTTTTTTTCACCAAACATTTACAATGCATACATTTTACAGTTTCGAAGATGATTAAAATGTGATACCCTAGTTTGAATATTTGAACCATGGTGATAAATCTTCAAGCAATAGACGACCCCGAATTGGTTAGAAGACCTTCTCTTAATGTTGATTGTTTTACTTCCTTGGCTCTTTTCAAAAGTAACCGAAGCGAGAAAGTAGCCAGAAGTAACGTCCGCCAAAACCAAGCCTTTGCATTCTTGGGATCCACTCTCCGAGCCAGCCATAACGCATACACTGCTTCACTCACGTGCGCTGTCACCACAATCCCCGATGCTATCCGTAATACCAACATCGACCTAAAGATAAACATCGCAATGACTCGAAAGAATGGTATGGGTCCAATGTCCGGTAGCCATGCCACTGATATAATGCTAGGCAAACCGATCACACAGAAAGTCCATGCGTAAATGCTTGGACCATCGACCTCCCTCCTTTTCTTGTCTTTAAAATATGAAATGGTTTTGGTCATGGCTTCTTCAGGTTGTGTTGTGGGCTCGTACCCGAGTTCCTCCTTGGCTTTACCGATTGAGTAGTAATGAGTCACCCCAACCTCTTCCGTTAACAAAAATGTTATAAGCTCATTCCAATTCTTGTTTTTTTCTATTTATTTTTACTCTATTGTAATCAAAACTAATCTCTAAACAAACCTTGGATGCAAATGGTTGTATGGTTGAAGAGATTGAACATGTTGAAAAAAATTATTCAACCAATTTTCACCATTTGCATTGAAAAGGTTGAAGAGGTTGGAAAAAAAATATTCAGCCCGTTCAACTGAAAAAATTGAAAAAATAAACTAATCCTACAACAAAAATGTTCAACCTATTCAACCACTATTTTAGAGATGAATGAGTTGAATACTATTCAACCCATTTTTTCAATATCAGTCAACCATTTGCAGCCCTTATAAACTTCAGGTGTAAGAATCAATGGTTGTGGAATCCACCCTTGGTTGAGTAGTGGTGACAGCATTGTGTATATTGCTTCACCTATTTTTCCGAGTAAAACCACAAACGAAATAGATAGCGATGAATTTGGAAGATCATAATCAAGATTCTTCAAAAGTGGCCGAAGAACTTCAAAAAAGTTTATTGGATTATCTGCATAAATTAACAAACCACAAAACAGGGTTCAATATAAATCAATCAAAGCAAAGTATATAGCCATATAGGAAACAAAATTTTAAGAGTATAAATTTTACCATCAGAAACAAAGTAGGCCTTCCCTGCGGCTCTCGGGTGTTCATTGAGTAAATCGGTGGTTGCCAACATGAGCGCGTATACAATGTTATCCACATAAATCCAATCGGTTTTTGAGCTTGTATCGCCGATTTTGAAGAGGAATAAACCCAATCTTGCATAAGATATTATCCTATCAAGATACTTCTCTTCAGCCGGTCCATAAACTATCGGGCAACGAATCGCACACGTAGATAAAAGACTTCCATGTCCATTCCTATATTCCCATTAACATTTATAAAACATTAGCATTACCATTTCATATATTCGAAATCATAGGTAATCCGCAAAAAGGTTGAATGCATGGTACCACGAATCTAACTACTCAATTTATTATCAAGTATTTCGCGGTTCCACAAGTTTAATTAATTTTATCATGTAATTTTCACATATAACTAGTTATATTTTCAAAGATTTCCACAGTTCACAAAACATAATCCTTATTAAAAAAACTTAGTAAACAACATAAATATTGATTTTTGCACTTACTCAACAATACGACCGTTGTTCTCTAGAACCAACTGTTCGGCAATAGATTTTGTCCGATCATATGAACTGACGTAGTAGTTGGAAGGTAGGTAAGGTAGAGTTTCATCTCCATTCTCAATCTCTTTTCCACCAAAAACGACACCGTTCGTGCTCAAATACACTAACCTCGTGATCCCTTTCTTCACACAGGTTTCCAATACATTTCGCGTCCCTTCCACGTTGACTTCCTCGATCCGATGAGTCCTAATCATCTGCTTACCCGAACCACCGTACGACGCAAGATGAATCACAAAGTCCACTCCTTCATGAGCCTCTTCTACGTCCTCTCTATTCACAACATCTCCTGACGTAGTGACATATATAATGTGACCAAAATATATTTTTTAAAAAATATTTCAAATTGGAAGTGGAGATACTTGATCTAACATAGTAAATCACATAGACAAATCCTCTCGTGTCACCTGGTTTGTAGTTGTGATTAGGACATGATTCAAAAAATATCTACTCAGTGGACATGATTCTAAATCTTGAATACATACCATTTTTTGCCTTTTTGGTAATGGCTAGTTCAATTTCGATCGTTCGTCTAAATATGGTCAACGAGGAGTTCAATATATATAATTGGTTGCTTCAGGTAATGGCATCGTATGATGTAAATTAAATATTGATATTTGCAAGAGACGAGAAACTCGTTCTCGTTTGAAGCACGTGTCTAGACCAGCTGGGTCACGTAGACGTAGCGTTGGTTGATGATCACGACGAGAAATTTAACATGTTCATTTGTAGTCCTAATCCGCAAATTAAGCTTCTTGTTAAAATAATACTACTACTACTAGTCTACTACTATATTCTTAGCTAATCTCCTTTCTTGTCAACAAGCACTATGAATCATATAGTGACACATCGATGAAAATAGCACTCTTGTATTTCTAATTAATTAACTAAATAAAAAAGCAAGAAACGTTACTCAAAAAAAAAAAAATGTTCATTAGCTAAAGGGAGAACGTTTCTTTTGGAGTTTTGGTCTTCCGGTTGAGTACTCTACAATTTAGTGTTTTTATTTTATGCATAATTTAAAATCTAAATTATGCAAAAATTATGTGTATTAATTTGATGAACTCCAATAAGAGATGCAATTTTAGTTATATAATCTAATAAAAAAATAAAGAATCTATGGTTTATTTATTATAAAAATCCTAATAAGCCATAGATGATAGATCTTTTTAGTTTTATTAAATTATAAATAAAGCTGTTGTTGTATAATTTATGTTTACTAAAACATAAAATCTAAAAATATGTAGAGAAATAGATAAAATGTGGGATGTTTTTGGTTAAAAATGTTGCCTAGGCAGCAACGTTTCTGACACGTGGCTTATTCAGAGTGGTTATTTTGACCAGCTAATAAGTAAGAGTATTTTGGCTCATACGCTCCTCCCTCACCACCCGACTCAGCAATTATTCACCGCCGGTGTTTCAGTGACGAAGCTTCGCAGTCAACACTTCCGTCGAAGTTCTCTACGGTACCCTAAATCCACCACCTTCTTCTCCGTTTCCGCTTTTTTTTAGGTATCTAATTGAATGAATTCGTTTTTGAGAACTTTCCTGGAGTTTTTTTTTTTATTTTTTTTGTTTGGGCAATCGAGATTAGGGTTTTTTTTCTTTTCTATTTTGGGTGTTCTTTGTCTCCAGCTTCCCTACTTGGATTCTGTGTTCTTCAAATCTACTTATTCTAGGGTTCAATACGCACGGAATCCATAGACCTCTGATTGAGCTCTAGATTGTCTTATGAATCCGACTGATTCGTACTAATATACGCATCTTCCACATTTTTGGGTTCTCCAGTGATTTTGAGAAACCTAGCTGAAATGATTTGTGTTTTCGAATTTGATGTTCTTGAAATCTTTATTTTGAGCAAAGAGTGGTATGAAAATTTTGGTTGAAAGGAGTAAAACTTGCTTCAGAGGATTAAACCAGTCTTAATCTTTTTGCTTACTGCCTGTGTATAGAAATGACTGATTTGGTCTCTCTCTTTGCTTTACATCTTCAAACTTGACTTGTTCTTTGATTTGATTGTTATCTTTTCTTTCTTAATTATGATATTATCAACAGGTAGGTTTGGAGGATTCTATAGCTTGTGGAAATACAGAGCGACACCATGAACACTGAGAATAATCAAACTACTACAACTCTCTCGAAAGTGATCTCTCATGTTTTTGTCACTGGTACTGCTAAGCAAGGCTCTCTTGGTCCACCCATCGGTCTTGTCGATATTGGCGTTAGCGAAGCTGCCTACATCTTCAGAGTCTCTCTCCCTGGCATTGAGAAAAATCAAAGTAAGCCTCTTCACATGTCTTTTCTCTTGTGCTGTCCTTTCATTAGTAATACTCTTGGTCTCATTACCAAATTTCCTACTAATTTCTCTGCCACCTGTTCAAACTGGAATGGATTCTTCATGTTTTTGTTGGGTTTGACGACAATGACCAGTGACGTGAAAAGAAAGTTGCATTCTTTTTTTTCTTTGTCTGTCTATGAAAAGAACTTTGACCCATAATGCTATCTTCTGATCTGCTAATAGATAAGATCAAATGTGAGATTCAGAGGGAGGGAAGAGTATGCATCCAAGGAGTAGTGCCTGAGATTGCGATTCCAAGTGAAACCGGATACTTGTACAGAATGCAGGTTCAACAGCTCTGCCCTCCTGGTCCATTCTCAATCACGTTTAACCTTCCTGGACAAGTGGATCCTCGTTTGTTTTCTCCAACGTTTAGATCTGATGGGATCTTGGAAGTTGTTGTCGTCAAGCTCGGAGTGCGCGTCCCAACTTCATAGTTCCTGTTTTCATATAACTAGGAGGATATCCATCTCACTTAATCAGCATTTAGTATCATTCGGCCGACCTATATAGGTCTTTGGTTCAGATTCAGATGTTAGAGACTCAAGACTGTTCTAGTTTTTTTTCTTTTTTTTTTTGTAAAATCTTGTTCAATGATCAGATTCCTTGAGATGTTGTTCTTAGACTCTGAAAAATGTTGCTGGATGTGAAACGGTACTGTTTGGAAGAGAAATGAAAGTGAAAAAATATAAGAAAAGAGAATAATAAAAAGTAATGAAATCTTAAAAAGAGAATATACACTAGAATACTATATTATCAAAATTCAAGCCTCTTATTCGCAAAATGACTAGAAACAAGTTATATCAATAAGATGGTCAGTGTGTTACATGTGTTCTCTTTGGCTACCACATCCTTAAACCATAACACTTTTGTATGGTTGGTTTAGCAAAAAAAAAAAAAAAAAAAAAAAAAAAAAAAAAAAAAAAAAAAAAGAACACTTTTATATCAATATAAAGAGGGACTTGAAAAAAAACTTCTATATATCCAAAATTTTATAAAAAAACGTTATGAAAGTCAACTAAAGAAGTGGACTCGATCAGGGGAGGTGTTGTGTTCCTCGCAGTCAAACCAAAGCATATTCCATATTATTGTCTTAAAGAAGAAAAAATCTCCAAAAAAAATCCATTAAAATGAAGAGACAAGGACTTAAAATTCTTCTCATTCTCTGTATCTTGAAAAAACATAAAAATCGACGATACGACGATGCCAGCGCTAAGAGTGTTATCGTCGTTAGATGCGGCTAGGATACAATGGTACCATTTCAAGGCGATAATAGTCGCCGGGATGGGACTTTTCACCGACGCTTACGATCTTTTCTGTATTGCTCCGATCATGAAAATGATAAGTCAAATCTATTACCACAAAGACTCGATCGGAACCGCTCTTCTCTCAACTTCTTACGCCATCGCTCTTCTCGGCACAGCCTTAGGTCAGATCATCTTCGGGTACTTAGGTGACCGAGTCGGACGTCGTAAAGTCTACGGACTTTGTCTCTTAATCATGGTCTTCAGCTCCTTTGGTTGTGGCTTCTCTGTTTGCACCACTCGACGTTCTTGCGTTATGGTCAGTCTTGGATTCTTTAGATTCGTTCTTGGACTCGGGATCGGTGGAGATTACCCTCTCTCCGCCACGATTATGTCGGAGTTCGCTAATAAAAGGACGCGTGGAGCTTTCATTGCGGCCGTGTTCTCGATGCAGGGGTTAGGGATCTTGATGAGCTCTGCCGTGACCATGGTTGTGTGTGTGGTGTTCAAGAACGTCGCCGGAGAGGGGAGTTTGGAACAGACGAACGCGGCGGGATCAGAGACTTTGGCCCCGGCAGAATCGGATATAGCGTGGAGGTTGATTCTTATGATCGGAGCTATTCCTGCCGCGTTGACGTTTTACTGGCGAATGCTCATGCCTGAAACTGCCAGGTTCCTTTCAACTATTTCTTCTCTTTTTCTTTTTTTTTTTGTTCCTAAATTTAATTTCGTAACAAAATAATTTTCCACCGTAGATAAATTGAAAATATTTATTTTACGTATGAGAAGAAAATAAAAATTATTGTCCATTTTTTTTTTTTTTGTCTTTTTTTTTGTCCACCATTTTTTGACTATAGTTAAATGTACTATCTTGTGTGACTTTGCTTCCTATCATTCCACATACAAACTTAGGATTTTTTTCTACAATAGTATTAAATTAACTCTTTCTCCTCAAGTATTGTTTTGAGTATTGTTTTTCAAAATTAAATACATTGAGTTTAAAATCGGTAACCATTTTCACTATGGATTGCTTTGCTTCGATGCAAACTAGATCGTTTTATGATACTATATATATATATATATTTTGTTGTCAGGTAACATTCCACGATTAAATATTATCCATTTTAGTCAAAATATGTGTTTACTAGTTACGCCGTAAAGCATATTATATTACACCAGTATTTTTTTTTTAAAAAGCAATATTTTATGTAGATGAAATATCTTGCGTGACTTTGTAAGCTACTGCCCCTTGACAATTTTTCAATGAAATCTCAATCTAGGATTATGAACTAAAAAGTTTAGTCGTGTGCAAAACAAAAGTTCTACCCATGTTTCCGTACAAAATAATGTTGGAGAACCTGAAATTTCAACCTAAATTTGATACGTTGTGGATGATATAAACATAAACAATATATGTAATAATAATGTAAAGAGTGGCGAGTTCGTGTTTTGTTTGTTCCTAGGAAGTAAGTTGACTTCTGAGGGAAATATACCGGACAGAGAGAGGTATATACCTCTCATGATAACGTATGCACATATATAGTATTCCATTTTAATACGCATAATATATAGTTTTAAGTATATATTTTCTACATTAATTATCCCTCTCAGGTAGAAACTCCAGCTAATTATTAGAATTTTATTTTATCATAAATAAATTTAATCTCTCCAACTAACCACGTACTCTCTTCCTATCAAGTTCTCCCACTTTGATTCCCTTATTAACTTCATAAGAAAAAGTCTTTTCCCTTCCGTGTGTAGTAGTAGTAGTAAACTAGTAATAGTATAAGTTATGACTTATGACTACATATATAATTATATTGAGTTATTGACTGATGACAATTAACTTTTGTAATTTTTAGCAGAAGCGGCTAAAATACATTAACAACATTGTCAAACTAGATTTATTAGAAATATTCCATACAACCGTGACATATAATTCAGTATCACAAGGAATATATCAACTTAAGAATTGGTCCATGGTGGTATAGTTAAGCTATTATCAAATCTAAACTTTTGAATTTACTTTTTTCAGCATTTATGTACTAAATAATCAAATCAGTATGGTAATCACTTTTTTTTTTATGCATGCAGATACACAGCATTGGTGGAGAACAATGTAGTCCAAGCAGCAAAAGACATGCAACGAGTCATGTCCGTATCCATGACTCAAATCGACGAGGATTCATCGCTGGAACTACAACAATCGCCACGGTCTTCCTACAAACTCTTCTCACGCCGTTTCCTCAGCCTCCATGGATGTGACCTCTTCGCAGCCTCAGCCAATTGGTTCCTAGTTGACGTCGTCTTCTACACAAGCAATCTCCTCCTCTCTCAGATCTTCAACTTCTCCAACAAATCAATCAACTCTACAAGCGTCTACGATTCCGCCTTTGAAGTAGCTAAGGTCGCAGCCATCGTGGCCGCTTGCTCCACAATCCCCGGCTACTGGTTCACCGTCTATTTCATCGATAGAATCGGTCGAGTCCAGATTCAGATGATGGGGTTTTTCCTCATGGCCGTTGTTTACTTAGTCGCTGGGATCCCGTACAGTTGGTATTGGTCCAAACACGAGAAGACTAATAAAGGCTTTATGGTTCTCTACGGATTGATCTTCTTCTTTAGCAACTTTGGTCCTAACACGACGACGTTTATTATCCCGGCGGAACTTTTTCCGGCAAGGTTTAGGTCCACGTGCCACGGGATATCTGGAGCAGCAGGGAAGTTTGGGGCTATCGTTGGCACTGTTGGTTTCTTGTGGGCCACGAAACACCATGAGGATGACGTTTTCTTGGACGTGAAACGTGTTAGAATCGCGTTTTTGATCCTTGGTGGCGTTTGTATCGCCGGAATGATCGTGACGTACTTCTTCACTCGTGAAACTATGGGGAGATCGTTAGAAGAGAACGAAGACGAGATCGGTTGTACCACGTCAGCTGAATCATCTTCTGCCAATGTTCTATTTCCAAGATAGTATTACTGATTTTGAGATTATATGTATAACACACTATCAAATCGTCTTGTGGATCTTTTCCTCTCTTATTAACTCTTAATTTTTCCTTAATCTTTGATGTTTTGATACTCAAATTTGGTTTTTTTATTTTGTTTTTGTTTTTTTCTCATGTGAACATGAATCTTTTATTTCTTTTTTAATTTCGTTCATATCAAAAGGGGTGGGATAATGGTAAAAATACGTTGATCCTGCTTTAAGAGTACAAAGCTTGTCTGAATCTAAACCTTGAATGAAGACTCAGTCTTTTAGCGCTTAGTTCTGTTCCTCTTAGGCCACACTTTCAGTCCAAGTAATATGTTACCCTCAAAACGAAGAATCGAACCCTGAGGAAAAGAGTAGCTCAGAAAACCTGAATCAACCAAAGATGGAAGCTCCAAGTTTAATTAGCAGCACACCGCCGCAAAGATACAGGGGGAATCTAGGCCAACAGGTCGAAACAATTTCTAACATCATCATCCAAATTCATAGATAGATAACGAAATCATGTTTTAAGAGAAAACACCATCCAAAGCAAAAGTGATTAACATTTAAAACTTACTTGAAAAGAGAATAATAGTAAGAAAACAGATCACATCTCCAAGGAAAAGATAAGAAATCACGAGGGAGTTGACAGAGAAGACTATAGATGAAAACCTATCCTTGGCATCGCTACTCAAAATACCTATAAAGAAGGGGAGCCCTTCAAATTAAATAAAATAAAACGACTGTCACAAGCATATGGCGGAACAGTAGGATCAAACACTAGAAATACAGGCAACATGAGAGATACACCAACATAGATAAAGGGGAAGAGACCAATAAGAAATCTGAACGAATGACTACGATCAATCAAAAAGCCATCACGATCGATCATCACATCATCCACAATCTAAAACATCAAAACGATCGAGAAGCAAATTACAGAAAGAGAACCAACGCAATTAAGAAACGTAGGGAAGCAAACAAAAAGCAGAGACACGTTCAGAAGAAGAATACCCCCTTAAGACCCTAGGAGAGAGAAAACGAGTGACAACTATCCATCAAAGCCATCAATGGTCAATAAAAACATACTGCACAATCTAAAATAGTAGAGCGAGAAGAATATAAGAGCAAACAGTGGGAATATATGCAGTATGAGAGATACAGAAACAGAGAACAATAACATGAATAAACTACATGTCCTGCCTTAGGCATCAGAGAAGCTCAGACTTTAAAACAAAAAAGACATTGATTACAAAACTACTTAAAATTGACGAAGTATAAGAACAAACATGCAGCATGAGAGATACATAAATTTACAGATGAAAAAGTGGAAAGAGACCCGTAAGTAGTGACGCTTTTTTGTTATGTAGCATGAGAAATACAAAAACAGAGAAAAAAGAGGAAAGACATCAGTTAGTAACCTGATGCTCTTCTCTTATAAAACAAAAGACAGAGTCTTAGGCGAAAAGTCTAGATGCCATTGTCAATAAGAAGAACATCAACTAAAAAGAACCTGAAACATCGAATAACAATCCAAATGATGTTGAAGACTGCCCAGTGGTACAATCTAAAACACAGGAAGCCAAAGTTCAAAGATCTAGTTTATTAAAACAAAGAGATACCTGACAGATCCCAAAGGAAAAGAGAAACAAACCTGAATAAACCACAATCCTTAGCAGAAGTGATTAGCATTTAAACCATAGAATATAAAATCATAAAGAGAAAAAAAGAGATGAGTAACACTGCGGCTAGTTCATCAGAGGAGCTCAGACTGAAGCACACCACCTAAAAGACTTCAAACAAACAAAAAAAAAAACATTGAATACCTGACAGATCCCAAAGGAAAAGAGAACACAAATCTGAATAAACCACAATCCTAAGCCGAAGTGAGTAGCATTTAAACCATAGAATATAAAATCATAAAGAGAAAAAAAAGAGATAAAGAGGGAGTAACACTGCGGCTAGTTCATNAAAAAAAAAAAAAAAAAAAAAAAAAAAAAAAAAAAAAAAAAAAAAAAAAAAAAAAAAAAAAAAAACTAGTTAAAAAGGAATAAGGGTACAGATAGTTATAATTTGCTTCCAAAACACCTGCAAGACGAAGAAAGAAATGTAAGCAACAAAACAAAAATAAGAAGAAGTAAAAGACGTGTTAGGAGGAAGAACAAAACCCCTGAAATCGTAGCACTAAGAAGAAGTATCTCCATCAAAGCCATCACTGGTCGATAAAAGCATCATCTAAAACCTGAAATAACAGAGTGACAAGTAAATCACAGGAACCTAAGCCAACAAAACAAAAACGACAAGTAAATAACATGTAATTAGAAAAAGACCACTGAAACAAAGTGAAAATTCAGAAGCAAATAGGGATGCACTTTTAGCAAGGAACATGGAAGGCATGAAGTCGTAGCATGGAGGATTGAATACATGATGATCAGATCATAGTTTGCTTCCAAAAAACCTGCAAGACGAAGAAAGAAATGTAAGTAACAAAAAGAGAAAAAGAAGAAGACCTGTTAAGAGGAAGAACAAAATCCCTGAAAACCCTTGGCACAGAGAAGAAGCGTGTCCAACAAAGCCATCACTGATCGATAAAAGCATCATCCAAAACCTGAAACAACAGAACGACAAGTAAATAAAAGCATCATCCAATGATGAGATCCTTACCGTCTTCCTGATTCGCTGTTAACCCAATTAATGAAGCTGGACACATGAGAACAAATTATACAATCACCAACAATAGCAAATCTCAGAAAGTCATTAGGGAAAAAAAAAAAAAAAAGAAGAAACATACGAGAACAGATGATGATAGAGGAGAAGATAAGATTCAACAGAGCAATCCCATTGCCTCTGACTCGACGACGATCTGCATCAAAGAGAGGAAATACTTTCAGCGCTTATATACAACAACAACAACAACAGTAACAAAAATCGCTTACATAGGAATTAAGAATTGGGGAAAAAGGAACAACCAAAAGGAGAAAACGCTTGACAACGATCAATCAAAGTCATCACCGACGGTAGGGTCTTAGACTGAAAACGTAAATGCCAGCGTCACTAGGTAGATGAGCGACATTACCTGAAACATCCAATAAAAAAAAGACCAAAACCATGTTAACAACTCGCTTATGGCGCAGTACAAAACTCAAAATCCAGTTAATGAAAACAATTAGATAGCTGACATATTCCAAGGGGGAAAGAGGAGGAAATACCTGAATAAACCACAAGTCCAACCTTGTGCATCAGAGGAGCTCAAACTTAAGCATACCACCTAAGAGACTTAAAAATATATGAATGTTGTCAATCTGAGATCCTTATCGTCCTCTTGATTTGCTGTAAACCCAATTCATGAAGCTATACCGTGAATATATAGAAAGAGAATCTGGAAAACAGAATAAGACATAGGGGAACAAATCATACCTCACCAACAATAGCAAACTCAGAAACTCAGTAGGCCTGAAAACGAAGCATGGAGAAGAATACCCGTGGATCAGATTGCAATTAGCTTCCAAAACACCTGCAAGACGAAGAAAGAAATGTTGTAAGGAACAAAAAAAAAGAAAAGTGAAAGACGTGTGAAGAGGAAGAAAGAACAAAACTCCTGAAGACATTTTACAGAGAAGAAGTATCTCCATCAAAGCCATCACTGATCGATAAAAGTATCATCCAAAACCTGAAATAACAGAGACAAGTAGGAATAGATGTAGCATTAGAAATACAAAAAGAGATGTTTTTCTTCTTATAGAACCTCGAATATCTTATAACAAAAGACAGGGTCTTAGGCTAAACGCCTAGATGCCAGTATCACGAGGAAGATGAGCAACATTACTTGAAACCTGGAACATCCAATAAGAAAGACCAAATCATGTATGAAAAGTCCCTCATGGCAAGAAGAAGATGTATCCCGGGATATATGAAGAAACCTTACCTAAACAAATGATAGACGAGATGATAAGATTCAACAAAGTCATCCCAGTGCCTTAACTCGATGTGACAATCTGCATCAAACATAAAAGGTATTTTTGACAAGTAAATAANAAAAAAAAAAAAAAAAAAAAAAAAAAAAAAAAAAAAAAAAAAAAACAGAACCAAAGTGACTATTCATAAACAAATAATAGAGATGCGTTTAGAGCAAACGGTTTA
Organism: Camelina sativa; assembly: GCF_000633955.1. NCBI lineage: Eukaryota > Viridiplantae > Streptophyta > Magnoliopsida > Brassicales > Brassicaceae > Camelina > Camelina sativa. The sequence goes on along the minus strand of NC_025700.1, from coordinate 20,729,346 downwards.
TGGATGCGAGGTAACCTGAAAGTTAAAATCAGAAATCATAAGCACTCCCACAATGTTTTCTCTTCGAACCTCCCACATTGTAATCCCGATGCCTCGACGATCTGCATCAACGAGAGACAGATATCATTTCACCTGAAATATCATATAGAAAAGGCCAAATCATGTTTAGAAAGTTTTAAACTCAGAATCCAGTTACTAAAAATAAAATTAAAAAGATAGCTGACATATACCAAACAGAGATGTTTTGGATTTCTGATGGCACAGCCCTGATGACTAATAGAGATACGTTTGGAGCAAGGAAATGAGAACGCCTGAGGAAGATCAGTCAAAGCCATCATTGATTGATAAAAGCATCATCCAAAACCTGAAATAACAAAAACGGCAAGTTATAACATGTTATTAGAAAGAAAAAAGAAAAGAAAAACAACAGAACGGAAGCGAATATTCAGAAACAAATAATAGAGATGCGTTTAGAGAAAAAAGGTTTATGGATGAGGTAACCTGAAAGTAAAACTCAGAAACCATAGGCACTCCCACAATTCTCTCTCTTCGAACCTCCCACACTGTAATCTCGGTGCCTGGACGATCTGCATTGAAGAGAGACTGACATGTTTTTCACTTGAAACGTGAAACATCCAATAAAAAGACCAAATCATGTTTGAAAAGTCCATGATGGCACAGACCAAAACTCAGGAAGCCAAAATTCAAAATCTAGTTTATAGAAACAAAGAAAGAGATAGCAGAGAACAGATATCCCAAAGGGAAATAGAACAAGAACCTGAATAAACCTGAAAGAGAACTCACGAACCTTGTGCATCATATAAAATAAAAGAGATGATTGCATCAAAGAGTTCTTTTTACTTATGCACCAGCAGCGAGTACACGGATTGAACGCAAGAGCCAACTGTTGTCCTGCAAGATCAAAACAAAATGCATCAGATCAACTAAAGTTTTATTCTCTGTCTGTGATTCAAGAAAAAGAAAGAGATGATTGCGTCAAAGAGCTTTTACCTCTGCACCAGCAGCGAACAGACGGATTGAACACAAGAGCCAACTGTTGTCCTGCAAGATCAAAACAAAATGCATATGAACCACTAAAGTTTTTTTCTTTATGTTATTTTAAATAAAAGAGCTGATTGCATCAAAGAGTTCTTTTTTAACTCTGCAACAGCCGCGAGCACACGGAATGAACGCAAAAGCCAATTGTTGTCCTGCAACAACATCAAACAAAATGCATAATTAGTATCCACTGTAAGTTTCAAAATCTAGTTTATAAAAAACTAAGAAAGAGATAGCAGACATATCCCAAAGGGAAAATAGAACAAGAACCTGAAGAAACCACATGTCCAGCCTTGTGCATCAGAGGAGCCCGCNTTGTCCTGCAACAACATCAAACAAAATGCATAATTAGTATCCCAAAGGGGAATAAAACAAGAACCTGCAGAAACCACATGTCCAGCCTTGTGCATCAGAAGAGCCCAGACTTAGCAGACCTAAGAGACATACCAATTAAAAAAAAAAAAAAAAAAAAAAGCAAATCAGCGATATCGATCAAAGCATCATCCACCAGGAATCTACAACAACACAAGGACAAGTTATAAATAAAGGACAACACAACAACAACACAAGGTGTAAAAAATTCAGAAGCAGGAGCGAGCGATGATGATTCGCTTCCAAAACACCACCTGCAAGACGAATAAACTTACTTAGAGACCGGGGAGCGAACAAAAATAACTAGAGACTCGCGTGTTAAGAGGAAGAACAAAACCCCTGAAGACAAAACATACCTCACTACAATATAGCAAATCTCAGAAACTCATTAAGGGGAAAAAAAAAAAAAAAAAAGCTACCTTAACAACCGATGATAGAGGAGAAGAGAAGATCCAACAGAGCAATCCCAGTGCCTCTTACTCGACGACGATCTGCATCAAAAAGAGGAAATACTTTTAGCTTATATACAACAACAACAACAACAACAACAACAACAACAACAACAACAGCAACAAAGACGAGAAAGGAGAAAACGCTTGACAACGATCAATCAAAGCCATCACCGATCAATCATAGGATCAATTCATCCTCCACAAATCTAAATCAACAAAACAAAGACGACAAGTAAATAACATGAAGGTACAACCAACGAAGAAAAGGGGGAAAAAAAACAACGATGCAATTTAGAAACCCAAAGTGAAAATTCAGAAACTAGAACGAAGTAGAGACAACCAACGCGTGACAAAAAAAAATCCAAAGAAACAAATCAGCGAACGATCATAGCATTATCCACCACAATCTACAACAACAAAAAAAGGTACAAATACAATGTATGAATCAAACCGTAGAAGGAGTGAAAAATTCAGAAGCGGGAGCGACGATCAGATCATAGATTCGCTTCCAAAACACCTGCAAGACGAAGAAGAAACTTCTTAGGAAACCAAAACAGAGAAATCAGAAACGCGTTATGAAGAATAATAATAAAAGAGGGAGAGGCAAATATCGCACGACCATAATAAGACGATACCGATGCAATTGAGAGACCAAACCCAGAGAAGAGCGAGCGATGATGATCGGGTTGAAAGCAAAATCAGAGACACGTCGGGTTTAGAATAACAGAGCGAAAGAG
>NC_025700.1:20710507-20726534 GCF_000633955.1 Camelina sativa | reverse complement strand
AAAAAAAAAAAAAAAAAAAAAAAAAGCTAGCGATGCAATGCAATTGAGAGACCAAACGAAACCCTAGAATTAGAATTCACAATTTTTAGGAACGAAAGATGAAATCAGAGACGCGTCGGGGTTTTGAAAATACCATCAGGCACCAGCCATAACTCGTACTGACGAGGTAGTCAAACAACAAAGAACCTAAAAAAAAAAATAGTGAAGATGATGAAGTAGAGAAGAGTGGAGCGTTCTATTTATAGATAAAAAGTATATTCTGACGGTCAGGATTTGTTCATGTACAGTGGCCGGCCCAACTAGAAAATAATATCAACAATGTTTGGGCCTTGCCACACTCATATCCAAAACAAAAAATCTGTACGTGCACTCTTATTTCTATTTTCTTTTTTCTTTTTTTTTTCTTTTTTTGATAGCCATTATTCCTATTTTATAGAAAACTATATATATATGGTTGCTTGCCCAAAAAAAAAAATAATAATCATTTTAATTATATGGTTCCTTTGTGAAATAATGATTATTTATTGTTTTGATGAAGATAATATGATAATGGTTGACCTAGTAGTCTAATTCATAAAACAAAACAATTGGTTTAATTGGTCCGCAATTATTTTCTTTTGACTTTGAATTAGATGTTTTTATAAGAAATATATTGTATACAAATAGTGGAAACGAAATCATGATTTCTATATTAAAAAAAAAAGTAAATTTCATCAAATTATACACGACCAATGGAGGAGGAACTTAAATCATGATCTCTAACAAAAAAAGGTTGGATATCATAAAAAATCCTCTAACAAACGTAAAGACAACAAAATGGAGGAGGAACTTTCATTGATTGGAAAACAAGACCAATTAGTTAAAGCCCGTTTGGGCCCGTATAGAAAACGCAAAACAGACACAGAACAAAAGAAAATAGAAACCCGAGAGTGTAAAAAAACTAAAACAGTCTTTATATCTTAAATTTATTAGTTTCCATAACAAGAATATATTTAGTGACAAAAAAAGCATGTAATTTAAATAGAAAATATAGCATCAAAAACAAAACAAAAAATACGACAAATGTGGAAAGACTCTCCCTCTCCCTCTCCCTCTCCCTCTCCCAACCTACGCCGGTTACGTCACGTGTGCACTCTGTCTCTCTCTACATCATAGTATTCACATTCGAGTTACATTTATGGAGTAACCTACCATATCATCCCTAATACCACTTTTATTGATAATATTAACTAAATTTTAACATGTATATAAAAATATTCATACCAAGTATTTTCTTATTGTTATCTTTTGCCACTTTGATTTAAGACTATCCATTTTTTTTTACTAAGCAGGTTTCTTACGGTGTCTTAGGAGATCCATTGACATACGTTCTTCGTTAAATTACCAGTTTTCACAAGCATTCTTTAGTCACTTCTTTATATCCAGATTTTTGTTAGTCTACAAGTTGAAGCGACGACAAATGGTTAATCCACAAGAAAAATCTCACATAACTAATCTGAAATTCCACATGGTCGAATAAGATATTTAGGAAACAAAGTATTGTATCGTTAACAAAAAACTGAAAACACAATTGTGATCAATTAGAAATATTTCAGCTTTGCATCTTTGTGACATTATTACATACATAGTCGAATCGGATCAGTTACTAATTAGATATACAATACAAGCATACGATTAAAAAAAAAACTTTATTCAGAATATCAATTATATACTGCTATATGTGCACGGTTTAATTGGTCCCCCACCCTGTATTTGCAACTTTTCGCCCATATTTATGAAGGCTTCGTCTGTCCCCATATCTTCAAAACCTTTCACATTTATTGCCATCCACTGTACGGATATCTTTACATGTAACATAACTCCATCAAATTATTAACTAAACTGGACCAAAATTTATACACTAACCAAAAATATATCGTATATATCCATCACTATATACTCTACGAATCAGACTACTGGCGTGGTGATATTGTATATATATATATATATATATATATATTATATAGGTTATCATTGCTACCCCAAGATATATAAATGATGAAATGAGTATTATATTTGTAAGTTTTATCAATCATATAATGGTACGGGACAAAAATTTATTGAGTTTACTACTATCTCGAAGTGTTTTCAGTTAGAAACTAAAAATTTATTGGGTTCTTCTAACAGATAAATTTAGAATTAAAATGAAAATCTGGTAGAATAAAAAAAGCAAAAAGGGAGGAATAAAAGATTGCTTGTGAAGAGAAATGAGTGAGAGAGAGAGGTCGTTCTCTTCTCGGGTGTAGCAGGTCGGTGCTGCCATTGTCCTTTCCCTCTTCCTCCATTCATTTATTGTTTCTCCACCTTCTCCTTCTACCTTCATCTTCTTCTTTCCTATTCTTCTTTTTTTGTGTATTTTTTTTTCTTAAAAGTTAGTGATTGAGGGTGACTCATTTAGATTATTTTTGTATCTAGTCCAATACAAAAAAAAAACAGTAAATTTGGTGTTATTCAATCAGTAGTTTACTCTTGTTATAATTTGTTCAAGAATCATATTTGATACAGACATATTAAATACAAACAGACAAAGACGAGTAAGGGACCCTCTTGTCATTTGATTGACATATACTATAAAAGAAATGTGACAAACAGTCATCTATATTCATTTTAGTGACTTTTGTTTCACCTAATATCTCAAAGTTTAGTGTCACATATACTGTATATTATTACTAGCCCCAGTAATTCTGTATATTTTTATACACTAGCTAGTCCCTGTTACACAGAACCAGTACACCGTTTCTGCCTGTAAACTTGTTTTTAACTTTGATTAGTTTCACACTTTCGCTGTATGAATAAATAAGTGAAATAGTGTTACTGAAACGAAAAATGAAAACTTTTTCAAAGTTATATATACCAGCCCTTTCTGCTTGAATATTCTGCCAAGATTAATGATATTACCGCAGACAGATTAATTTCATATATACATGATAAAGTTTTACTTTGACAGGGCCAATAATATTGTTTTTGTGACGCAGAGGAACAGCACTGTAATATATAGTAGACCGACGGTATCACTTGAGCAATAATGAACTGAAATAGATACATTTTTAAAAAAAATAACAATTTTGAGAAGGATAAAAAAGAGCTATATATATATAGGTCACAGAAAATATCATCAGTGCTATAGAGATAGACCCCCCGGGGAAAATATATAAGTATAATTTTTAGATTATAGTAAAAACAAAAAAAGAGTACAGAAACTATGTTAAATAATAAGCATTTAATAATGGGATAGGCTTAGGTAAGCCTATGCGGCAAGTACAGCAGGTTTTTTGAATTATTGGATGAAACATTTTGCTCAACGTAGATTTTTATAAATCTAATAAGTTAAAGGAGTATTTAAATAAATAAATGTGAATAGGGGGGTTGTGTAGGGGTTAGGGTAAAAGAATGACTTGGGAGATTTAACATAAGATCGTGTGTGCAGTTAATATTTAGTGAGAGATAGATACTGTTGTACGTTTTCATTTATTATCTTTTTTTACCTGATCTCTTTTTTTCTTTATCATTCTACGCACGTGCCACCGCCGACTATCTGATATCTTCCACTATTTCGATTTTTTTTTGTTATAGTAACATTTTAACAACGATAATATGTATTTAAAACTATTTTTCCAATTATTTGTCTTGTTTTTTATCCTTTAAAGAAAAAACTTTTAGTTCAGGAAAAAGCATTAAAAGCAAAAGTCTGGTTTTGTTGCAGTGTTCTCACTCGAATTTGGCCAATTTCTTTTCGAGAATTCAACCATTGAAAGCTTACAATTCGGCAAGGTTTTATTCTCTTTCCACGTCGATAAACTTTGATTATTACTTTTTTTTTTAACTTCGCGTATGCAGATAATAAAAACAAGTATGTTGCAACATTGTTTGAAAGTTCTCGTTGATACAGTTGTATAATCCCCCCTTACCCTCAGAACACGAATTTAATCTTTGGTGATGCATTTTTTTTTATTAAGAATTTCAAAACAACATCGTATGTTTTAACTCCAACTGTTAACGTGTTGTTAATGACGTTTAATTTTTCTGTTAACTTTATAAACAACATGCTAATTTGACAAGTCAATCAAAAGTTTGTTATTATATTTGAAAATCAACAAAAGTTGAGTATTTATTTGGCTAGACCAAAAATTTATGTTTTTTTTGGCAAATTCTGAAAAGTTTGAGTTTTTTTGGTTGAATTCTCATTTATTTCTCAAAACTTGATATCTCTAAACTAATTTCCTGTATACGTATACAACACAGTTCCAACGCTGATTTTGGTGTTTATGTTTCTGTTTCCATGTATTTTTAAAAATTAAAAATTTTAGTTTTTGAAGCTTAAACATTCTCAGCAAACACAGAATAAAAAGTGTTTGCGATTAAAATAAACTTTTGAAAAATATATTAAAATTATGGACTTGTATGTAATACAGAATTTATATAACCGTTGAGGAATAAGTATAAAAGGAAGTGGTTAAGGTAAAAAATATGGAAAAGAAAGGAATTAAGATCTCAGGGCGAATGTGTATAAAATAATAAATAAATTTAAAAAGAGTTCTGACTTATGAATGTATAATGATATGCTTACACCCGCACGCATAAACCTCTGCCATCTTTTACTACTGCACACTCTTTTTCCTTTTCTTTTCTTCAAAGTAAAATTTATTTGCTGATAACCACAAAGTGTAACTGCATATAATGTAAAATCTGTTCAAGTACATTATTTATTTCACATTTCTTGAAATCTGAAAAAAACTTTATATTGACTGCATATAATGTAATTTGTTTGGGTAGAGAAATCCACTTGGTCCTATGTATGTGATAACCTCATTATCGGTATATTCAATATAACGTATACTCATTTAAAACTGCATATGTCAAATGTTCTAATGATATCAGTTTAATAAAGGTTAGGTAAGATTAGAGATTATAGAAGGCATCTTTTAAAAAAAAGAGTGTGTGTTTATACAAAACTGAATATCTTTACGGAAAAAACACCAAAAATCAGAATTCGACTTCAAAACAAGAGCCAAAAACGTCAACACCATTTAATACTATATTATATAATTAATCATAAATAGTAACATTTAAATTTAGGAAAGTACAAAAACGATACTGTAATGATCCATTGACCAATCGAGTAGTCATTAACGAAAGATCATAACTTAACATCACCCAGTCTCAATCAAAACCACAAGACCATAAGAATTTTGCTAAAGTAGTATAGTGATAAAACACAAAACGGCAAAAGTTGTTCTACAGTTTAGATTGTTACTACATAATAATTAAATTACTTTACTTGCATAGGAAAAAATAGGGAAAATAGAAAGAGACTCCTGGAAGCTCCCCAGGTGAGGGCAAATAGCAGCCCCCCTGCTCCCTGAATTTCACAGCCTTTATCATCAATGCTCCTCTAACCTCAAACACTCAAAATCCACTCATCTATACATACACCTCTACTTACACACCCCATACTCTCTCTCTCATCTACACACCTCTACATGTGTGCCATTTTTGTATATAAATATATAATCTTGCTCACAATAAGGTTATACTTTCCATCACCTTTTCTATCATTTGCTCTCTTTGTTCTTCCTTTTGGTGTCTCTTCAGTGTAAAACAAAAAGTCTCTTTTTTTTCGGTTATAATAAGCAAAAGATGATGCTTGCGGTGGAAGATGTGTTGAGCGAACTAGCCGGAGAAGAAAAGAACGAGAGAGGACTGCCACCTGGTTTCCGGTTTCACCCGACGGATGAAGAGCTCATCACCTTCTACTTAGCTTCCAAAATCTTCCATGGAGGTCTCTCCGGCATTCACATTTCTGAAGTTGATCTCAACCGCTGCGAACCTTGGGAACTACCTGGTACTATACATCAATACACTTCGTCTTTCTTAATTTCCTCTAAGAGTCTTTCTATTTTAGTTTTGGAATCTTGTTAAAAGTTTTAACGTTACTGAAACTTGTTATATATATGAAGAAATGGCGAAGATGGGAGAGAAGGAGTGGTACTTTTACAGTCTAAGGGATAGGAAATATCCGACGGGTTTGAGGACTAACAGAGCAACCACTGCTGGGTATTGGAAAGCTACCGGAAAAGATAAGGAGGTCTACACCGGCGGCGGAGGACCGCTTGTTGGGATGAAGAAGACGTTGGTGTTCTACAAAGGTAGGGCTCCACGTGGCCTCAAGACTAAGTGGGTCATGCATGAGTATCGCCTCGAAACCGACCTTTCACACCGCCACACGTGTAAGGTAAATTAAAACATCTTATTACCCACACTCGTGCGTCTCTTTGCTTTTAAGTTTTTAACTTTTGAGTATTTAAAAGAAATTTCTGTGTGTATATTTTCTTTTGTCAATTTATGAGTTGACTTTTCGTAGCAAAAAAAGTTTTATTGACAAACCACCCTATAGTGTTGTTATTTAAATCCTGTTACTTTACTCCCACACGTGCGTCTCTTAAACTTTACTGTAAATTACGAGATTTAATCACAATAATGCGAATTTATGCTTTTTCTTATCAATTAATAAGTTGACTTTTACAAACGATATAAGGTGAAATGAAATGTTTAACCGATATATTTCACTTTTTCCCATTTTTACTAAATTCGTATGTCATTATTTTGTTTGGGTTAGTATGGGAGAAGACAGGGGAGAGAGCAGTTTAGATGTGATAGATTTGATATAAATCTGTACGTGTGGTGTGGATGTCAACACCAAACACACCTTGCCGTTTTCTGTTCACCGAATGCTACTGTTGTGTCGTTTTCAATCACTATTGCTTTCTTTTTAATTACACTTGATAATTTATTCATCAGAAATCAATTTGTCAGGCTCAGACAAGATCTATATCGTTCTTTGCTTAGGTGTGTAGTCATTATCTATAAATATGCACTTATAAATAAAAGTGTGTGATAGTAACATGTTTTTATTTTTCTTTTTTTGGTATGAAACACAGGAGGAATGGGTGATTTGTAGAGTGTTCAACAAATCAGGAGATAGAAAAAATGTTGGGATCCATAACCAAATCAGCTACCTTCATAACCATTCACTCTCAACAACACATCATCATGATGCCTTGCCTTTGCTTTTGGAACCTTCCGACAAAACCCTAACCAACTTCTCATCGCTACTCTACGATGATCCCCATCAAAATTACAATAATAACCTCATTCATGGATCATCAGGCCACAACCTCGACGAGCTCAAAGCCCTAATCAATCCAGTCGTCTCTCAGCTCAACGGAATCATCTTTTCGCCGGGAAACAACAACAACAACAACGACGAAGACGACTTCGGTTTTAACCTCGGCGTGAAGACAGAGCCATCTTCGAACGGTGCTATAAACAATAACGAACTTGACGTACGAGATTACTTGGAGAATCCTCTGTTTCAGGAAGCGAGTTACGGTCTGTTGGGTCTTTCGTCTTCTCCTGGACCTCTTCACATGCTATTAGATTCTCCATGTCCTTTAGGTTTCCAGCTGTAGTAGAATCCTACCCTTGGATTTATATATTTGGTGTTTATTTTTACTCTCACCTTTTGTAAAATACGTTATTTATATAAATGTTATTAATTATTATTATTCCTAAGATCCAAAATCTTTTGTAGAACAAAACTTTTAAAAGTTATGTGGCTGCTTGCTGTAGCATTGCAGGTANTCCATAACCAAATCAGCTACCTTCATAACCATTCACTCTCAACAACACATCATCATGATGCCTTGCCTTTGCTTTTGGAACCTTCCGACAAAACCCTAACCAACTTCTCATCGCTACTCTACGATGATCCCCATCAAAATTACAATAATAACCTCATTCATGGATCATCAGGCCACAACCTCGACGAGCTCAAAGCCCTAATCAATCCAGTCGTCTCTCAGCTCAACGGAATCATCTTTTCGCCGGGAAACAACAACAACAACAACGACGAAGACGACTTCGGTTTTAACCTCGGCGTGAAGACAGAGCCATCTTCGAACGGTGCTATAAACAATAACGAACTTGACGTACGAGATTACTTGGAGAATCCTCTGTTTCAGGAAGCGAGTTACGGTCTGTTGGGTCTTTCGTCTTCTCCTGGACCTCTTCACATGCTATTAGATTCTCCATGTCCTTTAGGTTTCCAGCTGTAGTAGAATCCTACCCTTGGATTTATATATTTGGTGTTTATTTTTACTCTCACCTTTTGTAAAATACGTTATTTATATAAATGTTATTAATTATTATTATTCCTAAGATCCAAAATCTTTTGTAGAACAAAACTTTTAAAAGTTATGTGGCTGCTTGCTGTAGCATTGCAGGTAAAAAGCTATTATTGTGTTACTTTTGATAAAAACTGTATTTGTGGGCGTTTCACTGTTCGATGTGATGTCATAAATACGAATAATATTTTGTCACTATTCTGTCGTCATTGTTTCATGTTTTTTTCTTTCTTGGATGGACTATTGTATTTCTCATGTAAATATATAATTTTGATGGACTATATATCACTCATGTTAATATGTTTTCGTTACTTCAGTTCAAGAAGATTTTAGAACTGCAAAAATGACATTTCCGTTAAGAGCGCTAATTTGGGCCGGTTTAACCGTGTTTGATTATTATACAGTCTTCGAATGGTTAAACCGGTTTAGTTTGCTCATAGTTTCGAACTACGAAGCCCATTAAATACCAGAGAGGCCCAGCAAGGGATAATAACTAAAAAATATTACGATGTTGAACACTTGGTTTTTTTCTTTTGGATGCAAATACGATATTTTACTTAGCTCTGTATATATTTTTAAAAAAATTCTTAAATTCTCTGTGTATTTCAATTCCAGTTAAAAAAAATCAAATATCTTCGACAGTAAATAATATTAAAATTAATTGAATGTGAGAATGTTAAAATGTTAACAAGTGTTATGTTATATCAATCTTGGGAAATGTATGATCAATAAATCAAAATTTTAAGATTATATATATATATATAATTAATGATGCATGCATAGATTTATTTCTAACATGACATACTTTTTTATCAGTAAATAAAACATGAAACACTTAGTACATTAGATATGTAGTCTCGTTCAAGCCTGTCTATCGAATTTGAATTTGATCGAGCATTACATTGCCTCTGATAAAAAGAAAATATGTATTTTTTTAGAATCTTCATATATTGTCAACCGATGGTGGTTATATTTAACGGTAACACCACTAGCGTAAGGAATAAAGCATTCATAATAATAACAAAATAATAATGTAGCTAACTACTAATGTGGGAATATCTTCGGCCTGATTGGGAATTGGTCCATCATTTCTCAATGAGAATTTTTCGTTCCTCCTTTTAACAAAACAAAAAGCGTAGATGTCTTCGCTTTCTACTTCCGACTCCTTCGTTGCGATTCATCAATAGAAATAAATATCCCTTACTATTTAATATGAGAAAGTATTAGAATGTAGTAATATGATTAGAGTTAGAGATCCCGAAGCAATATAATGCCACCATCTATTAATGGAGATAAGGGACAAACGGACAAGGATATGTAATATATAGATCATGCACATGCACGTACAATATACAACGAAAGAAGAATATTGCTTTTTTAAAAAGACGTAGAAATAGTTCAATTATTACAACAACAAAAAAAACAGTATCAATCTCTTTAAATTTGAGTATAAAATACCATTTTTGTAGATTCAACATCAGTCAATTTTGTGTACATGTTTTATAGTATGAAAACTGAATTCATTGGTCCTGCAATCAAATATGAAATTTCATAGGGTTGAACTCTAATGTCTTCATCAATAGAGTATTATATTATGCATTATTAATGCTTGGACATTCAACGTATTTGGGTTGATGGTAATAGCTTGGTTTCAGCTTGAAAATTTCAATGATGGAGCATTAGTGCGTTACTACCATTACGAGCTATATCATGAAAACTATAGTAGTTAGAGGAAATAATTGATGGATATTTTTGTGATAAAATGCAATATTCAATGTCAATTATGCAATATTCAATGTCAATTATGCAATTTAGTTTATGTCATTTTAAATTTTACTAGCACTTAGCACATGGACGCACTTTCCATAGTGGACAAACTCGTGATGAATGATGATAGCTCGCGATGGTGGACCATATCTTTATTTGTACGTGTTTTTACTAAATGGCTACACGAAAAAAAGGATAAATAATCAATATAATCAGTTGTTTTTCGTCTGTGTAATTATCTACATCTTGACTAATTTATTATTAAACTACGTTCTACTTATAATATTTCGCACTTTAGTTGTACCCTAAGATTTTGGCGATCTTTTGTTAGGTCAATGTTCGAAGACAAAAATAAGATCATCTTCATGGTCATTTTCGAAGTTCTAATAATTTAAAGTCTCGTTTGATGATTTTAGTGGGATACAGGCTCGTGCTCCCAATATTTATAAAATACTTTTAACAGAAAACATGAACAAATTAAATATATTAAACCCCGACAATTAGTTTGCTGCTTTATTAATGGAAAAGGAAAAAGAGAACTCACACAATACACATTACACCATCTGCTCGACGTACACTGGTCCATCTGTCTGCTTTTTCCCATTTTATATGGAATATTCCATTAGTTAATCGAATTTGTAGCAACGAACAACCAACATTTTAGGTAGACTCCCTTTGATGCTTCTATCAAACGTAAACTGTACATGAGTAACATGACATATATTTATTTTTCATACTCGAAACTTAAATACAGAACTAACTAGCTAGCACTTTCTATCAAACAAACAAATTTCAGTTTTACAAATTATTTATGAAAAAATGTTAATTTAACTATCGACATGATATTATCAAAGAAGTGCGTGGAGTTGATTCTTATTTATGATATTAAGTAGATTCTTATTGATTTTGGCACGACATAAAACCATGCATGATGCATCTAAAACTAATACATGTTACAACATTCACGTAACCATAGGCTAAAGCGTAGAGACACAAAATAATGGAATTAAGCACTTGGTATATCGTATATACCCAAAAAAAAAAGAAGTTAATTTCGGGTAATTTGGATTGTAGCAACGTAGAAATTAAATTATGTGGTCCAAAGTCTTAGTTTCAAGAGTTATTGTAACTATTTCATGGTCTCTAGCTAGTTCACAAACAAGATGTTAATAAAACAAAATCAGTCCATGTTATGTATAAAAGAATATAAAAGAAATAAAGGACTAATTCACTTTCCATTTCATATAAAAAATTTACAATAGATAAAATATATGTACATGCCTGCCGAGTAACATTATCCTTTAAAATGATAAGGAACACTTTTTAAATATCATATCTTGTTTAATTGAAATCCATTTATGAAAAAAATAAATGGGAAAATGTTTATAAAAAAAATCAAGGTAAGAAGTTATCAAGATCATCTTCACTTTGCTTGATTCGGGTATCAGGTTCGGATCCTGAACTTGAGCTACCGGGTAACCCGCCACATTTATGACACCTGGCAACCACTAAGATTTGACGGCAAGAAGGACAAGAAGAGTGGGATCCAAGCCACGTGTCGATACACAATACGTGGAAACCGTGACCACACTGCGGCAACACCCTGAGCTCGTCTCCGGCGGCGAACTCCGTAAGACAAATCGCGCACTCGACGAGTTGCTCAGCCGGCGGCGAGTCCGGCGAGTAAGTTAGCTTAGGTAACGATCGGAGTACTTTCTTTTTCAAACCTTTGTTGGCCGCAGCTACGGGCGGTTGATGAGTCTGGTCCGATCTGTTTCTGGTGGCGATACGTCGGAGCCAGGCGCAACGAGAGACGGCTATTAAGCCAAGGACGCATGTCAGTGCACAAAGAAGAACCGCGAGGATGAGGACGAGGTCAGGGTTGAAAGCCGGAGAAGGTTCCACCGGAGATGGAGAACTTGCTTCTTGGAGAAGACGGAAGAGAAGACGCGCCATTGTTGCTAAAGACTTAGAGAGAAAGAGAGAGAGAGAGAGAGAGAGGTTGGTTTGAAAAAATTGAGAGGGATTAGGAGTGTGAGCGTTTTTTAGGGAGGCAAAGAGGACAGGGGATTTATAGTGAGAAAGATCTTTGTTGGGTATTTGCTTTATATTATAAAAGTTTATATTATATCACTTTCGGTTATAAGGTTATTTTCGTGATTTTATTATTGTGATTAGTTCGAAATTTGTTTGCCTTAAGTCCTATGACTGATCATGTAATCTCTATGAGTCCTTTTCTTCGATGTTTTTGTATATTAACGTTCTCAAGTTTTTACGGATAGGTCGGCAAGAAAGAAAAATGTTTTACGTATAGATAAATTTGGGTTAGACGACAAACAAGAAAATGACTTTTGTTTTAAGTACCATCAAAGCTATATATAAAAGTATATATATTAATGTTTGTTTTAAATAAATATTAACGATGTTTCTCTCTTTATATTGGTTATATATAGTTATATATAGGAGTTAGGACCATCTCATTGTTCCAAGTTACGGGATGTTTATGGTTAACCTAACACCTTTATACCTAAAAATTAAGCATTGGTTACAATTAAGAAAATATAGGCATAATAATAATACAACGGTCTGTTTGACAATCAAACGTTCCAATCTAGCTACTGGAAAATGATATATGGTATTTAAATGGGATATTGATAGTCTTGGTGCATTAGAAACATTTAAATTGATGTATGTAATAAAATGGTGCGTGTGGGGCAGACACATGATGGGAGTGGACGAAGGTTTGTGTGTGCGATGCGACCATCAAACACCGAACCACGATATAAGTTGATAACGTATGTTGTGTATCGCTTATCCTAACATTATTTTCTTCTTCGTATTTATTGCCCTAAAAATGATTATTTGTCAGTTTGTCATCCACATCAAGTAATATCAGGTCGAATATGATGTTGGTAGTGGGTTATCTGATAACATAGATTATTATTACTGATAAATTATGGAATTTATGGATCCTTTTTTTATAATAAAGTTGTAATTGTAATGAAATGTTGATATATCTGATTTCACAAAGTTGGATCAAATCAAGCAACTCATTCCCTGCACCTTCATGGCTAATAATAACCACTACGAGCTGCTTAAATCGATTTAAATATGATTTAAGATATATATAGAAGATACTTTAATTTTAACTGAGTTTAGAATTTGAGTATATATCTTCTAAGATTTAATGTGAGTTTCAGTTTATGATCTTTTGAGTTATTACGTACAAAAAAAAACAAAACAAAAGGCTGGAATATTCATTCCATTGTTAGATCCTACATTTTACACTCATATTTTTTATTACTCAATATTTAAGAAAAACTAGTAGTGTTAGCTGCTAGCTCTATTCTAAATGTATATACTGGGTTGTTTATCTATTCGAATATTTTAAGTTTTTGCTTCACTGGATGATGCATACGTTAAAAGAACCTTAATGACGTTTGACCTAGTGGAGAAATGTGATTCTCTACTCTTCGTACTATAATGACCTTTGAATTCACGAAAAGAACATTTTAAATCTATGGCTGCTGGACTATATATTTGGAATAAACAAGATCTATTTGACGATCTTTTTAAAAATGTTATGTTAGGACTTAGGACATACTTATATGATGCTGTTACAAATTTTAAAAACATTAAATTACGAAAGTCGAATTATAACGTACTACGTTTTGATTACTAGTAGTATTATTCATTGCTGGTCCAGGACTTGCATTCAATCAAGCTGACATGGCATGCAATTGGTGTTGGGATAACGGCTAAATTCATTAAGGAAAACTTTTTGATGTTTAGATAAGATCAATCTTAAATATTAATCCTCCTAAATAAAACTTATGAACTTTTTCCTATACATGGGATAAATCTAAGTGGTCTTTTTGTATGTACAATCCCATCTATTTAATAATGACCGTGGGATTGCATCACACATACCACCGATAAAGTAATCACCGATAAGAAATAATAAAGTAAATTGCAAACTTTTTCAAACTCGAGGTCCTATTTGTCATGTTTTATCGACCAAAAAAGTATAATTTTTTCTGATCTTGTGGCAAAAAAAAAAAGAAAAGAAATCGAAGTCACATATATGGATATGCATATTCAACATCTATTTGGAAGAACAGTTTTAATACCAAAAAGTCTTGTACCAAAAATAGTTGAGACTTTCAAAACGAACAACTGAGCTATAACATATTACTAATCAGACACATTGTTACCAATCAGACACATTATTATTTTTGGGATAAAGGTTGCTATAACATATTCTCAGCGATAGATTCATATGAAAAAATAATTATGCATAAATAAATATACAGTTATATATTATGTAGACAACAAATGATATGAAAGTTATTTTGGATTTTTTATTAAAAAATTATTCATATAGAAAATAATTATAATTAACTTCTCCTGACTATAAAGTAAATATAGGTGAAAAGCATGTGGAGAACAGTCACTTCATCGGCCTAACATGTAGAGAATGAAACGAAGGTTCATGTGTGTGAACCTTTTGTCCTCTATAGTCAGAGCCGGCCACAAGGCCAAGTAAGCAAAGCACATGCTTCCGGCCGCTATAATATTAACTATTTTTCGGCCAACTTTCCAAGAAATTTCTTGTGGTCTAGTGGTTTAAACAGTCCAAGTTGAGCCTGTAGTCCCTAGTTCGAATCTTGCTTAGGTGTTAATGAGTTGTTTTTATTTTTTTAGAAGAAAAGTATACCAAAAAGTCAAAAACAAAAATTATGAGGCCCATTCTTCTCCCCCGCTTGTAGCCTAGTTTATCTCCACGCGGGCTCTGTCTATAGTCATCAAACTTTGTGTGAAGGATGATAATAACAACTAACTAAAAACATGCGTCAAGATTATTAATATTTGGCAAAGAGGGACGCCTGTTCATTTCTTATTCATAAACTTTTTTCTCTTTAATTTACTTATCACTCAATTTAATGCATTCGGTATTTATCTTTTAGATACATATATAAGCCGTTAACTAATTTATTAAGAATCTTACCAAAAAAAAATAATAATTTGTTAAGAAAGCTGTAATTGTAATTATTAAACAACTACTGGTTTGATTTAAACGTTGAGAGTTTTGGGCACAAACCTCCCACCATTTGCTTATTGTTGCATTGTTATGTTCTAGTTGATTATGACATAATTTGCTTGATGCAAAACAGTGGATATGGAATATTAAACAACCGGAAAATTGAATCTTAAAACAATATGATTTTTTGACTAAGTTTTGTTATTTTGAAAACAGTAGTCAGAAATATATTTAACGATTTTGTTATTTAACAGTAGGTCTGAATCTTGGGTATTCATTTTGTTAATGCATGACATCAAAACGATTTGTCAGATATGAGGAGAGGTACAACGTCTTATAGAAGTAAGCAAGTTAGCTCTAGTTTTAAATAGTGCGATGAACTAAGGCACCTTAATTAAGCCACATCCATATGGAGTTAGCTACAATTTGGGCTACGTCTCTGCAAAATTGTTAAGAGACAATTCTTTGTTTATATTACCAGATTTTATTTTAGTGATAACCATTTGTTTTGACTAGCAATTCTTGCTTTAGTGATTGTTAAATTAGATATGTATCTTTGTTGAAGATAAGCGTGGTTGTTAGCTTATTTAACAACCATAAGCGTACATATATACATTTTGATAGACTGATAGTAGTTGTGAGCTCTCTTATTGTCTTGAGCATTAATACTAAATTGTTGTATTGTTGCATGCATGGAAACTAAACGTACTAAATGATTATGAGACAACTAAAAAAATGAAAAAAAAAATCTATTGAGAAGAATTTATAATAATGGAGTGGTGGTACATGAACAGTGTGTGGTAAGAAAAAAAAAAAGAGGAGGAAACGTGTGAAATTATGAGTTTCTAAATAGAGTTAGATGACAATATATATATATATATATATATAGAAAAGAGACTATTAATTAATTTTGTTGACTAAATTTCTCTTCTAGTGCACTTATCACTTTCCAGTTTCCATTTTCTCACCACCCACCTTTGGTTTCCGTCACATGCTC
>NC_025700.1:20704185-20710500 GCF_000633955.1 Camelina sativa | reverse complement strand
GCAAACTTTTTTTTTTTTTTTTTTTTTTTGAAAATTAAACTTTTTTTTGTTTTAATTGGATTAATACTCGAAAACTATAGACCCCTAAAATTACATAAACTTATAAACATTTTTTGGTTAACATTAACTTAAAACATTTAAACTATAAAGATTTATATTGCCAACTTAAACTATATGAGCGGATATAATAAGCTTATGACTAACAAATGATGCAAAAAAAAAATTTCTAGAAATCGAAAAGAATCATACGTACGTAGTTGACTATAATTGATCAAAAACTTAAAATATTCGAATATAAATAAAATAAAAAATTGATCTACTCAATTTACTAGATGTATTTATTAATATTTTAGAAAGTAGAAAAACAAATAAGGAAATGAATTTGTACATTTTGGAATATAAGTAAAAAAGAAAGAAAAAATGTAATTAACAACCAATTAAAAATGTAAAAAACAAGAAAAAAAATTGTACATACAAAATGAAAAAATAAATCGTGGCATAATAAATGAAGAATAAATGATATTGGAAATATAAAACACATCATCCCTAACATCTACTCGAGCACTAATAATCATTTAATCTAATAAGCTATAATAAACAATAGATAATTTTTTTTATAACTAGCATGGGGCACGTGCCCCATCTAGTCCCTCTTAGCATCCGCCCTGACTACTTCAACCGATCAACGTCTAAAAATTCATAGCGAATTCGTAAGTTGTAGTAATAAACTGCTTTCACCAGTTGATGTAAATTTAGGATAACAATATCATTCTAATTAGTTTTAACTTTTAAGACTTTAGTTATGAGTTCGTGTAGTTTGGAATTTCCTACTCTGTATTTTTTTATTTTTGGAAATGTACCGGTGGAGTTATACACATATGCAATAATCTGCTCTCCGCAGTTTCACATGTGAACATGTAAAGCACATTTTACTTTCTATTCTTTTTATATAAACCCTTTTTTGGACCTTATGATTATTATAATATGCATGATCGTGTAGTGTATATTGAAATAAATATTTGATTATGCGCAAGTGTTTTGCTTTTATTAGTTTATCCTAACATAGTATCCGCGCTCCACCCCGCAGGTTTTTTTGTTTTATTTTTATTTTCATTATTTATAAGATGAAAATCATTATTGGATGTGGACAATGTTTATTGGTAATATTTTTTTTTTAGATTTTTGTTATTAGTTGTTGTTAGTTTTTTTTATGTAATGAAATTGTAGACTAAAATCAATTTTTTTTTTTGTATCAAAATGCATTGGAGCACCATTATTATTTTTATGTTTTTTTCTAAGTTTATATCTGCCCAACGCCACGAAATTATTTTAGAATTCTTTTATTTAATACAAAAATATAACTTGATATTTTTAAAAATCATAATTTAATATAAGTTGTTTGATATCAAATATCAAAATTATTAATTTTGAGTCCAAATTCTTATCTGTTTTTCCTTATTATTTATATTTGTCATAATATTTTCTTATTATTTTAATCAAATAATCTTAAATAAAATAGATAAACAACATTGTTATTATGTTTGTAAAACCAGAGAAAACAATTGAGAATATAATCTAGACAAAACAATAAACCATGGACATGTAATTTCGATAGTCGGTTCATCATTTCTGAGAATTTGATAGCGACCCAAATTGTTAACATAAACAATATGAGATGACAGTTTAATTCACTACATGAGATCTGAGACCAATTCATAACTTTTATCATTTTTATTTTTTCATCTACATAATGGTTTTTCTCAATCTCAAGAACATCTCTTTTGATAGGTAGAGAGTCATTCTAAGTCTCATTCTCTTTTGCCATACTTGTGTTTTTTCTCTTCACTATTCCTTGTTCGCTATAGAGCTAATTTGGCAGATTCATTAGATTTAGCAGTAGAATACAAAATTTCAAGTATTTGAGTATACAGTAGATTTGGCCACATAACCAATAGTATGTAAACATTCAAATAATCACCACAACATTATCATATAAAGCAACTGGACAAAGTAGGTTTTTATGAACTAAATAACTTGAAAGTACTTTGCACATCAAAAGAATAATAAACTGAAAATGCTTTTCTTGAAAAGTTTGAAATCATTGCCAAGAAGCTGCCTAGACATAAAATTAATAAAAGATAGAGGGACCAAGTCCAGTTTTATATCGACTTCCACTATGAATCTACAAAATCCAAATTCATTGATCCAAGTTTTTTGTTAGTGTAAAGTGTAAATTGTTATCAACACACTCACCTTATGTAGTCACCCTTTTTTCCCTATTCAGCCTAGGAAGTTAATCCTCACGACATTCACTACTTCAGCTATATTATTGTATTCAGATCTTAGAGTAGCTTCATAAATATATTACAATAGGAACAACCATATCAATTGTGAAAGAAACCTTAGTAAACATATATGCTCATCGAACCTACACTTTTCTAATCATCCGCCTCAGATTCGCTCTTTACTTCTCTCTCACTCAATTTCTTTTCGTAATCATATAGTTTCTTCTTGTTTTAAATATCACCTGTAAATCTAGAGAATCGTGTGTTTTCCTTGTTTTTTCTTCTAAAGTATCTTATTATTATTAGGTGTCACTACTTAACCAACTTCTCCCTCTCACCAATATTATCTTTTTATTTTTAACATCTTGTAGTGTTCATATTGACACATGATTATTAGGCATGTCTTTTATCCGTTAAATGACAAATGATCTATAGATAATCATTTTACTCATTTTTTATTCTTTTTCTACAAGTTCATACGTATTGTAGTTTGGTGACTTGATCTAGTTGTACTCTTGTAGACACATCCATATCAAATAATTCATTAAAACTAAAATGGAAATAAGTACGCTGAATAGAATTGGAAGCAGATACATGGAAGCGTAGAATTATTATTTTTTAAACTAATCGGTTTATTGTTGAGAGTATAGATTCATTGAACAGAGCATTGATTTTGATATATAAAGTTTAATAATATATACTATATGGTATATTAGATGATGGGGAACAAGATATATACGCGGCACAATGGAATGACAATGCAACTTTTCACGTTACTGTTACTAAATATCCCACAAATCTACATCATAATTTCTTCTTTTTTTTTTCTGTTTTGCAAAACAAGAATTTCTTTAGGTATTCTGAAAAATTACTAGAAAATTAGAAATATAATAATGTATAGGTACACTTTTGTTGTTTTGTTAGACTATATACGTTGTCTAATGATTATACCATTTCACTCGAACACCGTTTATTATGATTTAGGAGGTCTTTAGTTTGATTCGTCTTTCTAGTCAATTTTAGGCATTTTAGCTTTCGGATATCACTTTACCATAGAGATAGAATCAAATATTACTATCGCAATGGATATATAAACTTTTTTCCTACGTGTAATTTGAAACTGATAATCAGGGCCGGCCCAGTGAAATTTGTGGCCTAATACAAAACAATTACTTTTTAATGGATTTTATAGATAAAAAAATAAAATTGAAACTAAATCTTAAAATTTCGGAAAATGAGACCTATTTTTGTAATAAAAAAGTAGATAAATTTAAAACTTGAGGCCAAATCTATAACTTTCATAAAATTGATGCTTATTTTTGCAGTAAAAATATTTTTTGAGATCTATTTTTGTTACTAAAAATCTCAGAAAATATGGAGGCTCAACACTTATGTATCATAAGAATGGGTGAAAGGCCGGACCTGGTGATAATACATTGCTAAAACGACTTATTACCCGACATGATATATATACATACAAAGATGATGTTCTAAAAGACTAAAAAAGTTGATAGAGATGCATGACTAGAAGATAATTCCAATTACTTTCCAAAATATCTTTACAGGTTGGGGAAATTAAAAAAGTATTTAACAAAAGATTTGGGATAAAACTTGTCACATCTGCGTGCAATTTTTTTTTCCTCTTTTTTTTATTAACAAAATAAAACGAAAAAGGACCTCATCACTTAAAGAGTTAGGGAGCTTTTTTTTATGTATCAGCCATTCAGCCGCCTCTAATAAAAACATTGAGATATTATAGTTAAATAGTTAAATGTAATGCATAAGAGATCACGTGGATTTGAAGTTAAAGCCACTAACAAAAATCTAAACGATAAAATTGGTGACTAGTCTGAGTCTCTTTTTTCTTTTATCGTTTGAGTGATGATGATCAGTAAGCAAATCTTGAGCATACCCCATTTTCGGATTCTGAAGATCAACACTTTTGTGCGCGACCTTTTTTTAACTCTTTGGTACTGATGTTGATGCTCCCAGCAGCATCATTCTCAATTTCATCCAAACCAGACCGGTCCGAGATTTTTAGTTGGTTTTTAGGTTTGGCATTAATTAGTGAATTCATGACAAATTTCTGGTTTGGCATGTTTTGCCCGGTTAAGTTATCACACAGTTCAGGATCAATGGATCTCTGAGGGACCTAGGACTAAGAGTGTTTAAAGTCTCCTCTACTCATAATAAAGTTAAGTAGATACGAACCCTTTTATCCGACATAGGAACATCCACATTTGACTTCAGATCCATCGCACGGTTCAGGATCTGAGGGACCTTGGACTAGGAGTGTTTAAGTCTGTACTCATAATAAAGTTAAGTAAGATACGAACCCTATTATCCAACATAGGAACATCCACATTGACTTCAGTCAGAGGATGCAAGGAATGAATACAATGGAGAGATGATCTGGAAGATTTCTGAATTTGAATTAATTGATAGAATTAAAATGTGTTCATTGGTAGTGGTATCAAATACATTTCTCAAATGATGATGATGATGAAAAAACTAAACGCAGTTACAGGTCATACCGCAAGTTCCATTTTCCCTTCATGTTTGCGTTGAGAGTCCAGTTGTTTTCTCTAATCTGCAGATAAGGAACCTGAAAGAAAGAGGGAACTCATTGTTTTGATGAATCCAAAAATTGCATTTTCTTAGTTATACAAAGAAGATGTAAAGCCTAAACATGATGATAAATCGGTTTCAAATTAAAAGGTGCTGCTTAAGTATCCATAACAGAGGCCACTACGCAAATAGATGGTTAAAATATAACCAGAAGAGTGAATTTTGGAAGAGTCAACATACTTCAGCTGATCAGATACGAGAGAGATGATGATACCTTTCCAAACATTTCGTAGCCAACTTTGATCCGTACATCTTGATCTTCCTTAAAATTCATAATGTTCCAGGCAAATTCTGCAGCTCCTTTAGGGTTCTTCTGTTGGTCAAAAACGAGGACAGTTCGGTGAGGTAAAAATCAACAAGCAAAAGACATAACTTCAAAGAAAATTTTCAAGACCAAAAAGACACCGAACCTGATTCAAGTCTTGATCAAGATCACACCGCCCTTTAATATTAAAGGTTACATGCTTATCAGTTCTCACAGGAAACTCTTTTTTCCCGCGTAGAAGACACCGAAGCTTTTGGCGCTTATCATAATGCAGTCCTACCGCAAGGCCTGTTGAAACCTAAGGGGAGATTTGCAACACTATATTAGTATATTAATCAACAATGGAAACTATTTAAGAGAGAAGAGATAGAGGAAACATCAGAAATTGAGATCAAACCTCAGGGAAATAGTGTCTCATCATCGCACAGAAGTAACTTGGGGCCCCAGATACAGAATCTAGCTCTCCATGAAACTATCACCAAACAAAAGAACCATCAAAGAAAAAAAGAAACAGAAATGTGATTGCAAGATAGCAACACAACTTGGCTATATACGTCGAGATACTGCAGACAAAGCCAACTCTAGCAGAACAAGCAAGCAGGATACGCAAACAATGAGAAGTAAATGAATCATGATTCAGGAAAAGCCTGTTCCTTTTGACAATAACCATTATAAAGGAAGTTAACTATCCAGACAAAATCTTATACTTATTCCTCATTCTCAAAAACCCAAAACCCAAACAGCACAATGATGATACAGAGTCCCACAAGAACACCAAGAAGAGAGTGACACAAACAACTCAATTCTAAAAATTGGAACAAATCACTGTTTAGCAGCAACTTCACTCAGATTAGGGCTTCATAACAACATTAAGAGTTGCTTCAAAATTCAAAACCGGTCCCTAATCTTATCTTCTTAACCAAAAGGTTGAGACTTTACAGTTCACTTATGTCATAATGCACTCCGGAACACCCAAAACAAACCCTACAGGTAAAATAAACTGAACCCCTGCGAACATTAAAGAAACTTTGGGCATTCATTAAGCTCAGAAACTAGTCAAGAATTGAATAGAGCTACTAAGATCTTCCTCCATAGCAAAACGAAAACGAAGGAAACAAAAAACAAAGTTCTCTCACC
>NC_025700.1:20699060-20703224 GCF_000633955.1 Camelina sativa | reverse complement strand
CCCCCCCCCAACAAATCGTTGTTTTCTCGAGAAAATCGCCTAGAAACGCAAAATCAGAGCCAAAACCAAAACCTCACCTAGTTTTCACACAGTACTGTATCATCATCATCCTCTACACCAAGGTTTACCATATTCCAACCAATAACTCACTACCATGTGTTCATTAAGCCCATTTAGGCCCAATATATATGGGCTTAGATAAATAAAATAAGCCTTTACTAACGGGTTAAACCCGACCCGGGAATTAACAGTCAAGAAGATTTTGTAAATGCTTCATAGGTTTGGTTTCTCTGAGTGAGTGAGCGAGTTCGAATAATCTTGACAAGGATGAAGCAATCGAGTGTCGTCGTCGATCTGTTGCTTCTTCTGCTGACGATCTCTGTACTCACGACGCCGGCGTTCTCCGATCTGGTCTTATCAAAAGTCGAACGTCGTGTAAGTCTCAATCACTCTCCCCCACACACAATAATCTTCGATCTGGTTTTTTATGATTCACGAGGTTCCTGATCCAATAGCACGAAATTTGCATTTGATGATCTGTGCTTAACACTTGGGAATCAGTTCTAAAGATTTAAACTTTTTTTTTTTTTTGTGATCTCGTTAGGATCGGATTTAGAATTCTGATATTTTGTAATTTGTATAGTGATTTCTATTTTCGAAACTGTTGTGCAGATCGATGTGACATCACAGTTTGCTCGTGTTACTAAGAGCCTTAAGGTAACTTCCATGAGACTGTGTTAGTCAGGGTCTAACTCACGAATTGTGTTGCCGTATCTAAGTCCTCTTTTTCCAATTTGGTGTTTAGGTCGTTAATCCTGGCTCTGAATCAGTTTCTGAGTTTATGTTGACCTTCCCTAAGTTTCTTGGTAACAATTTGGCATATTTATCGGTGAAAACTAAACGCCCTTTGGCCAATCTCTCTGTTAAAAAAGCTGATCCGAAAGGAATACCGGATTCAATTAGTGTTTACTCAGTTGCATTACCCAAAACACTCAGTAAAGGCGATTCTTTGACGCTAGAGGTAGTTGCTACATTCACCAATGTACTTCAGCCATTTCCGGAGAAGATTACTCAGGGTGAAATCCATCTTGTTATGCTCCAAGAAAGCGCACAGTATCTCTCTCCTTACACTGTTGAATCTCAGTCGTTGTCTATCAAACTACCAAATGCTAGAATCGAATCTTACAGCAAATTGGAGAATACAAAGCTCCAGGGATCAGAGCTCAAATATGGCCCATACAAGAACCTCCCACCGTTTTCATACTCTCCAATTGTTGTCCACTTTGAAAGCAAGGCTGCATTTGCCGTAGCTGAGAAGCTTGTGCGGGAGATAGAAGTGTCTCATTGGGGGAATGTGCAGGTAACAGAGCATTATAATGTTGTTCACCGAGGGGCTCAACTCAAGGGCGAGTTTTCAAGGTTAATACTCTTACTGAAGCTTTAATCTGCATTTAATTCGCTATTCCAATTCACAAATTCGTTGCTTCATCACTCTCGTCATATTCCAACCGCAGGTTAGACTTTCAAGCCAGACCTAATCCCCGAGGAGTATCTGCCTTTAGGCATTTACTTGCTAGATTACCTCCCAGAGCCCATTCCATTTATTACAGGGATGATATTGGAAATATCTCCACGTCTGAGATGCAAAGTGATTCGAAAAAGGTTTGATATTTTGGCTTAACGAGAATTAGTCTTACAAATATTACTGCTGTGTGTGTTTTTCATCCTTTTGCTGGTTTGGTTGCAGACAGAGCTACTAATTGAGCCTAGGTTTCCGTTGTTTGGTGGGTGGAAAACCTTTTTCACGATAGGTTATGGTTTACCACTTAGTGACTTCTTGTTTGCATCGGAAGGGAAGCGTTTCGTCAACATCTCCTTTGGCTCCCCTATGATTGACCTTGTCACTGAAAAAATTATTGTACAGGTTGGTATTATACACTTTCCACTTCAAGTGTTTTCCTTTCGTAGTTTGATTTTCGTTAGCTTAAGAATGATGTGGAAGCAAATCAATCGAAGCAGTCAATCTTTTATTGTGACTGGATTGACCTGTGATTCACCGATATTGAGTAAAAAATTTACTTGCGTGATGTTCTTTTGTGTTTCCTCTTCCATCGTAGGTTGTTTTACCCGAGGGGTCAAAGGATATATCAGTTACCACTCCGTTTGCTGTCAAGCAGTCTCAAGAGGTAACAGAGTCTTGGCTTTATTGATCATGATTTAGCCTCTGTCTGGTTATTATAAGTCTCCGTGTATTTCAATTATTAAATTATTCATGTTTGTAAACTTACTGTTCTTTGCAGATCAAATATTCACACTTAGATATAGCTGGTAGACCAGTTGTTGTTCTCGAAAAAAACAATGTTGTCCCAGATCACAATCAGCATATCCAGGTAATGTAATACGTTAGAAATGCTGTCATGTTCAGTTGATCATGAGATTTGCTTTCTGTACAGGTTTACTACAAGTTCAGCAACATCAATCTGCTGAGTGAGCCATTGATGTTAATCTCTGGGTTTTTTGTTTTGTTCATCACATGCATCATTTACACACGGGCTGACTTCTCAATCTCCAAGTCCTCTCCAACATATCTGGCGAAACTCCAATGGGATGAGGTACATTGGAGCCTTTTTTCAAGCATATTTTCTGCAATATACTGACATCTTGATTCTCTCAATGATAGATATCAAAAACATGGCTCATTTTGTTTTTCAGGTCGTAGCAACACTCCAGGAAGTTCAAAGCATCATTCAAAAATGCTTAGCTGCACATGATAAGCTCGAAGCATCGCTGCGTGATCTCTCAAGAACCGGTGACATTCAAACATGCAAAGCAGCCCGCAAATCCACTGACAGTTTATTGAAAGATCTTTCGAAAGAACTGAAGCCGTTGCTGGCTTTCTTACAATCTTCCCCATCAGCTTCTCACATATCTCCAAAGGTCCCAAATTTCTTTACACCTGTCTCACCTCTCTTAGTCTCTGCGGCTCTTAACAGTCTCTTTTGTCGAACATTTTTCGTTGATGCAGGTTGAAGAGCTAGTTGTGAAAGAGAAAGAACTTCAAGAGAAGTTGATGGCCAAGCATACCACTGTTGTGGAAGGGTACGAGAAGAAATCATCCGGACGTGATATCGAAAACCGGATCGCTTCTCAGCAGCAAAAGATCATAGCTTTGAGGCAAGAAATCGAAGATCTTCTAGAATTCATTGATGAGATCTAGAAAAGTTAAATGTAGCAAATCATCTTAAGCTTAAAACCAGACTTTCGAATTCACTCCCATTAGAAAAAATTTGTACCTTAATGAGCATTGTTTATCAACTTTGGATGACAGCTCAAGTTCCTCTGAGTTTAACAATGAATCAAATTATCTTAAAATCATTTACAAGAATGCACATAGATCTAACCAATGTTGGAGAATATACCGGAGAAGTTTGGGATCTTATCAATGTGCCTCAAGGCGTTCTCAGCAATCTGTTTTGTCTTAAAATCAGCGTTTTGAAAGGCGTCAATAAGTGCTGCAGTTACGTTTTGTTCTTCTCCGACTTCTCTAGCTATTTCTTCAATTCGTAAGATCCTCTCTACCATCCACACAGCTCTAATCCTCAAATTCTCTGTTTGATTCTCCAAAAGAACGTTTAATATAGGCGTAATACCGTCTGCTTCATCAATCAATCTCACTCCTTTTTCAACTTCTAAACCGTCTTCTAACAAAGTAGAAAGAGCTGCAAGTGCTGCTCCAACCACCTTCTCATTTTCATGGTCCAGTAGATCAACCAACTTATCTACTGCTTGTCCTTCAACGAGACAAAAGCTTTCTCTCACTGAGCATATCCCTTGATGGATCTTGCAGATACCTAGAACAACAGGCGGCTTGCTCAGACATGAAAAGATTGATACACAGTAGTTGGGAGGAGGCAGTTCAGGTATCCTTGTTAGATTCTTGGATTCAAGTGAAAGATTCTCCAAAGCTATTGCAGAAGCCATCTGGATGTTGTCCTGACTGTTGGATTGAAGGAGATCAATGAAAACTGCAGTAAGATTGTTCTCACAGCAGAACGAAACGGCTTGAGTCTCCTTGGTGAGTGCGAAGGTGATCCGAGCAAGAATACTAACAAGTCTTTCAAGAAATGTTCTCTCGAACCGGATTCCCCTGATTTCTTTTTGGCG
>NC_025700.1:20693233-20699017 GCF_000633955.1 Camelina sativa | reverse complement strand
TTTAATATAGGCGTAATACCGTCTGCTTCATCAATCAATCTCACTCCTTTTTCAACTTCTAAACCGTCTTCTAACAAAGTAGAAAGAGCTGCAAGTGCTGCTCCAACCACCTTCTCATTTTCATGGTCCAGTAGATCAACCAACTTATCTACTGCTTGTCCTTCAACGAGACAAAAGCTTTCTCTCACTGAGCATATCCCTTGATGGATCTTGCAGATACCTAGAACAACAGGCGGCTTGCTCAGACATGAAAAGATCGATACACAGTAGTTGGGAGGAGGCAGTTCAGGTATCCTTGTTAGATTCTTGGATTCAAGTGAAAGATTCTCCAAAGCTATTGCAGAAGCCATCTGGATGTTGTCCTGACTGTTGGATTGAAGGAGATCAATGAAAACTGAAGTAAGATTGTTCTCACAGCAGAACGAAACGGCTTGAGTCTCCTTGGTGAGTGCGAAGGTGATCCGAGCAAGAATACTAACAAGTCTTTCAAGAAATGTTCTCTCGAACCGGATTCCCCTGATTTCTTTTTGGCGAATACCACTTATCTTGGAGATGATTTTCTCAAAAGCACCATCTCTTAACAATCTCATAGTCAGAACCAAATCTCTCTCAGGAAGTTCAGCTAAAAGTCCAGCAGCTGCAGCTTGTTCCTCTGTGATGGTTGGTGTATTCTCTAATATGATAGCGAAAAGGCTAGCGAGCTGTCCAACAGTGCCACGCAACGCATTGGCTAGTTCCTCACTCATGTGTGGGGAAATGTTATGAAGAAGCTTGATAGAAGCTAAACGTAAATCATCATTCTCATGAATCTCAACGAACTGAACCAAGCTAATGATGGCAGCTGAGTTTCTGATAGCAGAAACAACATTAATAACCGAGTTTGGACAGCTGGTGAGTCCAACAAGAACCGCCAACAGCTTTCCCTGGATTTCTGGACCAGTGTTGCTAGTTAGTTGTAGTAGATTTTCCACTATCTCCTCTGAAACAAGAGTTTGGTGATCAGGTCCAACAGGAACTTTGTAAAAGTCATAGCCAATGTTCACTATTTTTGCAAGAATAGTGGCAGAGACTTCTTTAAGTCGAATTGGAAGCTGGTTTGGCCCAACATAAAACAGGTCTTTGATAAGAGGTGGTAGTATTCCTGTATCGATTAAGACTTTGGCACTCCCCTCAAACGTTGAGATGTTGTTGAGAGCTCGCAAAGCAGCTTCCCGTTGGCGCATGTTGCGAGTTCTCATAAGATCGATAAGAGAAGAACCCACAGTTTGAGCCACAATAACTCTCACATCGTTATTTAAGGCAAGCTCCCCAAGATAAGAAGCCATGGAGATTTTTGTTTCAGGTGAACCTGCATATCATATATAGCTATGATTCAGATACCTAACCAACTAAGAGATTCTATGTTTCCATGGTTACAGTTTCATCAAAACAAATCAGAGAAAAATTGTTTGGTAAAATCACCTTCAAGAAGCTTAGCAAGAAGAGGCTGCAGTCTACCATTGGAAGCCATCTCTCGAACATTATCCTCTGATACCTCCAAGTTTGTCAAAGTTTTATCAGCTTTCTCAACAGTTGAAACCATCTCTGATTTGCTGCTTGTAAGACCAACCAATAAAATGATTGCTCCACGAACTGATCCAATCTTCTCGCACAAGGACTCAGATTTGGATAGCTCAAACAAGACAGAAACAGCTGCCTCCCTCCCCTTTGATTGCTCTTGGGTTAGGAACTTGACTATTGTACGCACATTGTCTCCTTCAGCTACTATTGCCTGCAACAAATCACACTAATAAGTTTATTTAACAAAGGGATTAAGAGAACAAACAGAGAGATAAAACAGAGACAAACCTTGCTCTCATCATCTCCCTCAACAACGACTTGAAGAGTTTGTAAAGCCTTATACCGCACTTCATGGCTACTACTTTTTAACATATCAGTAATCAACCGAACGAGCTGAGGATTGCGTACACGGTGCTTGATCTTACGAATGTTCCTACAAATATCTCGTACGTTCTTCAAAGCCAGCAAAATATTGGCCTCAGCATTCGCCAAGTAGAGTGACTGACGAGCAATATCTAGCTTCAAAGCATCGTTCCTAGCTCTCCACTCTTCGATTGTGTTACGCAGAGCAATACTCGGGCTTAGATCAGTGACACTCAGCTCCTTGGAAGTTATAGGACAAGACAGAGGCTGACCGTTTTCGCGGCATTCCTTGAACCATATCTCAATAGCCTCACGCTCAAACGTTTGACCATTCTCTAAAGTGACGGGATCATGCATAACTTGCTTTGTCAATGGACATATAAAAGCTTCGTAGATATTATCAATCCCTGGCTCGAACTGAGAGCTGTTATCTGATTGGCTTCCATCCCAACTTCCACTTTCGGCCATATTGATGATTCCTTCTAACAGAAGAAGATGCCCCAATTACGTAATCAGCAACAAATTAAGCTAAGGTCTGAGGAGAACAACGATTTAGCTGTTACTTAAATCAAAACTAAAAGCCGAAATTGAACAAACAATTTTTTTTTCCAACACAATGATCAAAATATTACTAAATATAGAGTCGCGGTAAAGAATTTTGTTTTTGTCTTTCTCACGAGTGTATTAAGCACACGTACCAGTTTCAAACGCAAGAGGCCCTGAAGAATCAAGAGACCGATCTAAACCAAGAATAAAGAAGAACCTTGGTTTCTTCTTCTTCTTCTAGCTTGAGAAATTGAGAACGACCATGTGGGTAATATACCAAATCTTTAAGTGGAAAACGTGTGACATCGAGTCACTTCCATGTACACCACATCAGGTCAACTACTCATCATCTCTCAAGCTTGAACCCGACAGAGATGATTTTTGCCTGAAATCGAGTCAGGGGAAGAAAGATAGGAACCAAAAAAGAGATTTTTAAGTCAGTTAAGCAATAGGACGGAAGAAACAAAAAAAACACACACACCGACAATAAAAAAAACATATAAAATAGACATTTACCAAGAAAGAAAAAAGCGTTGATTATGTACGCAATTGTGGAAGTAATGACAGAACACATGTGAACATGTAGACTCACCAAACTAATACGTTTTGGTGTCGTTTTAAATTACGTTTTAGTCAAAGTTCTTCTTTTCTTTTATATAAATTGATTTTTTTTTTTTTTGTCATTCACAGTTGTGAATATTGTTTTATTCAGCAACATGCAATTTTTTTTTACGTAGGTTTATGTATGATTGCAGTAACAAAATTAGATACACTAGGATAGTACCCGCGTTACGCTGCAGGNCAGGTTGATTTTTTTTTCCTTTTTTATTATTATTTTGTTGTATTTTTTGTATGTTGTTTGTAATTCTTTCTTAATTTGAATTTGTTGGTATGTAAACTATGTTTAATAACTAGTTGTAGATTAAGATAAATAAGATTTAAATCTTGTAAAAATTGGAATTTAGTATTCTAATTTTGCTCAAATTTTTTTGTATACTTTATGCATTTTAATATTTATAAGGTAATTACTTGAATGATATCCTCTTAGCAAAAACACAAGATTATGAATTTTTTTTCTTGTATCTTTTTTTAGTGCAAATTTTATTTTACTTTAAGAAAACAGCAAAAATCTTATTTTATTATTCTAAACAATGTTTTAAGTCTGATCCATAAAGAAAACCAAAATATGAGTCAACTAAGTTCCGTCACAAATTACTTATTTTTACTTTTATTTTAGTTAATAGCTAATATTGTAAATAACTGAATTAATATATATTTATCATTATAAAGATTTAAATAAATTCTTAGCTTAATTTTCCCTTATAAATATATATATATATATATATATATATATATATATATTTTATGTTGGTTTGAGTTATTTGTTTTGTATAGAGATTTTTGAAAAAAAATGATTTTCTTTCCGTAAAAATCATATTGATAACATAATAACTGGAAACATGATTATATAAACAACCAAATAAGTTTAAAGACAAAATATGTTATAACAAAAATGATTATGTTGTCCAAAGAAAACACCATACCTCTCCAGAAAATTTTACGTTTACTTCAAATTTGTATTCTTTTTTGAAGAAATTTATGGTGATTCAGCAAATTACCTTGACAGGATCCAGATTATGCCCAACAACTCTTTGAATTACTCTTATCTTTAGAAAACTTTTCCCATAGCTATAATTTTACTTGATGAGCCGTAAATCTCACTCCAAAATTTGCATAATTTGCATATGTGCTAGATAGCAAAATAGAAGCTATTATGACTAACACAACACACTTCTTTATTTGGGTTTTGATCAATCATGCGGCCCATTAACACTTCTCATTACTAAAACACTTTAAACCCAATTTCCCTAGACTACTGACCTGTATTAATTGTTTTAATTTGATAGACTGTTGATTTTTTCTAAGGTGTCAACACCAGCTTCAATGTTGAGGCTGATGTATCAGAAGAAGAGAGCAATACATCCTAGTTTTATTGTATTGATGGGTCGTTAAAACCTTAAACATGAATCAATAATACTATTATAGACTCATTTATATGTAAAATATCTGTAAGTTTGTCCATCTTGGCTCTTTAATCATATAATTTGTCAATGTTAAGTTGTTGACAATGACATATGTGTGATGTGTCTATGCATTTCGTTCACATACAACAACAACAACACATTTACATTATAGTGACTTGTCTTCTTTCCCCAAATAGTGTTGTCTCTAATTTGCAACATTAGCCACACACACACAAAAAAAAGAGAAAAAAAAAACAAACTACATAGTTTCAATTGTAGATAACCGGTTAGAATATAAAATAAAGTGAATTTGGTTTATAACACTGGTTAGACCCTAAACCCTTTCATTATATTGACTTGTTTCGTCTCTCTCTCTCCGCCACGCAAAATCGGAACATATTCGATTTTCTTCATCTTCTTCGTCAAGGTTTGTGTTTGATTTCAACGTATACTGATTCAAAGACCTAACTTTTTCCCCCTTCGATTAGATTAGTAAAGGAATCAAATTTTTGTTTAACCTAAGCTGTGGAAATATATATGAAGAAAAAAATCTTAACTTTTTTTTGTTGTAGTGGTGAATTTAGAATCTTATGAATCTCTAATCTCTTACGTATCAGGCCAAAGTATGGAGCTTTCTATTGTAAACAACGACAAGAGCACAAGACCAAAGCAGCCTCCAAAACGTTTCAATGTTTCATCAAGAACTAAATCCCTGAATCAATCCTCAACGATGCGTCTCTCTCTCTCAACGCTGCTATGTCAATCCTCCCTTCAATTTACCAGTTTGAGGTTCACAAGTGCGTTTGGCGGATCAAAAAATTGAAAGCTAAACGCATCGCTCAAACTGGGAAGAACAATAAATCGAGATAATTATGTGACATGACAAAGAAAAGGCTGTATTATTTGTTATAATTTAATTGGCTAATGATTTTAACAGATGTCAATACCAGATTGAAAGTTGAGGCTGAGAGAAACACTTATCTTTAGGGGGGTGTATTCAACTTGACATTTTAAGTGATTTGTGTGAAACTTACAAATCCTATGTTATTCAATCATGTATTTTAAAAAGTCTATTAAAATCCACTGTTATTGAACTGATGATTTAAAAATCTACTTTAAAATCCACTGTTATTCAAAATAGTTTGTGGATTTGGATTTTAATGATTTTTGAGATTCTGGAGGATTTAGGTGGGATTTGTTTAGTTAAAAATAGAGAAATCCAAATCTCATGGTTTTATATGGGATTTGAAAGAGTTTTACAATAAATCATATCAACTTCCCTAAAATCTTT
>NC_025700.1:20670726-20692857 GCF_000633955.1 Camelina sativa | reverse complement strand
AAAAAAAAAAAAAAAAAATGAATTGCATTTCACAAAACTGGATATAGAGATATAGAGAGGCCCATTGGGCCCAATTAAATAGAAAAGTCAGAAATGTTATCCGAAAACAATCCATACAGTATAAAACACGTGTATCAAAAAGCGCGCACGGGTAAACCGTGTCCACGTTTCGGTCAGCACGTGCGAACTCACTCACTCACTCGCACGTGTAGTAGTAGTAGAAGTGTGTAAAAAAGTGTAAACCCAAAAAAAGAAGGAATGAATAAAAACGAAACGACTGTTTAGAGAGAGAGAAGGCGAATAGAGAAAGAGAAAGAGAGAGAGAGAGAGAGAGAGAGAGAGAGAGAGAGAGAGAATGGGTGAGGTAACAGCAGCAGCTGATACTAATAATAATACATTGACGAAGAAGAAGAAGAAAGGTAGGCCATCTCTACTCGATCTCCAAAAACGAGCTATCAAACAACAACAGCAACAATTGCTTCTTCAGAAAACAAAGCCCGATGTTAAACAAAAAGAAGAAGAGCTTAGATCCGGTTTTAGAAACCCTAATTCCGGCGGCGGCGCCCTATCAAATCGCCGAAATTCTAATTCTGACGACGACGACGATGAGCGGAGAGACAAAAAGCATCGGCTTTTGCACGGATTGAACTCACACGATTCTTCTTCTGATTTCAAATCTGACGGCGGCGGAGTTTTTAACACCGATGCTTCAATCACCCGCCGTCACGGATCTGACGATAATACGGTTAGTTATTATATATTTAAAAAAAACAATCTTTTTGGAAATAAAATCGAAGTTGGGAAAAAATAAAAACTGTTAATTTAGGGTTTTGTTTTTTTTTTGGTTGAGAATTTGGCGCGTTAATTTGAGGTTCGTGTTGATGCTTAAATAAGGTTTATTGAGTGATGAGTTTTGACTATTTCCTTTTTTTTCTTTGTTGGTGGGAAATGGGAATTCATAATTTCAGCTTTTTCTGTATTTTTTTTTTCTCCCTTTTTTATTTTTTTGGTTTGTCTATGGACGAGAAAAATCTTGGTGTTGTTGGCTGATTTGATTTGCGTTTCATCTTTCTTTCTTTCAGAATATTATATTTTATTCTTTTTGATTCTAGTATTAATTCATAGTTATCAGAAAACAAAAAAAAAATTAAAGACGGTTCTGCACTGAAGAGACAATCATGTCTGAAGACAAGTTCTCTTACTTTGTCTTTTCCTAACTCTATCAGTTAAAAAAATTGTACTTTCACGACGGACATGAAAGTTGTCATAAATACAGACATCTGTTTTATTGTGTTTAGGATCTTTATTTATTTATTTTAAACATGAGGTTGATGATAGATATACTCTGTTTTTTTGTATTCCTGCAGGGAGAAAAGGCTTCGAAAGCGACACACATTCTCTTAAGTATTTATATTTTCCTATTTTCTCATGTTTTTATGAAAAGGCAGAAACCTGTAATTTGTTTGTACTAATTAATTAATTAAATAAAATTTTGGTATTTTACTTGTGGACAGGAGGAGGGTCACTTGTGGAGTCGTATGGCCCCTCTTCTACACCTTTGCCTGACAAAAAGTTGCTCTTGTTCATCCTTGATAGAGTTCAAAAGTATGTTCACCATTTTTTTCTGGCTTCCTTCTCTACTGTTGTGATTTAATTCTGGGTTTGGTTTTTTTTGATTGATGTTGGTTTACAAATACTTGAAGGAAGGATACATATGGAGTGTACTCTGACCCAGTTGATACTGAGGAGGTGAAGTGTTGTTCTTTATTGTTTAAGCTTGTTGATGTTGAAACATTTTGTTTTGCCTTTATCTTATTGGTGAAAGTTTTGTTTACAGCTTCCTGATTATTATGAGATTATCAAGAATCCGATGGATTTCAGCACATTGCGGAAGAAATTAGAGTCCGGTGCATACTCCACCTTAGAACAATTTGAGGCAAGTCTCGCAATTGAACCTAGCACATTGCTTCTCACTGCACTATCAGTTGGCTGTGTATAATTTAAATCCCTGCTCTGTTTTTTTCTAAAGTGGAGTGTTAATCTTTCATAGTTTTGATTTTCTTCATATTGTTAAGTCTCGTGCAATAATTTCGATGGTAGGTGCAACATCTGTGTTTGCCGACAAGCGTTCAAGGGTTTCTTAGTCTTACTACTAAACTATCTAACATTTTGATAGCCACAGTGTGACTTTGTAGCCATGAGATGGTGCAAATATACTGTTAAAAGTGAACTGGTTGTGTCTGAAACTATTGTTTATTGTCAGGAGTAAATGTCTCTGATCCCCTCTCAATTTATTGCAGCAAGACGTGTTTTTAATATGTACAAATGCAATGGAGTACAATTCAGCAGATACAGTATACTTCAGACAGGTTTGCCTTGGCTTATATAAACTTGCTAATTTGCTTCCGTTTGTTATTATCTGTTCTCTTGATAGTAGTATATCGATGGGTATAACAGGCACGAGCTATGCTTGAGTTGGCTAAAAAGGACTTTGGAAATTTGAGACAAGAAAGTGATGGAGAAGAACAAGTGTCACTGTCGCAACAACCTAAAGTGGTCAAAAGAGGCCGTCCTCCAGGCTCAGGCCTTAAGAAACAGCTTGAGCAATCTTTGTTTGACCGCAGCACGACTTCTGAAATTTTAGCTGATGCAGCTGGAGATAGCTCTAGATTATCCGGTTCTTACAGTCTAAGGAAAAATCCTCCTTATGGATTACGTCAAGCAGAAAGCTGCGTTAGAATCAACCATACTAATGAGAATCAAAATGGCTTCTTGATTGATTGGGATAAGGAGTTTCCACGTAAAGATCTTCCTTTTCTAATACTACCTTCTTCAGAGTCCCACTTTGCGTATACTTTGTTCTTGACATAAAACTTTTTTTCTGTAGCTTCTGTTGTGAAGGCCGTCAATAAGTATGGGATGAAAAATGTCGATGAGAACAGGCGAGATACCTACAACCAGATCTCTGCTTCCTTGCAAGAAGATGCGGTTTTTACAATGCTTGAAGATGATTTAAAACAGTTAACTCCAGTATGTGTTAGCTACTTTTATAAAAAAAAGTCTCCTTTGTTTTAAGAAACAAAGAATCTGACCATTGTTTTCTTATTTGATCAGGTTGGGTTGAGAACTGAATATGGGTACGCTAGGAGCCTAGCACGATATGCAGCGAACCTTGGTCCTGTTGCTTGGAGATTTGCCAATAAAAGAATTGAAACAATGTTACCAACTGGAACCGAGTTTGGTCGTGGGTGGGTTGGGGAGAACCCAGAAGCTCCTCCTGAGAGTACTCCTCAACAGCAAATCTTAATGTCCAAGCAAAAGTGTTCAAGCGACTTTGTGTCTGATGATCATCGTCATCCAAGCGGAATCATGTCGCCCACAACCTCTGTCTCAAGCTCCATCATAGGAAACAAACAACATTCTTCACATGAGAGCAAAGAGTCTGAACCAGCTGCTCACGTATTGAATCAAGAAACCAAGAGCAATGGTCTTCTAGTCCATGGTTTCAGCGGATTTAACAACAAACCAAACCAGATGCTTGAAACAGATGTCTCGCAACAAGGCTTGTCTCCGAACATTAAACAGGAGTTTCAGCAGTTGCCACCGGATCTTAACGCTAGGCTCGTCTCACCAAACTCACCGGGCACTAACAATCAAGCAGGTTCATCGCAGCATCCGGATTTGGCATTACAACTCTAATAAGTAATATCTACTAATCTTGAAAGCTTTACTGATAGGAGAAAGAAGAAGAGGCAGAGAGGCTTGTGATTCTTGGTACTAGGTTGAAAATATAGGGAAAGTCTGTACAGATTGTTGCAACTTTCAGATTTTTTTAGGGTAAACAAGACAACCGATAAGAGTACTCACAAGAGTCAAGATGTATGAATATATAAAATCTGTACAATTTTTCTAGTCCTTCAAATTAGAGTTATGAATGTGCATTTGACTTTTGGTTTCATCCTTATGAAAGGATTGTACATCATATACGTTTGGTTTAGTCTTGCGAGAATCTGTGATAAGTAATAATAACAAGAAGAAGATTTATATCCCTTTGTTGTATTCATTGGTGCAAACATACACAAACAGAAATAAAAAGTGATATCAAAACTAGACCAAACAAGTTCTGTCGTTGATCAATTTAGACATAGACAGTAACAGAACACAGAACCTCAACCGGAACGCGACCAGAAGGAACATGATCGACTACAGTCACAGCTTCTGACTCAATAGTTCCCCAAATCTCACCTTCCTCCTCACGTTTTTCCAACGAAATCTCGGTACACCAAACATCCCACCAAACATCAAACGTAGCCCTAACAGAGGAGACCACAATGTTGACACCAAAACTGCTCAGCTTACTGACACACCTTTCGTTTGCAGAGGATCGGAAGGAGGCAGAGCTAGGAAAGTTCAACCGTAGAGCCTTCAAGCCTTTCACTTCCTTCCACTCCAATTCCTCAGAGTCACGCCAAACTAAACTCCCAAACTTATCACAACTGTACAACACTTTCTCAATCACACAATAATAACTTTGAGTTTCTGGCTTCTTCTATCTTCCCCATTTACCTTCACGGGGCGAGTAGTAGAAGCTTCCGTCCCACAGAGTCACTGCGTAAACCTTCTCTTCGATCACTAGGGTCTCACGGATCAGATTATCACCTTCATTCCGATCAGGCATTGGCACCAAAACATCCCAAGTTTGAGTCTTTGGATCAAATACCTCTGCCCAGTTCGAACAATCAAACCTCTCGCATCCTCCAAACACATATATCTTCCCACCAACGACGCCAGCGGCTGCGGAAGCTCGAGCCACTCCCATAGAAGGGGCGTGGCGCCACGTGTTAGTCCGACAATCCAGAAGCAAGACATCGGACGTTCTACTGTCGTTTGTTAATCCACCGATGACATAGATCCCCCATTCCAGAGCCACGAAAGAAGACAGCTCGGGTAGCTGAGTGGGGAAAGAAAGGACAGGGACCAGGTCCTCTGCTGCGGCGTTTTCTAGGTAGGTCTTAGTATTTTCTCGTCGGAGGATGAACCAACGAGAGGTTGGGTAGGTCTTGGTGCTTAAGCATACGTAGTGGCACTCGTCGGTACGACCCAATAGCGATCGCGTCTTGTAGAGCTCAGGGGAAATTACGAGAGAGCGGTATCTTTTGGAGACTAGAGATAAGGCTAAGTGGTCCAGCCTCGAAACTAGAGCCAGGCAGCTCAAAGTCAATGGATCTGGCAACGACGTTAATGGAAACAACAATGGACAAGTTTCCTCGTTGGCCGATGGCTCGTCGACGATGGAAGTGGACATCGTCGTTGGATGTTTTTGATTGATGAGGTCCAAATCTGTTTGTTTTTCTTCTTAAACAAGTTTTATTTTTGAGTATTTTAGTGAGAGGAGTGGAAGCCCATTTGCCATTTGGTTATCAGAATTATTCAAATACTACTTATCAAATGTTTCTACTCTAGGTATAGGTTTAGTTTGTGAATTATATGGATTACATTAATGGAGATAAGTTTATCAAACTCCACCAACATAATGCATTTATATTATAAAATTTAACCAAAAAAAAAGAGGCATTCATAGTGTTTGTTTTGTTGTGGGATACATATTCAAAGTCAAAAGTAATTAAGTGAACAATGTTTATTGTGAGTGTTAATATGTAAAAAATTTGAACACTCGATTTTTTTTTTGTTTAAATTTAAACCGTGTCTCTTTTTTCTTTTTTGGTAAAAGAAACCGTGTCTCTTTAATAGTCTTACATCTTATACGTTACATATATTAGTTCAAATTCCAACAGAAAAATAAAACAAACGTTTGAATAATAAACAAGAAAAACAACAGAAGGAAGGAAGGACGAAACGACCCGCAGTTCCAAAATTAGGATCTCATTGGCTCCTTTAATTTCGCTTCCGTTGCCCTCAAAATATTTTCACAGTTGCTATAGGCTATATAGCTCTCACCACTCATTTTAATAATTTCTCTCGAAGAGAAGAGTAAAAAAGCCTGTTTCTTCCTCTTTTAGTATATATAAAGAAACCATTTTTCACCATTCAAAAGGCCATTTCTGTAAATTTAGTTCGGTGTCTCCAATTCAGATTCTTCCTAACGAATCATTTACTGATCATTTTGTTTTTTTTGGAATTATAGAGAAAGAAAGAGAAAGACTCTGATCTCTCTCTTTCTCTCTTTCCCATTTTATAATCCAAGAAACAAATCTTAGGTTACGTTCTTTCTTTTTCTTCCTTGTTATTACAAGAATCCTAGGGTTCTTTTTTTTGAACTTTTGGTTCTGTTTCGTGTGTGAGGGTTCTCCGGGAGCTAGGTTTGATGATAATGTTGGACATCATCTCAAACCAGCTCCTTCTCTGAATCCATTTCGTCCACCATTGTTGTTGTATTTACGTTCATCAATACCATCATATCACGAGTTTATTTATTTAACAAAAAAAAAAAAGATGAGGTGTTTCTCTTGTCTCACCACCCAAACCAAGGACATGAAAATCAACATTGATACCCTTTCCGACCTAACCGATTATTCCTCAGGTTTTGAAATTGTTTTTTTCTCTGTTTTTTTATTTTGAACCTCTCCAGTTTTTTTTTCTTTTGTTTTGTTTCCCTACTCATTTGTGATTCTCTTGCATGCAGTTAAGACAAGAAGCGGTTCAAGAGGAACAGGGTCTAAATCTGGCATTTTAGGTTTGAACAATTCTGATGACTATTTAAAGACATTCTTTGAAACGTTGATGAAAACAAATTAATTAATGTTTTTGAATTTTGGGTTTTGGCCAGTTAATGGGAAAGTGAACAGCGATAAACCGGGTGGTGGCGCTCGGAGTTTCACGTTCAAGGAGTTAGCTGCCGCCACTAAGAATTTTAGGGAGGTGAATATGATCGGAAAAGGAGGCTTTGGGAGTGTTTACAAGGGACGTTTAGATTCAGGACAAGTGAGTAAACTCACGAACTCTGTCTTCAATCATAATTTTTTTTTTCTTAAGAAATCTGAAAATGTTATAAGAAATCTGATGGGAATATTGATTGAGTAGGTGGTGGCGATCAAGCAGTTAAACCCGGGTGGACATCAAGGGAATCAAGAATTCATAGTAGAGGTCTGTATGCTCAGCGTCTTCTATCATCCAAATCTAGTAACTTTAATCGGTTACTGCACTTCTGGTGCTCAGAGACTTCTCGTTTATGAATACATGCCAATGGGTAGCTTAGAAGATCACCTTTTTGGTAAAGCATCCTTTCCAAATCCCCCCACCAAATTCAAAGAGTTCTCATCTTCTTGTTACTAATAAACCTCTCTTCTTGTTGTTGTTGTTTGAATTAGATCTTGAGCCTGATCAGACTCCGCTAAGCTGGAACACTCGGATGAAGATAGCGGTTGGTGCAGCTAGAGGGATTGAGTATCTCCACTGTAAAATAAGCCCATCCGTGATTTACCGAGATTTGAAATCAGCAAACATTTTGTTAGATAAAGACTTTAGCGTCAAGCTTTCTGATTTTGGACTCGCCAAGGTTGGTCCTGTGGGAAACAGGACACATGTGTCGACTCGGATCATGGGCACTTACGGATACTGTGCTCCAGAATACGCAATGAGCGGGAGATTGACCATTAAATCGGATATCTATAGCTTCGGTGTAGTGTTGCTTGAGCTGATCTCCGGCAGGAAAGCTATTGATTTGAGTAAACCAAACGGAGAGCAGTACCTTGTTACGTGGGTAAGTAGTAATCCAAACAGTTGAAAAACCGGATTTTACCGCAACTCAAAAATCTTTTCTTACCTTCTTGTTATGTGTTTATGCAGGCGCGACCATACCTCAAGGACCCTAAGAAATTTGGACAACTAGTTGATCCCTTGCTACGGGGAAAGTACTCGAAGAGGTGTCTTAGCTACGCGATTGCTATAACCGAGATGTGCCTTAAGGAAGAAGCGAATTACCGACCGAAAATAGGAGATGTTGTGGTGGCATTTGAGTACATAGCCGCTCAGAGCAAATCTCATGAAACTCGAAGAGCGGCCCGCAAGTCTACGGACTCCGACCGTTCACGAGGGGATACAACAAAACAGAGTTACTAAATTTTATGAGTCATCATTTTAAATGAATAACCTCTGCTAGAAACAGAAGGTTCCTTCCTAAGGCCGCGATATGTTTGTGCTTTTTTCCAGGGGTTTTTGTTTTAGTCAGCTTTTTCAATGGGATTTGGTCGGGTGAACCGATGAAGAGATTTTTTTTTTTGTTTTGGGCTTGATGAAGTAAATGGTGCTTTGTAAA
The DNA here is from genome assembly GCF_000633955.1 of Camelina sativa. NCBI lineage: Eukaryota > Viridiplantae > Streptophyta > Magnoliopsida > Brassicales > Brassicaceae > Camelina > Camelina sativa. The sequence continues at coordinate 20,684,582 of NC_025700.1, read as the reverse complement.
ATCTAAAAAAACTGAACTCTTACGTTCAAAAATAATATATATAGGTACATACATACAATATTATTGTTGGGTCGTTAATACACATATATACATGTGCATGCATACAAAAGTAAACAACACAAAAGAGTTTTTTTTAAAAAGGAAATTTGAATCCCAAACTACAAAAGATCAGTTTATAAATACAGTCCTCGTGCTTCTTCTCTTCTCATTTTTTAGGTTTTATCACAATTCACAAATGAGAGAACACACAGAGAAAGATGCAAACTTCATGCGCGATGGCTCTGAATTTACGATTCTCTTATTTAGTTTCTTCGTATTTCACGAGTGAGTTGTTGAATTTGACCTAATTTTTGGTTGCAACTTTTTTCGACGCTAGATTTGTTGTTTTGTCGTTTCTTTTCGTCAAATCTTCGCCAACTAAGAGCAAGATTAATGAGGGGTTCATATATTGGGGTACTTATATACTGTTTGAATTTTTTTAAGAATTAATTGTGTAATGTTTTGTAAATAAGAACTCATGATCTATTAGTTAAAATTTTCTCCTCCAATAGTAAGTTCTAATTTTTGGTCTCTTATTTTTTTAAAAATTGTTTTTTGAAATTTAAAATTTTTAAATAGAATAGAAGTGGTATAAATGTTTACACAAAACACAAGGCTTACGGTAGGTGATGTTTATTAGCATTGATAATACATACTTCTTCTGGGCAGCTGCAAAGAATTGCTCATTGTGCAGGAACGCAACATCACAGACTGTTTCTTTTACCTGCAGGTATCATCAAGATGTGTTGAGAACCGAACCAAATCTTACAAATAACAAACACTGATAAAGAGATTAACATAAAACAAAAAAAAACAGACCTGAATCTCTTTAATTAGGTTCATACTCATCATGTCTACTAGAGCAAGGTGGCCTTTGCGACCACCAGCTATCATATGTCGACCACTTGCAGTGAAATCAAGTTTGTAAGGGCCAAAATCTACATATGTTCAGTGAAATGAAGTTTGTAAGGAACAAAATGAATTAGAAGCTAACATTGTCGAGAGGGTATATATCACAGAGACTAAACCAAATTATAAAATTTGCATACAAAAGATATGGCAGAGGAAGCTATTGTGCATTTACCTGGGAGCACAATGTCATATTGGTTTCTTGAGCTGAGTAAATCTACTTCATTAGCAATATCTGTCTGCTTGACTCGCCATGTCTTCTCTAGACCATCAGTCTCCAAGTAACCTGCCTCAGCAGGCAAGAGCCACAACACAAAAAACACAACCACATCACAACACAATAACTAAAAATTCAAAACGACGAGCGACCTATCAAGAAAAGAAGATTTAAAACAGTTGCTCAACGTCAAAACAGAGATACACAACAGCTTCTTTCATTTTCACGAAGCAGCGGAAAAAGGGACAAACAAGATCCCCACAGAGCTGAATGAAGGAGTAAACTTACCTTTTCGATTTTAGCAGCAGTTTTCGCAGATTTCCCATTTACCTTTTCTGAACTGAGCTCCATTTTGATCCTTATCACCTAAATAAATCAAACAACTCAATTACAATAAAGAAAACCCATTAAATCCTGACTAATTCTGGTCAGCCCCCTGCCTCATCTATGGTTCACGATAGAAGGGAAACAGCGGAAGATAGAGATAAATCTTAAAAGATTTTTTAGGAAAACAAAGTTCAAATCAAAGAAGCCTTCACCTGAGATTATAGAGAACACGGCGCAGAGAAAGAATAACAAACGGCGGTGAAGCTATTTAGGGTTTTAGCAGATTCTATCTATTGTGATTGGCCTATGCCAAGTCTATCGCCTCAGCTACGCATTTCCAGATCCTTCGATTCCAAACGCCGGACTGTGGAGTACTGCTTTGTCGAGATTAGAGAATATATAGATCGTGTGTGCTCACACGGTCACACCATCTTACAAAGCCCAAGAAAAACAAAATCCAGCCCATCAAAAGAGGTCAAATTTTAGTCCTTTTCATTCAAGTTTTTTTTTTTTTTCTTTTTTTTTTCTTTTTAAGCTTTTCAAATTGTAAATTGTATAAACTTGAATAATAAATTTCTGTGAAAACTAACTGGATTTTGTATCTTGTCATTCAACCAAGTTATTTAATCGTTAGAGATTTCAAAATTCGATTTGTTTTCGCATTGTTGGGTAGATTTAGCATATATACAAGTTTCTAAATTGTTTTTCTTTTCTCACAGATTTTAAAAATTTTTAAAATATTAAATTTACAAAAGAATATCATAAATTGAAATCATGTCATATGATCTAGTTAATTGATCGCTAGAAAATTCATAAATTCAAATCGCATCGTTGCATAGATTTAGACATTTAATATACAAACATTTTATTGGAATTATTTGAAAACTGTTTTAAGCTTTTAATATTTTTCTCAAGGATTTTAAATTTCTTTTATAATTTTTTCCCTAATATGCAAGAAGTTCGAATCCTTATGTACATATGCCGATATGAGTACACAATTAATAATTTTTCAAGTGTGTTAGATTTGTTTATCAAAAGAGAACCGTATATTAGATTTAAGTACAATAATTTTCTAAATATATGTTCAAATTTTTAAAAAAGATTTCAGAGAGTAGGTTAAGAATGTGACATACAAGAGGGCATACAAGATACAGATAATATAGTCAAGCACGAAGTCGTTTGAAATTTTCTTACAAGTAGAGAAAGTGAAATCTAAAATGCAATTAGGTGGTGACTCTACGCGGACGTCGAATATATAGTTTATGTCAACTTGCATTACATTCTAATTAATCCGATTTACACATAGTCGCATACTAATTAACATCTATATTCACATAATTGAAGAAGAATAAAATAACATCTCCCCACGTTTTCTACGTGATCTCTTCAGAAGATAAGTTTAAAGAAACGAAAATATAATTAAAAGCAATTTGAAACCCTCTCTTATTCATTGGTTGCATAGACTTGTAGTGTACCATCATTATATGCATTAAATCAGAAACTTAACTCAAACGGTTACCGATAGCGTCTGTGTGAAAGAAGAAAGCCACACAACTGTGCAAATCAATCATCGTTAATCACTTTTGTTCATTCTATGCTAACAATAACTGTCAATCTATCAACTTATCTTGTCTTGCTCATAATTGTATCCACATATGTAAATGTTTAGGGAAACAAAAGATCTTAAGAATTAAGATACCTGACCACATACTTTTGACCCTCGGAAGCTTATCCTCGTGTAAATGTATATTTTTGAATTAAAGTTTTTCCATATGCTGTCACTATTATACTCGGACCCGCCATCCTCGTGCTTGACCTCTTCCCACTGATATTTTCTTCAAGCTTTTTCAAATAATGATACAGTATATGACATAATGACAATAGAGATTTGCTTTTAGATTTGTCATTTACTACTTTGTGTTTCTTCTCTAAATTTGATATATATATTTTTTTCAGATAGCTGAAAATGTTTCATCTAATCTGTCTTTCTAGTATTTTTACTAATAATATATTATTTTCCACATATAGAAACAAAGAAATTTGTTTCCTTTATTTTTGTTTACTAATTATCTTAAATCTGTTTGTTTACTAAGTATCCCACTCGTTTTCTGAATTTTGGTGAGTTTTACTCAAGTTGTTACGTCATTGAGGTGACGCATATGATCACTATAGAGTATAGTCCTTAGTCCATGTGACACAAATGTGAACTGGATATTGCCAAGAAAAAGAAGTACGAGAAGAATCACTATACTAAAAATTGTACATAATAAAAAAAGAAATATAACTCTACTGTGAGTTGATTACATAAAAAGTACGATATATATACAATTTTTGTTTCTTGTAAACAATTTAATGAATTAAAAGTTTCTGATTCATTCTATAGTTTATGATATAAATGCAGATTGATTTCGATCTGCCATCCGATGAGTGAGTGAGCAGCGCGTTGAAATGTGGTATCACACTTTCACATGATGTATAGGTATCTCTCTCTTATAACGACAAAATTCCATTTGACCCTGGACAAAAGTTATTAAGAAAGACTTGACATATGCAAGCAAGTAAATTAGTAGGAAATTATAAATGCAAAGTAAAAAAAAAATTGTTATCTTTTACGAACCGGAAATAAAATATATTGAAAAAGAAGCTTTACAAATGATGAAACTATTAAAACTCGAGATGAACATGGTTGTGTATGAAATGAGAAAATGTGTCTGAATCATGGACTAATTTAACGTTGAAATTTTTGGTAATAAATATATATATATATATATATATATATATTTCAGCATCAAGCCATCACCCAATCAAATAATAATCACGATTCACGACCTTTTCTTTCATACACACAACCTTTTATAAAACTAATAATAATAATATATAATAAATTAACAATATACATTTCCCCCCAAAGAAAGAGTTTATTTGGCTTGGTCTTTCCTCTCTATTTCTCAGCTTCTTCCTCCCATCTTTCAATCAAAATCCCCAGAAAAGAAACTAAGAAAGGGTGGACAGTTAAGTTCTCTCTAAAGTTTATGTATCATAAAGGGTGAAGCAAAGATTACTCAAAACAGAGAAAACAACAGAGTAAATTAAGTCAAGAGCTCTGTTTGGTCTTAATGGGGAACATCTGCCTTGGCTCTGGATCTTCCACTGTTCAACAGGAACAGAGCCCTATCCCCACCAAACCCCTCCCAGGTTCATTCATACACACATCTCTCTTTTTTTCTTCTTTCGTTATATTGGCAAATCCAAACATCTTAGATCTATTATTTTTTTCGTTTGTTTGATTGGTTATTGACTTATTTCTAATGATTCATAAGTTTCTTGCAGTTCTTGAATTAACCTAACTTAAAATATCACATAGTTTTTCTTTTCTTGAGATAAAGTTTCAATCTAACAAGATCGTGTGTGGTTGATATATATATATAGTGAGACATGGGCAGCAACATCCAGAGAACAAAAAGCTTCCTCCGGCACTAGTGGCGATGCCGGCGTTAAATCCCAAGGTTCCGATGCCGGAAACAGGAAATAGAACGAGATCCGCCGCTACACCACCTCGTGAAAAACCACAGCAGAGGACAAGATCCGTCGAGAACTCACACCCACCTCGTGAAAAACCGCAGGAGAGGAGTAGACCCGACGACGATCAGCCATCAAAGCCGGCGGCAGAGAAAAATGTATTAGGTATAGGTAAAAAAGCAGTGCCACCGAGCGGGAAGATAGTGACGCCAAATCTAAAGATGTTTACATTAGTTGAGCTTAAGACGGCGACCAAGAATTTCCGACCAGAATCTGTGATCGGAGAAGGTGGATTCGGACAAGTCTTCAAAGGATGGGTGGATGACAAGACCTTAGCTCCGTCTAGAGCCGGCGTCGGAATACCAGTCGCCGTTAAGAAATCAAACCCTGATAGTGAGCAAGGCTTACATGAATGGCAGGCAAGTAAACTCTAATCTTTCCTTTTTTTTTATATGTATTTTAATTGCGTTACAAGATTCTAATTAAGGTAAAAATCAAATCATTAAAAGATCCTAATTATGTCTCAGTTAGTCAGTTTCTTCAAAATAAGGAATGTCATATTTATATGTGCATTGAAATAGTATGTTTATGTGCAAATTAGGAAAATTTTAAACATAACGATGAATTTAATGACGAAAGTAGTAGACGTCAGGGTCAATTTAGCGAATTTACTAACATGTTTTTTACTTTAAAATATGTAAACACAAGACGCCAAAAAAGATGTAAGCACAAAACTTGGGTTAAAAAAACAAAATTACATGATACTCGTTAAACATCTTCTTGTTACATTTAAGCTTGCTACTTGTCATTTTCTCAACTAGTGTTTATGATTTTCTTTTTTCTTTTCAAACTATATAATATAAGTAAAATTTATTTTTCTGATATGTTAGACCATTTTTTACTTAGAATTGATTAACGTTGTATCACCGACGGTGTCGCTAGAATTCGAACGTATTTATTTAGTTGGGAACTTGGAAAGTATACACTACTTGTTATTTATCATTTACTTAGTAAACCTAAAGGACGAAGAGGTCAACTTGACATTTAGCAAAAAAAGAAGAAGACGAAGTCAAGGGAGTTAATTACGTTGCTACATTTATTAGTCAATCGGAAAGAAACAATACATACATATACATAGTATCATTAGTCAATGAAATAGATCTTCATCGATATGGTTGGATGTTTCTTTCTATTGCGCGCGTGAAGTATATCTTCTTCTCTTATGTACGTGTCTCCTGCGTGAAGATTCACGACCATATATCGTAAAGATAGAATATAAAATATGAAACTAATATCTTTATGAATGAAAAAAAGAAAAAACAAGTAATCTTGATTCTTGACTTGGTTTTCGACAAGGAAGAGTTACGAATTTATATGCGAAATATCTAACTATAGTAAAATATAAAACAGTGAAATGTAAAACATCGATTAGTTTGAAACGGTCGTATTGAATATAATTGATAACGTGAGATTTTTTGTATTGTAAAATTTCAGTGTGAAGTGAGATTCTTAGGGAAGTTTCATCATCCAAATTTGGTGAAGCTCTTGGGATACTGCTGGGAAGAGAATCAGTTCCTTTTGGTCTATGAGTATTTGCCTAAAGGAAGCCTTGAAAATCACCTCTTCGCAAGTATAATTCTACTCAATCATCAATCCATTATAATATATCTTATCTTATACATCTATATAAAGATGTATGCATGAATGTCAATGCAGAAGGAGCAGAGGCATTACCTTGGGATACACGTTTGAAGATAGCCATTGAAGCAGCTCAAGGACTTACCTTTTTGCATAACTCGGAAAAGAGTGTTATCTACAGAGACTTCAAGGCTTCCAATATTCTTCTTGATTCCGTACGGTGTCGTCTTTCATAACTCTAGCTCCTTCCCACGTTTATATAACAAGACAGCTTGCTAGCTGTTTCTAGAAGAAGATTGTCCTTTTTTTTCTTTCTAGTAACAGTTCTTGCCGTCCGTCTTTTTCAGAACTTCCACGCCAAGCTTTCTGACTTCGGACTAGCTAAACTAGGTCCAATTAATGGATTCTCCCACGTAACCACGCGTGTCGTGGGCACACGTGGTTATGCAGCTCCCGAGTACATGGCTACAGGTAAAAATAAACGTGCAAAATATATTTAAAACATGTCTTTTCTTTCTTTTGTCGGTTGATAAGAAGGCATGTTTTAATTAATGTTTATATAGGTCATCTATATGTGCGGAGTGATGTTTACGGGTTTGGGGTGGTACTACTAGAGCTCTTAACCGGTTTAAGAGCACTAGACCCAAACCGACCATCTGCACAACAGAATCTTGTGGAATGGGCTAAACCGGTGCTGACCCAGAAGAAGAAGCTTCAGAAAATGATGGACCCAAGGCTCGAGCACAAGTATCCACTTTTGGCTGTGGTCAAAACCGCCGAGCTCATTCTACGGTGTCTTGAGGCTGATCCCAAAAACCGACCGCCAATGGATGATGTGCTCAGAGAACTAGAAATCGTAAGGACTATCAGAGACCAACCCAAAGAAGAGAGACGTAAACGGAGCAGTGGTTCTGATACTAACCGGGTTCGTGGAAATGATTCATCACACGGCCGTAGAACCGGTCGAAACGGATAGTCAAAGAGTTTTTTCGGATCAGTCAGATACTATACACACTATATACAGACGAACCACCTTTAAAAACAAAAACAAAATTTAATCTTTATTCTCTGGTAGTATATGGACTTAGTGAAATATTTGTTGTACACTATGAGTCAAAATATAGCCATATAATTTATATTTTGCAAAAAAATAAAATTTAATCTTATTTTTTCTAATGTTTCTCTTGAGAATACCCGTATGTATAGCCAAAGCAATTGTCATTTTTGGTTATTAAAAAGCTAATTGACAATTTTTTAGCCCTGTATTATTTTCTTCCTTAGTTCCTTACGATTGCAATGTATCTAAAAACACAAGTTAAGGAAGTGAAGTAAATAAAAATTGTGTATCTACATTTGCAAACCAACTACACATTACAAAAGTAGTAAAGTAGAAAACTTCAATAATTCTTTTCTAGAAGAAAAGGCTCTTTACACGTTTTCTCTTTCTTGCACCACCTAATAATCTTCAAAATAGTAAAATGAAAACCTATATGCTTACACAACACAGACTATATTATATGTAATCTTTGTCTCTTCATCTTCATGTCATGAAGGGCATCCACTGGCAGAAGAACGTTCTGAAAGATATTGAGAAGAGAGCTGAAGCAAAAGCTTAATTGTTTGTCCCGGGAAAGATCTGCAAACATCTACACACTCATCTACATCGTCGTCACATCTCAACAAAACCCATTCATTGTCTTCATCTAAGTATTTCAAATCATATCTGCTCACATCTTCTATACTAAACCGTTTCGCTATTTCCCACAATAGATCGTTTAACCTATGCGAGTTTCGCATTCTAAACCGGATCTTCTCCTCCTCATAGGTTACCTTTATCCTCAGTAAATCATCCTCTTGTGATGATGTTGATGGTGATAAGTGTGTGGTGGTCTGCCTTTCTTTAAAAGATCTTGAGAGAGTCATTGCCTCTTGTCTAGTCTTATCTGTAGGATCTTCCTTGTTAACTTGTGTTTCACTGGAGCAGCTCGAGCTGTAACTACACGAGGAACCAGGGGATTTTGTAGGCTGTGAGTTTGAAGAAAACAAGAACGTCGTCCTCTTGGATTGTTGTTGTTGTAATGATGATGCTTCTGGTGAAGAAGCTAGATTAGGGAAATTTGCGTAGAAGGAGCCTATAGGTAGATGATGACCAGAAACACCTTCAACCGAGTCAATGACTCGTTGGATCTTTTGTAGTGAATGACCAACTTTCTTGATCTTTCTTGATGGCCATCTTTGTATCCCATGCTGCCGGCATATTCTCTTCAGTGTCGTTGGACAAACTGAAACAAATTTACAACATCAATAACAGAACTGAAAATTCAAGAACTGGGATGTAAATGTTTTACTTACCACCAATACTCTTGGCAGCATCTTTGAGACTCCCTGCGAAATACTGGCGAAGAACATCCAAAGTTATGTTTTTTTCAGCTTTTGTTCGTTTCTTCTCAGTTATTCGACTGAAACCACCAGTAGCACTAGAGAAAGTGCTTTTCTCATTCACACTCAAACCTTTGCCATAGTCAGAGCCTAGCTCACCCATCTCTGTTGTTCCTCCATCAAATACTAATCCAGCCTTTTGAGGGTTACTATTACTCTCTTGTACTTCAGACGTATTCTCTATCTTTGGCAGTGTCACTCCTCTCTCTATGACCTCTCTCGCCATTGGATTTCCTTCTTCTTCTAGTTCCTTCTCCGTGACTGTCCTTAAGCTTCTCGGAACATGCGCCATTATAGTCGAAAGAGCATTCAACATTTTCCTCTGTTCCTCAATATCCCGGCAATTTTTAGGCAAAAAGAACTCCAAGACGAAATCAGCTGAGCCTGTGTGGATACAGCGTAAGCGTATCGCGACTGTACCATGTAAGCCAAACATAGTGGCGTGGTGAGAGAGAGGGTACTCAGATTTCTTATAGCTAGAGACATCAGATGAAAAGCAAGGACCATTGGTCAAAAACGCTTCTCCTACAACTCCTTGACCTTTCAAGAGATGATGCTCAGAGCAAGCTTCATGGAATTCACGGACTGTAGGATCACCAACATAGCAAGCATCATCGATTGTGGATACACAATGAATATAGTTCTCATCGTTGTGACGGCAACCGGTTTTGCTTTGTTTGAGACAAGAGACCCATGTTTGAGCTAATGGTAGTTTATGCGTCTCACAAGCACATCTCAAGAGGTTTCTGATTTCAGGTAATGCAGCCTGGTAAGAGAAGTCAGGTCCCTGATTCAAGAATGATTTGGCTTCTTGTTATCAAAATGCAAGGAAGATAAACAAAACGCCGCACATTTTTAGAAACTTTTACCTTTAGAGAAGGCGGTATCGGAACTCCTGTGCTCCTTAGATCAACTGCCTGTGAAGAAAATAAACAATACTTAAAAGGTTCCAAGAAAGCTTATTTCAAAGATAAAAGGAGAGAAAGCAAAAGAAGCAAAACCTGAAGTGCTCTGCAGATGCTTTCAAGGTCAGGGCTCAACTTAACCATTTGTGTGGTCATTACAACCTCAATAACACCTAAGCAATTCTGACTACCTTGTTCAAACACAGGAATAGCTAAAGTGCCTCGAACATCGCAGTCTTGAGCATGTTGGACTCTCGGATACTCCTCGTTCTTGAAAAACCTCACATCAGGAGTCCACTCAGGAACCTTCTCCAAGAAAACCCTTCCAGGCAAACCAACCAAGTCGTTGGAATTGGAACCTGAATCCTCCTGTTCAGTAGAGAACTGATAATTCACAGAGATCTCTCTGTAATGAGCAAGCCTTTGGCACATTGGATCATGGCTAAAAGGTTGTTCCTTTGTGGTTAAAACCCTCTTACCACCTCTATCAACAGGCACCCACAGCTGAATAAGAGAGCCTCTCTCACTTGTGTAATCTTTAATGTGAGCCACAGCTTGAACCAATCTCTCCATAACCGAAGAGCCATGACCACTTGGTCCAATCCACCAGCGTCTGTTAAAGCTAGTGAGATCTCTCCCTTGATCCTCAAGACTCGATCTTTCTGCACAATCTTGACCGTACATCGTCTGAGATAAGCTACTAGATGAACAGATAGCTGCAGCAGCTGTGTCTTGTTGCGTTGGAGACCACATGAAGGAAGAAGGATCAAAAGGGGTAACAGAGGTTGAAGGACTAAAATTAAACAACTCGGAAGCAGCATCTGTTGTCTCTAACCAACAACCTTCTAGAAGTAATCCGTCCATGAAAGAAGAATCCATAGCCGGATCCAAAGGAAGAGAATTGTTTTCCATGGCTCTCACTCAAATCAATGAAGCCACATCTGAAAAACACAAAACATCCATTTCCACTAACAAATTAAGATGGAACAAAATAAACACATTTCAGGAGGAGAATCAAATCAAGCAAAAATCTCTGTAAAGAAACTGAGATAATCAAGAGTAGTGAAAAGCCCCAAACTTTTTTTTTTTTTTAATTATTAGGCTGTTGTTGATTCTTACAAGTTGGTTAAAAATACCCTAATCCCTTGTGGGTTAAGATACACACTGATTTAACCCCAATCAAAGAAGGAATCTTCTTTTAACACTAAAACTAATCTGATTCTTGCATAACGAAAAAACGAAGTAAAGATGAGACCTTTGAAACGAAAACTCACATAAAAAAAAGAAAGACGCCAGATTCTCGGAAGATTCTTGAAATAGGGTTTTAAATGTTTATCCTTTTTAATTGAAGATTCTTGGAAGAAAGAAGGAAAGAAAGAAACTGTCCTAAAAAAGATAGATTAGTTGGTGTTGTCTGAGAGACAGAAGAAGAAACAGTTGAAACACCCTCCCCAAATCTCAGGGAAAAGAGAGCTGTAAAGATGTCTCTTTGATGGGTATGTCCCTGGTGAAGAAGTAAGGTAAAGGTACCTCTTCCACGCAAATCACCCCCAATCAAATTTTTTTTTTTTTAAAATCAATTTTTGGGGCATCGTTATCTCGTATACGCATCGGGAAAAAAAGACCCTTTAATTAATAGTACTACTACTTTTTTATAAAAAGTATTTCAGAACAGAACAAGACTGTCTCTGTTTCTCTCACTTCCAGGCTGCGTGGGTGTACTGTTGTGAAAAAAAATATCCCCAAGGACGGAGATTCTCATATTCTACAGCGAGAGATAAATATATTCTTTCCTTTTTTTTTTTATTTTTTTTTTGGAGCAATTTCATGTCTTGAGAAGTGGTAAGAGAAGTCAACGTTTTAATGTTGAGAGAAACTATCAGAAATTAGCACTAATTATTATTCTTACGAGCCAATAATAAGGGACCAAGTAGAGTTGACAAAAAAAAAATTAATGAGTTATTTATGCATATGAGTTGAATTTTCGCCGCTGACTTTGTTATTTACTTGTTTTTATAATTCGATAACCCAAGAAATTTGGAAAAAGAAAGGGTGTATGTAAAGTAAATAAGAAAATAAAAACGATTACACGTCTTTGATTATACTTCCATGTGTACACTCTCCAAAAAGAGAACTATTTGATACTAGGAGTTATTATATACAGTAGCAAATAAAGATTCTAAAAGCACAGTTATTATAGAGAAGATGTCAAGTATGTATATAATTAATTAATTAGTACTCAAAGTTTTAAACAAAATGAAAGTTTAATTATAACTGATGGAGCAAGTTGAGAAAACAAGCGGGGAGCAGGTTTTGCTTTTCCCCCATGAATAAAAAAATATAAAATAGTAAAAAAAATGGCAAAATATAATATATAAAGCTTTTTTTGGTCATCTTCAATTTTATTAGAACTTGTTTTGGAACCAAAGGTAGATTACATATACCCAAAAGAGGGACGCTTAAGCCGGCGGACAACTAGAAGTCTCCAGAGTCAACTGCCGAAGGAAAAAGAAATCCCCAGAAACTAAGTCCTATCTAAGGGAAACTATAAATTGAACTAGAAATACAAACAGATAATATCGAACCCAAATCGAAAGAGGACGACTTCTTAAACAAAAACAGAGATAACAAGGCGGAACCTTAAATATGGAAGAACCAAAAATAGCCGAGAAACTTCTTCTTCTGAAACACTTGCGTATGCGGTTTATCACGGCCGCCCACGACCAATCCGTAGATAACACCTACCTCCTCCTATCATGGTGAGAGCCAATCTCTCGAGAACAAGGACATCATAATCCGACAAGCAAAGAGCACTCATAGAAGTTCATAGAGACTCAAACAAACTCCCAGATGCGACGACGACGACTGATGCGTCTCATTACGTCTAACTAGAATCCTTCAAAAGACGATCATATATAAACAGATCATGAAGGCGGGGACAAGGAGCAAAGCAAAACTTCTCAAAGTTAACACACGCCGCGAACACCAAGAGCAAGAAACCACTGCAAGCTTTGAAGACTACCAACCAAACACTAAACATGAAACCTCTGCTAAGAAAGGAGCCGAGCCTAACAGGAACCACAAGCTGAATCAAGGAGACAAGGACTGGGAGAAAAGGCAAAGGCTGAACGGAACTGATAAGGATCCTAAGCCATCCCATATATGCGGCATAAAAGCGAAAAAGAACAAGACTGGCAACAAAATCTGAGACAAGAACAAGCAAACCACAATGGCATTTATTATCCAAACCAACCGTTGATCTAAGATCTGGCATCATCATCCTTACTTGTAATCAGAAACCTTCACAAACATGGCTGCTCTGACCGCTTCCTCAAACCAAACACAAATCAAAACCTCAATCAACCTTAATGGCTCCCCAAACAAACGAAGGCCCAACAAGAATGCAAACGACACTGAACACTTCACATGAGACAACACTAAAAAGATGCAGGAGAAAGAAGAGGAGATCAGCTTACTCAGACATGAGACAACAAGAACCCATAGCCACAAAAACGAGAAGTACCACCTAAAAGACCAGCATCACGCCAGATCTGACAAAGGCAAAAAAACTTCTCTTTGAAACTCTGGGGGGAGGACGAAACAACGCTTAAAAGACCGCCGAGCAATCTTCACTGTGAAGACCCAACTCATTCATTGAGCACACCAACACCAACATCAAACCTCCAGATCTAGCCTAACGACACAAACGAGAACAAAACAAAACACATAAACAGAGCATAGAGACCCTCTCACGGTTACGGTAAAGAGCGCCAGTCACCGGAGAGGGCAAACGGAAAAACTGGTTTTTTTGCGGCTAGGGCGAACTTAGTCGAGAGAGAAAGTTTTTTTTTTTTTTTTTTTTT
>NC_025700.1:20660128-20670544 GCF_000633955.1 Camelina sativa | reverse complement strand
GAGAAATTTTTTTTTTTTTTTTTTTTTTACGATTAATCAAATCTAATTCTGCTTTTTTATAAAGCTATAACCAACAAAAAAATCTTTAATTCATTACATAACCATTATAACTATTAAAATGTTATATAGTGTGTATATTATGTATTAATACCTAATTTATTTCTACCACCACCTCTTTTCACCACAACCTACCACCACTTTCGGCCACTACCCACCACTCACTACAATCTCCGACCACCATCACCATTGTTACCATCAAAGGTAATCTTCCCTATCCCTTATGTTATTTACTTAATCTTTTCAATTACAATAGTATGCTATATTCTTAATTATATTTTTGAATTTGGTTAGTTGGCAAATTGGCCCATATTATAACTACTAATTTTTTTTTGGTCTTTAGGTCAGCGTTTTGTCCTCTCGGAACTAAAAATATACTTTTGTAAAAGAAATGGAGGGCAATAATGTGTGTCCCACTTAAGCTTCGTTGGAGATACGTGATTGTGACTGTTCAAGTAACAATTGTGTATCCTTGGTAATTAACAAACGGGCTAATCCGTCAAGTTGTGCAATGTTTTTGAGTTTAACATAGTGGCTTAGTATTCACCAAAACGGAGCGGATATAAATTCTTATACTTAGGGATCATAGCTGTCCACTCTTTAGACAATAAAAGTTGCGGTTTGTGAGGTTAAGATTATATATGTTTTCGTGTATGTCATTGTATGGTTAAGATGCCTTTTTTTTTTTTGTTGCAACTTGCATTGCGAAGAAGCAAAATACAATGCGTCTCAATTTTTGTTCTTTCTTCCCCTAGACAAAATCTTTCGTTGTTAGTCTTCTAACTGTATTGTTTATTCACTATAAAAATATTGAGTAAATTGTATCACAAAATTAAGTAATGTTATTTTAATTTACTTATTTAAAAATGAAACAAATAAATATGATTTAAGCATCAGGCTTTTAACAAATAAATGTTTTGATTAACTAATTTAACATCAATTGAATAAAATTGATTTAACATTTATTCCTTTGTATCACTTTTTTTAAAAATGATATAAATTATAGATTCACATCATTTAGATAATTGATAAATCTGTCAATTTTTTATTAAAATCACTTTTTAATATGATACAACATTTACATCAATAAAAACTTATGTTAATTTACACTAGCGAGAATTAAAAACCACTTATGTAAATTGATTTATATCATTTATTTTTTATACAGTTACTTATTTATCAATAAAAAATCATGAAAACAATTAATGAATGAAAGTAATTACTTATTTTTTGTTGTTATTAATAAATATTTTCTTTTTTTTGTTGGTAGTTAAGGATGGATTTTTCACAATCCCACATGGACAACTTCTCAAGGAGTGATGAGAAATTATCTATTATAAATACTTAAATCTATTTGCCAATACTTATTAAGTTTAGTGGGGATAACAACTAATTGTGGGTCCTATCATAAATATAATAAAAATAATATATACTATAAATTGTCAATAGAATATAGAAACAAATATAATTGCAAATATAAATAAATAAATATTATACTACAGAAAAAATTATTTTCATCTAATTTATTATAGTATTGATTTTAGCATCAGGCTTTTAAAAATGATATTACTATTTTACATTAGTTTTTATAAATGATGCAAATATTTTGTATCAATTTAGTAAAAATGATGTAAGACTTGCAATATTTTTTATAAATGATGTAAATGAACATCAATTCAGTACTTGAAATAAATATTTACTTCAATCAATACAATTATTTGCATCAACAAAATATAAATCATTTATTTGAGTGATGCAAATTATTTTAACATCATTTAAACATGATACAAATAAATAAAATAAATGATATAAAACCATCTTTTTTGTAGTGATTTGTATCACTCAAATAAATGATTTATTGAACCCAAACATAAAAAGTGAACTGAACATATATTTTGCAATAAATAGCAGCCGCAATTGAAAAAAATGAAGACAAGGTGAGAGTTTATATGATTGAAACGAAAGGAACATCAAAATTTGACATAAGATGTATGAATAGAAGATTCCAATTTATAAGTTATTATTCCTTATGATGATAATCTCCACTCTCTCATTTGGTATTCACAAAAATCCAAACTTTTAAAAAAATGCAAGTATCTCGTAATTTTTTTGACATGTATCAATCTATTCAATTTTAATATAGAAAATTTATTGATTTCATTAAGTTATTAATTGATCGGAAGTACCACTTTAAGTTATCTAAGATGTTACAGAAATGCAAAATTTTTATCTGAAATTAGTTGAAATTACTTAATTATATGTATTTTTTGTTTTTTTGTGATGTTAGAAAGATTTTCACCAGTTATATTAATTTTAAGTAAATAGAAAAATAAAATGTAAGTGATATACATATATATGCATAAACAAATTAATAAAAATATATAAACAACTAAATACATTATCTACGCATCGTGTGGCGTCTCTCGGCAACAATATAGTGTTAATATATACATGTGACAACAATAAAGTTTAAAAACAAAAGCCAAGAAGATTGGTCGAATAACTTTTATCAAGTTGTGATAATTTTACATGTCATATTTTAGGTAAAGAGTTTCCATTTTTATTGTCTGGTCACGCGCAAACTGATATATATATATAGCTGACAACATATTGGTAGGCAAAGCCTATGGTGGTTCAGTTTCATATTGAAAATCAGTTTATTCTTTGCCACTTAATCACTCATACAAAATTATAATTTCTATTACATTGTTGATGTGAGATTCATAACAAATTCAAACTAGCATCCCTGGTTTCAGCTGGATTACAAGATGTGTGCTAGGAACTTTACTGAATACTGAATTAACAGGAGTAAAACTAATACTATTATACATCCTAAAACTAAAGTTTTCCTTGATAATGTAATCAAAGCACGAGGCCAACTTGATTTAGCTATCATGATATTGAATATTTCCAGAGACGGATCCAAGATTTTGTAAACTGCACCCAAAGCTTATCATCATTAGACCTATAAGCAGATTTTATATTCACCACTAGAGGATTAATTATTAAAAATGGGCGGTATGGCAAACACAGACAGAAGGAAAACATAGAAGCAATCAATCATGATTAGTCAAGTGACTGAGTGATACTCTCTCATAAATACTAATGTTTTAGGATATTTTTTTTGTTTTACGAAAATTGATGTTTTGTAAACTTCAAAAAGTAATCATTGAATATATTTAAAATTTTGAATTGTTATTGGTTTAAAATTAAATAATATCTTTTTAGTCAAAGAAAAAAATATATTTAAATTCTATAATCATTATTTTTCTAAAATGTGTAAAACCTTCTAAACATCATTCAAGACCGTTATGATAGAAGGAAGGATATGGAAGGAGGGGAGTACTAAAAAACAACAACGAACATTAATAAATAAAAAAAAGTCTTTGACCTGAGACCAGTATAATAAGAGATCAAAGATGCTTCGGATCTCGTGCGTGACACATGGATCCGGTTTAGTTACCTTCGTCATTTCATTGTGCATTTGGTATTTGAAGATAAAAAATAAAAGAATCGATTAAGTTTATATAATAATGAAATTGAAAAGTACAAAAATATAAACGAATCTGTCACTGAAAATCATACTTAACTTATTGAATCGAATGATAAATTTTCCTTTTTTTGGAAAAATATTTGGTGAGATCTAATTCCCAAACAAAGTGATAATTTGGATGGAAGACAATTGTGTATATATTTTCTTATAAATATGTTTAACTGTTTACTAATGTCTAATGATATACTACCATTATTTAATTTAGTACATAGTATTAAAAGATAAATCATTAATAAATTTTACTTGTTTACAATCCCTTTTACATATTAGCAAATCCATTAGTATATTCTTTTGCTTACGTTCATCAACACACAGTTAAATGAGGCATTTAATCCCTTAATCCTAATCCCTAAATTATAACAGATTCCTAATTCCTTCCTCTGTAGATTTGTTTTTAGTAAAAGAGAGCTTCTCCTCTCTTCTTCTTCCTTCCTTCCTCCTCCGCGACGCCATTGTCAGACTCTCAAACATCAAGAAGAGAGGTAAAAAGCTTCTTCCTCTTACACTATCTTTCAGCGAATTTGATAAACCCTAAATTCTTCCCCTTCTATTGTAGTCTTTGTTAAGCTAGATTCGGCGAGATCTAATCTTAATCACTCATGATCTAATTTTTCTGCATCCTTAGGTTACTCGCAGAGCTTTGTATTCTTTCCAGAATCGGCTCGAAATTGGAATCAATTCGAGTTTTCAAGTCGGAAGCCAAATGAATGAGTAACAACTGAGTGTGTAAAAATCCCCACCGACATCAGATCTTTGAGATGACGAACGATGGGGAAATCGAAACTTCAATAATCGAGGTTAAGATTGCTCCAGAGCCAATCCAAGAGACTTGGTCTAGTGTTTTCCTTCGTCAAGCCTCAGTCTATGGTGTAGCTGCTGGTTATTGTCTCTCAGCTTCTCTTCTCTCCATCATCAACAAATGGGCTATCATGAAGTTTCCTTACCCCGGTGCGTTGACCGCTATGCAGTACTTCACAAGTGCGGCTGGTGTTTTGCTCTGTGCTCAGATGAAGCTCATCGAGCATGATTCTCTCAATCTCTTGACAATGTGGAGGTTTCTCCCCGCTGCTATGATCTTCTACTTGTCTCTTTTCACCAACAGTGAGCTTCTCCTCCACGCAAATGTCGATACTTTCATCGTCTTTCGCTCTGCTGTTCCCATTTTTGTTGCCATTGGTGAAACTCTTTTCTTGCACGAGCCTTGGCCTTCTGTTAAGACTTGGGGATCTTTGGCTACTATCTTTGGTGGGAGTTTGATTTACGTTTTCACTGATTACCAGTTTACGATCGCAGCGTATAGCTGGGCTCTTGCGTATCTGGTGAGTATGACTATAGACTTCGTTTACATTAAGCATGTGGTTATGACGATTGGCTTGAACACTTGGGGTCTTGTTCTCTACAATAACCTTGAGGCTCTGCTTTTGTTCCCCCTTGAGCTGCTTATAATGGGAGAGTTGAAAAAAATTAAGCACGAGATCACTGATGAGTCTGATTGGTACTCGTTTCAAGTGCTTTTACCTGTGGGTTTATCGTGTCTGTTCGGCTTGGCAATCTCTTTCTTCGGGTTCTCTTGTCGCCGGGCTATTTCTGCAACGGGTTTTACTGTTCTTGGAATTGTGAACAAGCTGTTGACAGTTGTGATCAATTTGGTGGTGTGGGATAAACATTCTACGTTTGTTGGAACCTTGGGGCTCTTGATTTGTATGTTTGGTGGAGTCATGTATCAGCAGTCTACCATCAAGAAACCAAAGGCTGCACAAGAAGCTAAACCGCAAGAGCAAGATGAGGAACAGGAGAAACTGCTGGAGATGCAGGAGAGTAACAGCATCGATATAAAGGAAGCTCCTATATCAGAAGAGAAACTATAATCATAACCATCCACTGAAGATGGTAAATCTGAATCAGAAGAGAAACTCTATGATTTTTAGTGTGTGGATTTTGCAGTGGCTGTAGTTTCTACGGTACTGATACGATTTAGTTTTCGATTGTAGTTAGTGGTTATGCAATTCTTTTGTAACTAGACGTAAGACTACAGCTTTCCTGATCCAGTAGTTGAATAATTCCGTTTTCTTGATTACATTTTGATGTGTTTCGTTACACTACATTTTGTGTTCGGATCTATTTCTTGGACCTGGCTCAGATTTATACGCAAGTAAAGAAATCTTATGTTTCCTCTTTGTGTTGAGATCTGTTATGAGTTTCAAAAGTTTGAAAAAATGTTTGGGAGTCGAAATCTTGGTAATCCCAAGTTAATTTATGAGAGCAGAAAGGTAAGAGGAGTTGCTATGTTTGAGCCTCAAAATGAAAAATAAAAAAACATCGTCAACAGCAGGGTTCGAACCTGCGCGGGCGAAGCCCAATAGATTTCAAGTCTATCTCCTTAACCACTCGGACATATTGACAATTTGTTATAACACTGAAACATCTATATAATATTTACAACGAAACCTATTTAACCTAATGGTGAGTAGATGCCTTAACCCTTCGTGGCTCAAGGAGCTTGTAATATTTCATTGAAGATTAGTTGAAAGCCTGAAGCCAATCAACTTAATACACAGTAGACGAATCTGATAACAAGAAAATTAGCAACTAGAAAATCTAACTGCTTGACAATTAACTTAGCTTTCATACAGATGCCTATTCACGGGATTGTTCATCAAAAGCTACACCATTTACTCTATAAACTTAGCCTAAGAACAATACAACCAGAGAAAAAGCTGATAAACAAGGAGCGTAGGAAATAGATTACACACAAAGAAGCTATCAAGCTTGTTGGCGGTGATTCTTTTACTAACTTTTACCCAGGGGGATTGTTCTGATGCATATTTGTAGCCGGAAGGTTGTGGAACTCCGTGGGGATTACATTTTGGAATATTCCTGGCATTGTGTTGTGAAATTGCCCTGCCACTG
The DNA here is from genome assembly GCF_000633955.1 of Camelina sativa. Lineage (NCBI taxonomy): Eukaryota > Viridiplantae > Streptophyta > Magnoliopsida > Brassicales > Brassicaceae > Camelina > Camelina sativa. The sequence continues at coordinate 20,664,024 of NC_025700.1, read as the reverse complement.
CCTGTAACGATCTTGGAGCAGCCTGTAAATAGAAAACGATCAGAACACTCAACCATATGAATTGTTTACAAGTTCACTATTGTCAATGAGTGGTTTGTATTCGGGATGCAGATAGGAAAATTGTACCACATGTTGAAATGCTTCTTGGCTTCCCTCACCAACAGTTTCAGATTGAGCCATATGCTGCACATATGGACAAAGATCAATGAAACGTACCCAAAAAATGAACGCATCAAATCATCAGGGTATGACAGCTAGCGGAAATTGTTGTTTTTTCTTTTGGCTGTGTCTATGACATAATAGCCTATCGAGTACCCGTAGCATAGTGAAAAAGAAACGCTACCAGACCTTTGAATTTTTGGATGTATTGTTTAGGCTACTTCTCTTCTCCCGTCTGGTTTCAGCTTGCACTGGAGCATTGCTTGCATGTAAGTTAGGTTCGAGTCCAATCTGCGTCATTGTGGATCCATATTGATTTCCTTCTTGGACAGAATCTCCTGCTTGAATTGCAGCTTCGGGATGTTCCATGGTATTAAACTTAATAGCACATTGTTTAAAAGCTTCTTTCATTGCAAGCATGGCGATGTCATAACTTTCTTGGGAAAGAGATCCTTCTTCTCCCAAAATAATGGCTCGGCGGCAAAGATCATTGAAACGACGGATATTAGTCTGCACAAGTTCAAGGTTTCCGCTGATCTGATGTCTGTTTCTAGCTGCATTAGTCCATCTTTGCAGCACATAGTTGATCGGAATGGTGAAAACACCTGACATTTGGAGGACAACAATTGCATGTCTACAGAGATATCCCTTGTACTCAAAGGAACGGCAAGAGCAGTAAATATCTGACTTAAATTCATCCCAATCCACCAAATATTTCTGATCGTCATCAAAGTCCTTAACACTGTAAGTTGTTCCTTCCTCACTCTCCTTCGTAAGGTGGCAAGCAGCAGCACCCAAAACCTCAAGTTGGAATTTCCTGAATATTTCATGCGTATACACAAGTAACATTTGCTTCTCAAAAGGTGATGGAGATTTCAACTCAGGTGCTTCATGCCAAGCATCAAAATCTGCTTTGGCTTCCTCTTCATACCTATCTTCTAGCATTACTCCATATCCTTCTAAGAACTCCTTAAGGGAAGTTTCAATATGAACATACCTATCAAACAAAGAGTTTACGCTTTCTGAACGATAACGAGTTGATAACCCCGCAAATGTTACACCCCTCATAAAGGTAGGCGCCCAGAACTTACGCTCGTCATACAAAGACCGCATCCACTGAACATCCCTAAGATGAAACTTGTCAATCAATTTCAACCACCTCCTATCGAATTCCTCCTCAGACCATGACTTGTATATACATTTGAACAACTTTTTCATGAAAGTGTCTTGCCACATGCTCCAATAGTCCAGATTCCTGGGAAGCTGTTCCAGTACATGCCACAAGCAATAGCAATGACGAGTTTCCATCAAGACCGCAGCGACAGCTGCTTTTATAGCATTGTTCTGGTCAGTAAGCATTACTTTAGGCTTTTGACCACCCATTGCAACTAACCAAGATTGCATCAACCATACATAAGTGTAAACTGTATCATCAGCAACCAACCCACAACCAAGCAACACAGGTTGAACATGATGATTGACTCCAATAAAAAGAACAAGTGGCACTTTATATTTACTCACGAAATAAGTAGTATCAAAAGAAACCACATCACTGAAACTTTTGTAATCTTCAATCCCTTTAGCATCAACCCAAAACACATTTCTAAGCAAATGATCTTCACTGAAATCAACAGCGAAAAAGAATTTGGGATTCTCTTCCTGCATACGCATAAGAAACTCAAGCAAGATCTGAGCATCACCACCACCATCGTCGAGAACAAGTCTCCTTCCTTTATCGTGCTGGTTCCTCATATAACCATTAATGAAATCAAGATCGTTATAAGCACTGAGGTGTTTACAATCAGCCAAGGGACTGTTCTTCTTCCTCCTAAAACGTTGAGCGTCGTTGGATTTCACAGGCTCAGTGTTGTTGTTGTTGTTGTTTCTATGGCTCCTGAAAAAATGAGCTTGCTCCGGTAAAAGATCGTGGTTGTGCTCTTTGACGAAACTGTAAACGTACCATTTCCCATCTGGTCTTCGCTTGACGTGCATACTCGCTTTGCATCCGATTTTAGGGGAAGGTCTAGGGTTAATCGCGTCGTCGGATTGTTGTTTGCTTCCGTAGCGTATGCAGGAGAATTTGGCATCGATGAACTCCTTTGAAGCTCTTGATCTACGACTGCTCAATTTCGCAGTTCCGAAACCAACGGATTTGGCGTAGTCTTTGTAATACAGATACGCATCTTCGTGAGTCTCGAACTCCATTTTTGAGAAGAAGAAGCTCAGAAAAACCCACACCAGAAAAATTCGATCCAAATCGGTGACTATAACGCGCAGAGCGGATTGAGTAGCATAGATTACGAATCACAGAACTGATTCATCTTCACCCAAACATGTTTTTTAGCAAGATCCGAAGTAAACAAAAAAACATTCAGGATCAGTTGGAAGAGAAGAGAGACTTGAAATTGGGCCGTATTGGGCCTCATATTCAAAATATTGGGCCGTATTGGGCAATTCGGTTTGACTTCTTTTTTCAACTCTTTTAGAAAATGTCTTGACTTATTTAAGGGTGTTGTAACAAAGCAATTGAAAAAAAAGTTTCTTTTAGAGAAAAAAAAAAAGGAATAAAGGAGAAGAGTCGTCAAATTAAAGTTTTAAAGATTTAAAACTCAGCTAGCTATTAGCTTGAGTAAGAAAAATCATAATTGGGTAAAAAAAATAATAGTAATGTAGTATAAGTTTTTTTAAATTATTATTGGGAAAGAAAAATCGATTTTGTTTTCAAAATAAGTAGGAGGAGGTTGGTGGACGGCGACATTGATATAAAACATGGACCAGTGAGCTTTGGTGGTGGTGGTAGTAGTAATAAGTAATAAAGAAGAAAATAAGCAAAAATTTTGAAAAAAGGAACGACGCACATGGTAAACAAATATAGCCGTTGGGTTACTATTTCCTTTTTCCATTAGGTTCCCTTCTCTTCTGAGGTTGCCCATCCAACGGTTCAGATTAACTAGCCGTTGATTTTATAACCCCAAAAAAAAAAAAAAATACACAAAGAAATCATAAAAACAACAATATATATATATTTTTTTCTTTTTGGTGTGTTGTGTTGAAAGACATATATCCGCTCTCTTCACGTCTTCAAAATCTTTTTGATTACTCTCTTTTTTTTGTTCTTCTTCTTCTTTTTTTTTTTTTCAATTTGGTTTCCGTTGTGAGAGAGAGAGGAAAAAGATAAGAGAGGGACGACGTCGACGAGTCTTGAACAATAGAGGGAACCAGAGAGGTCGATTTCTGATTTGCTGTTATGGGATTTTGCTTCTGACAGAGACAAAGAGACAAGAGAGCGTTTTAAAGGTAAGAGATTTCATCTGGGTTTTATGAGATTTAAGTCTCGTTCTTGATCAAGTCTTTTTAGATTTCTCAATTTTGCATTCAAGACCCAGTTTTTTTATATTAACACACATGTTTCTGCGATTCTCAGATACGGAAGAAGAATTAATAATGGGTGGATCAGATGAGAACAGGATACACGGAGTAATTGGACCGACGAATCAACAACAAGGTATAAATCCAGAATCAGAAAACAAGGATTCACCCTTTTCATTAAAAATCAAATCTTTTGTTTCATTGTAGTACTAAAACAAAAAAAAGGATTGGTTTTGCCAATTTTAGGGGGTTTACGTGGAGGAAAGACAATAACAGGGAATGGGCAGACAAGAAGAGCATTGAGTAATATAAACAAGAACATCATCGGTGCTCCTGTTTATCCTTGTGCTGTCAACAAGAGACCATTC
>NC_025700.1:20618736-20660117 GCF_000633955.1 Camelina sativa | reverse complement strand
TTTTTTTTTTTTTTTTTTTTTTTTAACTTCTTCTTCTTCATATGATCCGTTTATGAAAAAAGTTGTTTTCGCTTATCTAAAAAGAACCAATTTTTCTCATCTCAGGAAGAATGTGATATGTAACAAGAAGATTCCACTTGTTCCGGTGCATCATCGACCAGTTACTAGGTCAGTAATCTCGATTGATTTTTATTTTGCTTCAGTATGAGTTTGTTTAGGAGGTCTAATTCATAATTTAATTTTCAGGAAGTTTGCTGCAGCTCAGTTAGCTGAGAACAATTCCCAAATTCACAAGGAGGTAACATTTACACTATTTTAATTTGGTTCTTGAAAGTAATGACTTGGTTTTTTTAGATCTAATCTCAAGTGGTTTTTTTTAGGAAACCAAGAAATCAGACTTGATATCCAACGAAGCGTTAGATAGAATCATAACAGATGTGGAAGAAGGAGACTTTAATGAGCCTATATTTGTTCAACACACTGAAGCCATGCTTGAAGAGATTGACAGAATGGTATAATTATAATACTAACTTGTTTGTTTTAAGTCCTGTTTTGTTTGGTTTATTCGGATGATAAACATACTGTTTTTTTTTTTTATTGTTCTGCAGGAAGGGATTGAAATGGAAGATTCAAATGATATTGAAATTGATGAAGAAAAGTCTGTGATGGATATAGACAGCTGTGACAAGAACAACCCTTTAGCTGTTGTCGAATACATCGATGACATATATTGCTTCTACAAGAAAAATGAGGTAATTTTGGTGGTTCTGTTTCTGTATCTACATGATCAAAATCTGGTTTCAAGATTGAAACGTTTTCGATTATTTTGCAGTGTCGTAGCTGCGTCCCGCCTAATTACATGAAGAATCAACATGACCTTAACGAGAGGATGAGAGGAATCCTTATTGATTGGTTGATTGAGGTAGAAACACACACACAAAACATAAAATTTCTCTGATTTTGCTTGTTGTCTTAGTGTAAAAGCTTACTGTGAACTTATGTTGCAGGTACATTACAAGTTTGAGCTGATAGAGGAGACGCTTTACCTCACAATCAATCTCATCGACAGATTTCTTGCGGTTCATCTTATCGCCAGGAAAAAGCTTCAGCTTGTGGGTGTAACAGCTATGTTGCTTGCTTGCAAATACGAAGAAGTTTCAGTTCCGGTTGTAGATGATCTTATCCTAATCTCTGACAAGGCTTACACTAGGACAGAGATTCTTGATATGGTAAAACCTTTTACTAGATCTTGTCCTGATCATAACCATGGATGCTCTGCTTTATATGTGAGATGATAAAATCATTATTGTGTTGTGCAGGAGAAGTTAATGGCGAATACCTTGCAATTCAATTTCTGTCTGCCAACTCCATATGTGTTCATGAGGAGGTTTCTCAAAGCTGCTCAATCTGACAAAAAGGTTTGTGTAACTTCAAATCTTCTCTCCTCTTTATGTTATATAGAGAATGAGAACATTATATCATAAGGTGTGAAATGTTTTTTCAGGTTGAGCTTTTATCATTCTTCATCATCGAGCTTTGCCTAGTGGAGTACGAGATGCTTCAGTACAGTCCCTCTCAGCTAGCAGCCTCGGCTATCTACACAGCTCAGTCCACACTTAAAGGGTTCGAGGACTGGAGCAAAACCTGTGAGTTCCACACGGGCTACACTGAAGAAACGCTTCTGTAAGAACACCAAATTTAAGAAGCTTTTCACTAATAATATGCTTTGACTCATCACATGCCTTTGGAGTTTCTGAAATTTTGATGTTCAATCTCACAGGGAATGCTCGAGAAAGATGGTTGGTTTTCAACACAAGGCAGGGACAGGGAAGTTAACAGGTGTTCACAGGAAATACAACACATCCAAATTTGGTTATGCTGCAAGAACTGAACCAGCTGGCTTTCTGCTGCTGTAAACCAACGGTCTGGGGGTCACACGGAATCGATAATGACTTGAAGAGAAAGAGAGAAGAGGGCAACATAAGTTGCGTAAGTGGGAAATTTCTCTGTTGACTGATTTGTTTCGAAGTCTTTGTAGATGGTTTTAATCTTTTCAATTCTCGTTGCTGAGAGAATAATAGGAAACTTTAGGGTTCTTGATTGCAACTCTTCTTTCCAAATTCCATGTCACCAATTTGCTTTCTACTTTGTATCATAATTGACATAACATGATGGCATCACGAATGAAAAGAGTGATCAAGGTCGAGCAATTAGCCAATTAATACTCACAAAAGAACATGTTGAATAGTAGAACAATGAAAAGTCTCTGTTTAGGTGGCTGAACGAGTTGATTTGATCTACCGACATCGGTTTAGAGCAATGGTTTTTCTTGTGCATGGAAATATCTGTTAGAATGACTATGACTTCTACCACTAGTGTTCATTGACGTTGACTTGGCATTACGTAATGTATTTTTCCTTCTCTTGAACTCAAAGCGGTAAATTTCTGACGGATGACTTGTTTATACCTCTTTCATTTTATTATCAAAGAGAGAGAGAAGAAATGTAGAAATGAGAATGTGGCAGTGGTTATGGTATTGCCAAATTGTGTCTTTGCTTATCAATAATGTTGCTTTTATCTTCATCCACTGAGAACTCGTTCGTCTCAGCTCTCTCAGTTGGTGAGTCAGGTTTTTTTTAACTTTTTTTTTTGTTGAAATAAGAACTAATATGCGTACAAATAAAAATGGTGCAGGGGAGAAACATCTAGTGAAGAAAACAGAGGCAGCAAGAAGACTTCGAGTGACGAATGCAAAACATGTTACACACAAGACGCTCGTGCTGTGTTATAACTGAATCGTGGCCCAAAAAGAAAAAATGAAATCGCGGTTGCTGCAGCAATTTAACACAAACTATGTCGAACACTTTTATTTCCTACAATTCTTCTATTCTCCGTTTCATCCCTGCTATATCTTTATCCGATAAATAAAAGAATGAATAAATTAGTAAAAAAACGACCGCTACTAGAAAAACATCATTTTCTGATTTCCAAGACAAAAAAACGAACCATTACGGAAATTTGCATCGTGAGATCTTCTACATAAGATGTGGCAATTTTCTAAAAACACCATTTGATGAAAACATGTCAATGTTTCAAACATCTTAGTAACTCAAAACACAGAAGTAGTCCCTCTTCCCTGTCATTGTTAGAGATTTTACTTACTGTGTACTTTAAAATGCATAAGTGACAAGTTTTGAAGATGGTGGATTCTCCTGGATACTGCAGATATTGTCTTAAAGAGTCGAAGCTACATTTCGAGGGTTAACTATTTCACCGCGCCCCTTCCTCCTCTTGTTCCACGCCCAGTACCCTGATGACATAACCAAGAATTCAATTAGTTGCTTTGAATTTTCCAAACATTGTCTTCTTGAGCTGTAAATCAGAAACAGAAAGGACTTAAGTGAGGCAAAAAACTTACTCTGCCTCGCATAGCACCACCTCTACCTCTGCCTACACCTATTGAAGAGCCCTTTCCCTGCATAGATCAAGTAAGAAAGATGTTATTAACTTTCCATGTTTATAAAGCATAGATGGGTTTGATAATCTCCATCACGTTCAAGAAGTATACCTTTCCCTTAGTATCCTTGAACATTGGAGCATTCTTTAGCATGTCTGGTATGATTATAAACCTGTCAATATTTTACAACAAAAAAAGGCCACTTTAATCAGTCAGCTAAGTTGTAAAAGAATGCATCAACAAAGTAAACAAGTAAATGTCAAAAAGAGTTTAGTATATAGCACCTCACTAAGCTGCCTCGAAGGAAAACATGCTCAAGCTGCGATACCTTACCATCCTGTTCCATAGAATCATGCAGAGCTCAAAAGTTAGTTTAGTTAACACTTATGAACAAAAGAATTTGAAAAATGTGTGAGAGCAGATATTAGCAGCAACACTTCATTATATAGTCTTGTAATTTATAAATCAGAATCTCCTACAGCTTCCTTCTAAGAAATTTTACAAGCCCTACTAGATCCATATCAATGGTGGAACTGTAAATAAGACAAGAGGTCACAATCTTTAGCCATCATGATTCTACATATGCACCTTCTCCAATACTAGCATATACACCAATTTAGGGATTTAACTGGCACTAATTTCACAAGGAGTCTCAATTTCAACACGAAACCTAAGCCGCTAGTAAAGTTTTTCTTCAATTCTAGGGGTTTCACGGCACCTAAATCGCCAATGGGCAAGAAACGTAAACCTAGGGTTCAACGAGAATGAAATATACAAAGCAAAAAAAAAAAAACATTACCTTGGCCGTATAGGTGATGTTCTCGAGCTGACAGTTCCAGTTATCCTCGCACTCGATCATGCTTCCTCTGTACAGCTCACCGCTCTTCAACTCCACCGTCACGATATGACCGGACGACTCGTGAAGAAGCTTCACTGGAATCCCCAAACTCCGGCTCATCTTCGCGGTTTCGAAGAAGTTTCGATTTCACAAACCCTAATTGAACCCTTCCCTTTTCCTATTTGTTGCAGCCTAGAAGGACGAAATAGTGTATCTGTTACTTATAAACAATTGGCTTCGTTAAAAACCTTCTTCTGGGCTTATATATAAAACTGGACCGGCCCATTAATTTCTTTTTGATAATACATACTTTGGTTTAATATACATGTTTTTTTTTTTTATATTAGCGATTCAAAATTTTCATTTCTTTTTTTTACATACTATGTCAAATCTGTTTAGATATTTTTTACATGTATCGAAATCTTGTCAATTAATTGATACATGTAACGATCATACTGATTAAATTACTAACTTGGAAATACCCAGCTAATATAACATGATTTTATACTTTAAATGTATAAAAAAGTCAAGAAGAAGATTTGTATTTCATTTTTGTATTACACATTTCATAATCTAATTTAAGAAAAAACTAAACGTGTCAAAATCTCATCATATTGGATTGACACATGACCAGCACAATTATGTTAGTTACTAACTTTGAAACATCTAGCTTATATCAAAAGATTATATACCTTATTAATAAATAATGACTGTGATTCTTTTTTTTTTAATAATTAGTGATATACTAAAATATTTTCTTTTTTATTTCTCTTTAAAAAATGTTATCCTTTTATTTTATTTTAATAATTTTATTGTATTTTTTTTAGATGATATATTATATATAGTTTTTTTTTAAATGTAATCATTTAACTTTACTATTTGTAATTTATTGCATAATTTTATTTTTCTATATATATATATAATAATTTTTGTTTTTTTGTGGTTGTAGAAACCTGACACCTAATAGATTGACTTAACACATGTCATGATAAAGCTTTATATAATAAGATTAGTACAAGATTTGTAAAATGCTAAAATCTTTTAACTTTAATTTCTCATAACCACCTCAGATTCACTAAGTGGCAAGTTACCAAGCAACTAAGATGTGGCAAGTTACCAAGCTCCTTCACAGATTATGTAACAAATAATGATAGATTTTCTATTACTAGATACTAAAATTGGAGTGTTACACAGAATAGTTTGCCTATATATATACAATAAGCTAATCCACAGTTTTATATGGTCTTAGTATAGCTCAACAACCATAGTGAAAATTTAAGATGGAAGGAACAATGAAGTGCTCGGCGAATTATGTCCCACTTTCTCCGATCAGCTATCTCGAGAGAGCAGCCGTCGTCTTCGGTACCAGAACCTCCGTGATATATGGTGATATTCATTACACGTGGAACCAAACACGTGACCGTTGCGTCCGCCTTGCCTCTGCTCTCTCCGACCTCGGTCTCTCGCGCCACGACGTCGTAAGTGATTTTTTTTTTTTTTAATAAAATGTAAAATTTATTGAAAAAAATACATCAAGTGCAGCTTGGTTTTAAAGAGTTTAAGGATTAATACATAGTATGAACTTCTAAACTATCTTGACGTCCTAAGTGATTGTTTAACGGCTTTTCTATCTTGATCAAGCATTGTTTAAATGGTGTTTTAATGTTTCTATCAGGTGGCTGCTTTGGCGCCAAATATTCCTGCGTTAATTGAGCTTTATTTTGGAGCTCCGATGAGTGGATCAGTACTTTGTGTGTTGAACACGCACTACGATGCTAAGATGCTTGCGATGGCGCTGGAGAAAACGAAGCCAAAAGTCTTCTTCGTTGACTCTGAGTTCCTCTCTGCCGCTGAGGAGTCTCTCACTCTCCTTTCAAACATTGAAGAACAACCTATCATCATCACAATCACAGAACATCCAACGGAGAAATCAAAACACGTACAATACGAGGACTTTCTCTCTTCCGGAAACCCTAATTTCAAACCCATACGACCAGTTGACGAATGTGATCCAATAGCGCTCAATTTCACATCTGGTACCACATCGACGCCAAAATGTGTCGTTTATAGTCACCGCGGCGCGTATCTGAACGCAATGGCTGTTGGTGTTACCAATGAGATGAAACCAATGCCGGTATATCTCTGGACAGTTCCGATGTACCATTGTAGTGGGTGGAGCTCTGTTTGGACAGTTGCAGCTTATGGAGGAGTCAACGTCTGTCTCAGAGAAGTCAACGACAAAGTTATATTTGATAGTATAGTGAAGCACAAGGTAACTGACTTTGGTGGCTCGCCTGCGGTCCTCAACATGATTGCCAATGCACAAGACTCGGTCAAGAAGTTGTTCCCATGGACCGTTCAAGTTATGAGCGGAGGATCTTCACCTCCTGAGGTAAAACTAAACTTATTCGGTTTGAACTTTTATATCTTTAGGTTATATCTTGTGCCTTGCGTAGTTGCTTTATATGTGCTTTGTTACTGTACATTATGAATGTATGTATATATTGGTTACAACATTTGGTTTAATAAGTAAAATCCAATAATGTAAAGAGCATATAGAATCCTTATGTATATAATATTTTACGTAGAACCATATTATAAGATATTAATTTATATGGATAGGTTATTTTGAGACTCAAGAAGCTAGGATTCAAAGTGATGATGGCTTTCGGATGCACGGAGTTGTATGGACTAGGAACAGCTTGTTTCTGGAAGCCAGAGTGGGAGACTCTACCTGAAGAAGAGAGTATAAGGCTTAAGGCAAGAGATGGTCTCAACCATTTCGCCAAGGAAGCTGTCGATGTGTTAGACCCAACCACCATGAAATCGGTTCCACACGATGGAAAGACCATCGGGGAGATTGTTCTCCGGGGAAATACCGTCATGAGTGGTTACTACAAGAACAAAGAAGCCACTGAAGCGGCTTTTCGAGGTGGATGGTTCTGGAGTCGCGACATGGCTGTTATAGATCCTGATGGGTAAGTAAATCAAACATACATATACATATATTATTTTCATTAATTATTTTCTAATAATGATTTGATGTTTTCCGCATTCAAGATACATACATTGGAAAGATAGGTCACAAGATGTTATAACATGCGAAGGAGAAAGTATGGGGTCAAAGGAGATCGAAGGGCTTCTCTATAGCCACCCAGCGGTTTATGAAGCAGCGATAGTTGGTCAACCGGACGAAACTTTAGGAGAATCGATGTGTGCTTTCGTGAAACTCAAAGAAGGAGTTGAAGCAAAAGAGGAAGAAATCATTGAGTTCTGTAAAAGAAAGATTGGGAACACAAACATGAAGTTGGTTCCAAAGACTGTAGTTTTCACAGATGTTCCTAGGACTCCCACTGGGAAGATTCGGAAGAATGTTATGAGAAACATGACCAAGAATATGAAATAATAATTTATCGATGCAACTAGTTAAAAAATTTGTAAAACTTTATCATTGAATAACATCTAGTTTACATGTTCTATATATGTAATCTGGACATGTATAACTATGAGATTGTTCTTTCATCCATGGATGTTTGTTGCCCTGGCTCCTTGATGAAGCTATCAAACTAAACCAGTCTAAATCAAATTAAACCGGAGAGAAATCAGAAATGCATAAATGGGCCAACTGTGAAGAAGGCCCACTAATTGTTATTTTTCCATCAGTTTGATGAACCTGAAATGTTTTATATTCGTTTGCTTCTCTTCTCTTACATGTTCGCATCTCTTTGTGCAGATTGCTAGAACCCAGATACATAATCAAAACGGAGTTCCGATAAATCAAAGTCGGAAAACTTTAAAATGTTCGCTTAGAGATTTTAATTTTTGTGAAGTAAGTTTTCTCCTTTTTTCAGTAAATTTTCTAAAAAATCTCGAGGGACCTCAGAATCGAGTCTGAAAGACATGTACAGAGCTCTGTAAGTGAATTGGGCTTCTTTTTGTTTTTTGGTGTGCGTATGTTGCCTACTAGTTCAAGAATTGCTCACTGACTTGCTTCGTGTTTGTGCTATGAAGGTGGCTTTCTCCATTGCGATTTATTCTGAGCTCCTCGTCGTCAAAGTTAACGCCTTACGTATCTCGGGTTAGTTTTTATGTTGTTCCTTTCCTTGTGTAGCTTTGAGATTTGTTAACGATCATTGTTTCTTCAATTAAATTTGAAATATTTTGCAATTTTGATTTAAATGGGTATCTTATTGTAGGGACCGGGACGAAGTGGAATTGATAATGGGGCTGGTTGTTCTTGTCCTCGTAGTGTCACGACATTGATAGGTATGTCTGATTTAGCCTGTTTGTTCTCGCTATGTATTATTGATCTTACTTGGATTATTGTTAAAAGACGAGATTTTGTGACTTGAGGAGTGCATTGATTCCCATATACAGGTAATGAATTCATTCGATGGCAAGATGAGTCAACTAGGAAGATCTTACAATTGCAGATTGTTAGTGCCCTTCGATCCGGAGAGAGGCCTGGAGCGTCAGCTCTGCTTCTAGAGTTAATACAGGGGAATTACTCACTTGGTGCTGATGATTTTCATGTTATTCTAAATTATTGTGCTCGATCACCGGATCCTGTGGTAAGTTGATATATCTTTAGGCTATGTCTTTTGGTTGGTGGATGATTAAACTTTGTTTGCACCTGTTTTTTATATATGTTGCATAGTTTTAGAGTTATCTATCACTGAAGTTTTGTTGTGGCTGAGATGTATATCTCTTATTAGTTTCTCGTAGTACACTACTCTGGCTGTCTCTAACCTCAAGGCAGTAATTTGTTTCTGTAGTTTGTCATGGAGACTTACAGTGTAATGTGTAAGAAGGAAATCAGTCTGGACAGCAGATCTTTTTTGTTCATAGTACAAGCCCTTTGTAATGGGGGACACTTGGATAAGGTATGCAAATAGTCCAATCATATATTTAGTATTTCCCTACATAATATAGTTACTCACGTTTATCTATTGATTTCTCTGCCCATATTTTTTCAGGCATCAGAGTTTATTCACTCTGTTGGAGAAGATGATAGTATCTCTCCTATTCTGCCCATCTATAACTATTTTCTTGGAGCCTGTGCAAAAGCGAGAAGTGGATATCACGCTAGTAAATGTTTGGAATTGATGGATCAACGGAGTGTGGGGAAGAATGAAATAACATATGCAGCACTTCTCAAGGTTAGTTAAAGAACATATCTCATTTCAAGGCCTTTATCTTTTCCTTTTCAAGAGCTGTTCATATGTCAACTTTTAATTTTGGAGTATAGGAGATATGGACAAAACTTATATTTTCGTGATTGTCCCCATTTCTATTTTAGCTTTCCTGTCTCTTAAGGACTTTATATTGTTCCTTGACATAGAGGTTTCAATTACATTGATTTTCATTGTTGATCTTAGTTTTCTTTGTTATCTGATTACTATTATTTTCAGCTTGCAGTTTTTCAGCGCAACCTATCAGCTGTCAATGATATCTGGAGACACTATATCGACCACTATAGTCTCAATATAGTCTCTCTCAGAAAATTCATATGGTCCTATACGAGGTTGGGGGATTTGAAATCAGCATATGAATTATTGCAGTACATGGTGGATCTAGCTTTAAGAGGGGAGCTCTTTGTTCAATCCAACCGAGGAAAATTGCATTCCACGAGACTGGATATTCCTGTACCATCAAATGGTGAAACCGGATCAGAGAAAGTTGCTTTTGGAGTAAATGATCACATGGTTTCGCCAAGGTTGGATGCTCATGGCAATAACATTGTGGAGTGCAATTCGTCTGGTGCACAGAGTAATGAAATTGAGTCTTCTAAAATGGCTTTGCCGAAAGGCCAAAACATTACACCTGCAATTAGGATCCTCAGGTGGTCGTTCAATGATGTGATTCATGCGTGTGGACAATCTAAAAACTCTGAGCTAGCAAAGCAGCTAATGTTGCAGGTATCTCCTACCCCTTTCCCATTCATCCATTCCACGTCCTTATTCACTCACTATGCACTGCGTGCGATACTGTAGAGTTATGAGAAACCCCTCTTTGAAAGAGACAGTTGAATTAACGACTCTGAATGGGAAATTTGATATTTTTTGTATGGACTTGGTTGAAATTTCCAAGCTTTCATGATAATTGATACCAGCTTTCTATCGTCCTTGTTGAGCTGTAGAATTCTATTAAATAGCTGGACGCTTCCCTTTTCTTTCCTAACTGGTTCCTGTCGTGCTTTGTGATATTTGATGAAAATTCATTTCTGACTTTCTTCTTATCTACACTAACAGATGCAAAATCTTGGGTTGCTACCATCAAGCCACACATATGATGGTTTTATTAGAGCTGTTGCATTTCCAGGAGGATACGAATATGGCATGTCACTGGTAAGAGTTTATGCCATCTGTTTCATAATTTCTTTCTTTCTGTATTTTAGCTTCTTTTTTTTTTATAACGATTTCTCTTTATATTCTGTATCTCGACGCAGTTGAAAGTTATGCAGCAGCAGAATCTGAAACCATATGATTCAACTCTTGCTACGGTTTCAGCCTATTGCAGTAAAGCCTTTCAAGTTGATTTAGCTGAACATTTACTGGATCAAATATCTGAATGCTCGCACGCATATCCTTTTAATAACCTTCTTGCTGCATATGACTCCTTGGTTAGTTATTCTGATTCTACATATTGAAAGCCAGTTACACTGAATACCTCTTTTACCTTTCGCTGTTGTGTTCTCTGTGTAACCCGAATCCTCAAGTACACAAGTTTGATCCTAGATGCAATAAATTTTCAAAAGACCATACTTGTGACTATGTTGCCACTCTAATCATACGGGACGCTTGGAACAGGGTTCATGTTCTGTTCTATTAACTCTTACTCTAAATATTTGTCATGTTTCATAGGTCTTGTTATTATGTGGCAATATTTAGTACATAACCCCTGAACCTAAACAACTTTGTTCTGCTAATTTTCGTGTCACTGTGAGATTCAATTTCTACCTATTGCTTTGTAGGATCAACCAGAGCGTGCTGTCCAGGTTTTGGCTAGAATGAAACAGCTAAAACTGCGTCCAGATATGAGAACCTATGAACTGCTCTTTTCATTATTTGGTAATGTGAATGCACCATATGAGGAGGGCAACATGTTGTCCCAAGTAGACTGCTGTAAAAGGATTAATGCTATAGAAATGGACATGCTGAGAAACGGTTTTCAGCACAGTCCTATCTCAAGGCGGAATGTGGTTAGTTTCTGCTCATATAGCTAATTCTTAATCTGTTTGAAGAAGATGAATCAGATGTGACATAATTCAGTTTAAAAGCAGCTGGGAAATTGCTTTTAAGGCACTAGTATCAATCAGCACGATGAACTTATTGTTTACCCTTTCCTTTTTCTTTCTCCAGCTGAGAGCCCTCGGAGCTGAAGGAATGGTGAATGAGATGATCAGTCACCTGCAAAAAGCTGAGAGCCTGAGTTTTTACAGCAACACGTATCTAGGCACGCCTACATACAACATAGTGCTTCATTCACTTCTCGAGGCAAACGAAGTAAGTATTCATCATGTGATAGTTTTATAGAAGTTTTCATTGACCAGTATAGCAATATTAATTGATCGCTAATTCTTAAATTATATGCAGACTGATTTGGTGATCAAAATATTCAAAAGGATGATATCATGTGGCTGTCCTGCAGACGCTGCTACCTACAATATAATGATTGATTGTTGCAGCATTATTCAATCTTATAAATCAGCTTGTGCTCTAGTTTCCATGATGATCCGTGACGGGTTTGCTCCAAAAGCTGTTACGTTTACTGCGTTGATGAAGGTAATAGCAGAGTATCTGGTTACCATTTTAAATGTTTGCTGCCAAATCTAGCAGCTTATTCCTGTTCCTTTCTTTTCCAACTAACAAAAGCTGTGAAATTCTCTTAGATTTTGTTGAATGATGGGAATTTCGAGGAGGCACTTAATCTCTTGGATCAAGCTGCATTGGAAGAGATACATCTTGATATCTTATCATACAACACCATTTTGCGTAAAGCATTTGAGAAGGTACATAAATTTGTTGTCAAAACGCTAAAAGTAATGAAAAAAAAACAAACTGCTTTAGTGTGCACATAACTTTGTCTGCAGGGAATGATTGATGTGATTGAGTACATAGTGGAGCAAATGCACCGAGAGAAAGTGAATCCAGATCCAACGACATGCCATTATGTTTTCACTTGCTATGTGGAACAAGGGTATCATGCAACAGCGGTAGAAGCTTTGAATGTTCTGAGCTTAAGGATGCTCAACGAAGAAGACAAAGAGAGTCTTCAGGAGAAGAAAAAAGAGCTTGAAGAAAATTTCATCATGAGCGAAGATCCTGAAGCCGAAACAAAGATAATCGAGCTGTTCAGAGACTCTGAGGAGCATCTTGCTGCAGCACTTCTGAATCTAAGATGGTGCGCGCTGCTCGAGTCCCGAATTATATGGTCAGAAAACCAAAGCCCTTGGGCCAGAGAATTATCCAAAAAGTATGGTTAATAGGTAGAATGTGAACTGTTCAGTGTTATTAAAGAAGAGCGGTTTTGGTTTCTTCCTCTTGGCTGTTGATTCTCTGCCACTTCACGGAAGCTGCTTCGTTTTGGTTTTGTATCATGTACAAACTGGTGATTCTAATTGATGACATTCAACCTTTTTGGAGGTCACCAATCAACCAAACGAACGGTTCGTTTTGGTGGTTCATTAAGACGAGTTGATGAGACGGATCAACAAGACGGTTAGAAGCATTATTAAGCGGCTACAAACCACCACCACCACCTATAAAACAAGGCCAATTGCGAACCATCATCAAATGAGATTGAGTTTTAGTATTTTTTTTTTAGACTCTTTTTTTTAAAAAATCTTTCAACAACTAAATATTGAAATATATATTTAATTTTGAACAATTTCTACAGCCAAAGAAATTATAATTGCACATGAAACTTGGTTATCCGAAGTTGTACTTGTGTTTTCTAACCAAGTTTTAAAATTAAAAAGGGTGCAATGCATATGAATAAGACATGATCTTGAAACTTGATTCACTTAAAACAAGAAAAAGAATAATTACTGTGAAAACATAAAGGACAGATGCAAACGACAGAAACAAACGTAATAATGTTTACAACTTGTCCTGTTTCTCTTATCTTTTCTTTTATTTGTATTTTACTCATCCAAATACAAATTGTTTACCATAGATAGCGGACCAATCCATATAGTTTTAGATGATTTCACACCATAAAATAGAATACCATCCAATATTGTACCAACAATACAAACAAAAAGAAGATATTTTTCTAAGTAATAAAGCAGAAGTAGAAAGGAGAAGATATTTTTCTAAGTAATAAAGCAGAAGTAGAAAGGAGAAGATATTTTTCTAAGTAATAAAGCAGAAGTAGAAAGGAGAAGATATTTTTCTAAGTAATAAAGCAGAAGTAGAAAGGAGAAGATATTTTTTCCCTTTAACCAAAATGGACTAGAATAGTGTAGAATGGTAAAATGAAGATATTCACTCAATGGCAAACAAATCGTAGCTATAAAATGCCAATTAGTAATATGTGTACTCATTTATACAACTCACTCCTATATCTTTAACTTAATTACTGGGGACAGTTCTCATTATTCTTTTGTCAACCATTGGGGACATTTGTTTGTTTGTTTTTGCCGACTTGGGGACATCTGTGTGTGAAGTGAGTATAAACTCCATTGATTCATAATTTCATATATATCCCTGATAATAATGTTTTTCTCAATGGAGATAACAACTAAAGTTATGCAAAAATATGATTTAGACAAAAGCTTAAGCTTATAACTTAATTTTAGAACTAATGCTGCTGCCGACTGCCGTAGATCACTTAAGATTTTGATACAAACTTTTTTTTATTTTACACCTTATATATTAATTTAATAATGTATAAAGTTAGGTAATAAAGTTAAGTCATTAGTCAACAGTCATCAAAATTTACAGCTTTTTTAATAAACACTAAAACTAGTAGAGCTCTGTCTATAAAAGTGCTGTAGAAACAAAAGGAACTCGATTTCTCTTTCTCTGATTCATATGTTTGTTTGAAGAAAAAGAGAATACTAATATTGTTGTTGTTGTCGCTCGTGATCGACAACAATGCTCTTCTGTGATCCTTTTGTCAAACACAGTAACATTCTAAACATGTTTTGATTTCTAAAAATCCAAACTTTTTTTTTTTCTTTCTTTCAAATCTCTCTGTGGGGCTCTCTCAGTGCGGCGAGGTAGTTACGCGGCAGCCGCCATGACTTTCCATCGGCGGCGCTATCCTTACTACAACCGTCTCCGCCGTCTCCTTCCTCTCGTTTTCGCCGTCTCCTTATCTCTCCTCATTCTCTTCGCTTTTCTCTCTTTCTTTGCTCCGCCTCCTGGAGATTCCGATCGCCTTCACCCTGGCGTTCGCTACTCATCCAATGATCCGATCAAAGCTACCGGTTTTCGAGTTCCGGTTAGTGTGCTTTTTTTTCTTCATTTATTCTTTCGCTAAAGATTGAAACTTTTAGAACCTATTTGATGATTTTGGATCCATCGGGATACAGAGGGGTGGAGGCAGACCAGATCGTGATATCTGGCGTTCACGAAATGCTGAGTTCTTCTATGGATGCAGCAATGCCAGCAGCAAATTCGCTAGTGCGTAACAAACACTCTTTAATCATCATATTCAGTTGTTGGGTCATTTAGTTAGTTACATTGATCTTACCAAAGTATGAATCTTTCAATTAGTTGGAACTTGGAATCAGGCATTGATGATACTAATATCCGATTACTTTTTTGTAGATGCGAAAACAGTGACGAGAAATGATAGATACTTGGTAATAGCCACTAGTGGTGGTTTGAATCAACAGCGAACTGGAGTGAGTTTCTTGTTCATACCTATCTCCCATAGATTATCACAATACGAGCATTTGTTTACTCCTTAATCAGCTAATGGATCTTGTGTAATCATATGGCAATTTGTTCTAAGTCGGAGTTTTTAAATGCATCTTTCTGCAGATTGTAGATGCAGTTGTTGCGGCAAGAATACTAAATGCTACTCTTGTTGTTCCCAAGTTAGACCAGAAGTCTTACTGGAAGGATGCCAGGTTCGGGACAGAATTAGCATACGTATTGTTGTTCTTCGAAACGAAAATCAAATGTTTAGTAGTAACTTTGTGCGTCCTGTGCAGTGACTTCTCGCATATTTTCGATGTTGATTGGTTTATATCGTTTCTGTCGGAATACGTCAAAATTATAAAGCAACTTCCACTAAAAGGAGGACGAGTATGGACTCCAAGTAGAATGCGTGTACCACGGAAATGTAGCGAGAGATGCTATATTAACCGTGTTTCACCTGTTCTTAACAAAAGGCATGTAAGTTTCCTTCTTCTTTTAAACTTTTTCTTGTTGCCTTTTTTATTTTTTCCTCATGGAACCAATATGTCTAAGCAAATTGTCTGTTGTCTTTGATTCTTTTTCGATTCTTTGTACGCGCTGTTGGTTTATAGTCTTCCTTGTATTTATTTCGTTGATTTCTAGCATGTCGATGTTTTGTTTATGCTTTTTTCTAATCATAGTCCTTGAAGCATTTTTTACCCGTGGAGAAGTGGTTGTCTTTGAATAAGCATCTCGCTATAAGCTTATATTATCGCTTTTGTCTGTATGATTCAGGCAGTTCAACTGAACAAATTTGACTATAGACTTTCAAACAAGTTGAGCGATGACTTGCAAAAGCTAAGATGTAGAGTAAATTACCATGCTCTAAAGTTCACTGATCCTATACTTACAATGGGCAATGAATTGGTCCGGCGCATGCGATTGAGGAGCAAACACTTCATTGCGTTACACCTAAGGTAGACCACCATTCACCTTATATCCTGATATTTCTTTATTTTACACTGTTACTGAACAAGGGAAATGTACTGGGGAGAACTACTAACATATAGCACAGCTGAAAACTCTTAGCATGGCTTTGGTACTTTTAGTTCAAGCATCCTGTGGCCAATGCTCTTATCTTCTTCTTTTTTGGTAGAGTCAATGCTCTTATCTGATAGAGCTAGTTGTATCTTGGAGTTCCTTAGAAACTCCTTCACATTTGGCATTCTAATCTACAAGAAATCTTTAAAATATTCTACTTATCCATGTTGAAAGTACACATACTAGAGAATGTCTTGACGCAAACAATAATGACTTCGTCACAGGTTTGAACCTGATATGCTTGCATTCTCGGGATGCTATTATGGTGGTGGTGATAAGGAAAAGAGAGAACTTGCAGCAATCAGAAGGAGATGGAAAACATTACATGTATGCCTATTCTGTAATTTTTTTGGAAATTACATAGTTGTATATTAACTAGCTATTAGTGACTGTATTTGAAATTTTATGGCAGATTAACAACCCAGATAAACAAAGGCGACAAGGAAGATGTCCGCTAACTCCAGAAGAAGTGGGACTGATGCTTAGAGCTTTGGGATATGGCAGTGATGTTCACATATATGTTGCGTCTGGTGAAGTATATGGAGGAGAAGAATCTTTAGCTCCTCTGAAAGCACTCTTTCCACACTTCTATTCAAAAGACACTATAGCTACAAAGGAAGAGTTAGAACCGTTTGCTTCATACTCTTCTAGAATGGCTGCTCTTGACTTCCTTGTTTGTGACGAAAGCGACGTATTTGTAACCAACAACAATGGCAATATGGCAAAGATATTGGCTGGGAGGAGGTACTGAAACATCTTCTTCTTATTCATTTCCGGTTCGTCTCTTTGATGCAAATGATGCAAATGCTAGGTTGAAACCAATTCAAAATGTTCCTTTGATACAATTGCAAAGGTTTAAGCTTTTTTGGTTATATGAAATCTGCAGGAGATACTTTGGACATAAACCCACTGTTAGGCCAAATGCAAAAAAGCTTTACAGATTATTCATGAACAAAGAGAACACAACGTGGGAGGAATTTTCGACTAGAGTCCGTTCGTTTCAGAGAGGGTTCATGGGAGAGCCAAAGGAAGTAAGAGCAGGTAGAGGTGAATTTCACGAGAACCCATCCACGTGCATATGCGAAGATACAGAGGCTAAGGCAAAGGCGCAAGTAGAATCTAGAAAACTTGGAAAGAAAAACAAATATACAAGTAAAGACGCAGCAGTAACAGTAACCAATGATGATCAAACCGAAGAGGATGAACCAGATTGGTCGGAGCCAGACTATGAGGAAGAACAGAGTGATCTTCAGGACAGAGGATTATACAACGGGACAAGTTTAGATTACGATGATCCATCTACCTCTGATGAGCCTGAGCTTGAAGAAATGCTATCAGACTAGGTAGATTCACATCATTACAACTGAATCTCTCCTCTGCTTGGACACTTGACAGCAGGTTTTCCAACCTTGGGGCTAGGCCTTGTTGTCACCATTTTGCATCTGATGACTCCTGTACATAGAACCGCGCTATAGAGCATCGTTTTGTTTACCAGAAAAGAACAATTTTTTGGGGTCATGTTTTAGCAATATTCGGAATCATGGCTTTACCAGAGATGTAGCTATATAAAAAGAAAGGCATATGTAGCATTATGACAAGAAATTTCACTTACTGGTGATTACTTATTTGAATATTTTCTTTTTATAGACCAAAGTATCTACGAGCCTACGAGGTGTGCTTTTTTACATATTCGTAAGGATCTTACTTCTCACCGCTTTCAAGTGAGTCTCTTCATATCATTTAACATAAAGTAGATATAGTGATTAGAGATGAACAGAGACGCTAGTAAAAGTTCAATAGTTGTAGTGATGTGACCATTGTTATCAATTCAAAATTTGTATAAAATGATAACATATGGCAGTGAGCTTTTCCTCTGAAGCCTTCTTCGATTGAGTGCATGTACCTATCTTCTTGGCAGGAACGGCTTGACGGATTCGATCACAACCTAACATAAGCCAACACCAAAATTATAAGATGAACTCTCCAAACTGCTTTGAGTTCTTTATAATTGGCGCAACAAATGGTTTATTTCTTAGTTCTTTAGGTTTTAAGCAAAGTTGCTTACCCTCCCGTCATATGACAATGACGCAAAAATCCAAGGCTCACGCGAGCTCCAAGCGAGTCCTGTGAGAGCAATTATTTTAGTAATTTTAGGAATTTTAAGTGGAAGAGAATTGTTACTAAACTCAGTTTGGTCCAAGAGCATTTACCATAGACACTGTCTTCGTAGTCAGTATAAGAATTAAGCAACGGATTCACACGCAGACGCGAGGCTTCCACTAGGCTGTACAACATCGGCATTATAATAAAAGGTCAAAACAAAGTTGGAAGAATGCATATCATAGGGTGCGATTACAGAGAAATTAACCTTTCTGAGGTTTTCTTCTCACTAGATGCTGAAGCAAACCACAAGTTGACAGCTGAGTCTGTTCCAACGCTCTGTGTTGGTTAACTTAATCAGAAACTAACGCTTTCAATAAACATAGTGACAGGACATGTATTCGAATCATCAACTTTAAGCCTCTAGTACAGAAACGAAATAACTTTTGGACAGGTAAAAGTATCATCGCTACTGATCCAGAACACTTCATCTTATAGTCTATTACAGAACCGTCTGATTGTGCTAAGAAGGAATAGGTAGGAGAAAATGAGTACCAGAATTAGCTCTTCATACTCAGGGTTACACCTGACAGCCCATGTCCTGCAATATTTTCCCGAAAGAACGATCACGTTCGAAACAAATCCCAGGTCCAAAGCATCGGATTTGTGTGCATGTGTAGCAGAACTATTTGATGGAAAAAAAAAAATCCACCGATAAAAATAGAGCTTCAGTTACCAGTGTGTATGACCAGGGAGCTCTTGCACAGGAACCTTGGCCTTCCGAAGATCCCAGATATGTATACCAGATTCATCATCTGCAGAGACCTACATAATCGACAGTCCAATGCATAAAGACAAACATCTGATACCATTTCTGTAATATAGTGGATCCCCTTTCTTTCAGAACAAACATTCTAGCCATGATTATAAATTTTACATGAAATGAGAAAAGTACTTCCTTGTTCCTTCCCATTTGCAATGTATATAAACAGTTTGTTTTCTCCCTGTGGAGTACAGTTTTTTTCTTTTTTTTATAAAGCTCGTTGTTTGCATTGGTTGAGAAGCATTTACAATATTTACAAACAGAGTAAAGTCTTACGAGTATATGTTCCCTCTTGAGATTGTAATTAACATTCCGTACATGGGCACGTTCAATAGAATTAACCTTCCTGTAAATTTGCAAACATATCAAACTCAACATAATGGTTAATATTTTAGAACCCAAAAAGTAAAAGACTATTGATTAAGTGAAACCCGCTAGATGCGCATGCAGGAATACAATAATATAACTTTCATGGGAACATGGGAGAGGAACAAATGATAACATACTTCATAGTCCGTAAGTCCCAAAACTGGATAGATGATTCAGAAGTCGCTGCAACAGAATTCAGATCATGTGGATTCCATGCTCCACCAGATAAAGAATGACGCATCCCAGCCGACTCCTTATATAAAACCTATAATTAGCCAAAAAGCTATTAAGGAGAAAGTACCTCAAAGGTGGTCTATAAACACAGGAGCCAAATATGATTCAAAGAGTTTTCTTTTTCTCTCCCTTCTTTGTAGCTAAAGTCACCTCAGCACTTTGTTTTGAAGAATCTAAACTCCACAAGACAAGGTTTTGTTCATCCATGCTGATTAACTTGTCTGATTTTCCAGAGGGACACCAAAGAACGCTGTTTCCACAACAAGGAAATAGAGTCTTCATGACAATGAGGATAAATAAAAGTAACAAGTTCCAGCAACTGAAAAGTAAAGTAGAATCCCTGGCTTGTGTAGGCGAGCTAAACACAAATCTTTTAAGACTTCGGGACTACAAGACTCAGTAGATACACACTGCTGGAAACAGTAAACCATGAACTCACCAATTAATCTTACCAACATGTGCATCAAGGGAAGCAACACACTCCAATGTTGAAGAATTCGATTGACCATATGGCTCAGGAATCTGCCATACCGCTGCTCCAAATGAATCGCCTTTGAAATGAAAACAACATTGTAAGTCTCTGACCAGTGGTTTGACCAAAACATGAATTTTTTTATTTTCAACTACATACAAATGCTGAGACGAATCATAGTTTCAATTTCTGAGATTACCATCAAATCAACTCACAAAATTAGCAATTTCGAGATGAGACTTCAATTACCAGTGGAGAAGACAGTAGAGAAAATGCGTTGATCGAAAGGGCAAGAAGCAAGGTCCCAAATCTCATTGGGATGAGAGAACAAACCCTCACATAACAGCTCAGATCCACCAGATGACAAACGAAGCAGATGAACCTTTAAAAAAAAATCAACAAATCAGAATCTTCCGATCCAGAAACAACAAGAGACGAAAAAACAGATCTAAATTGATCGATCACCTCGTTCTCTTCTTTCAAACTTAGGGTTCCAGTGAGGAAGCTGGTGTGATCTTTATCAGCTTTCACATCCGATATACATCTAGCCTGGAAATCAACAAAATTCACAATGGTAGTAGTACAAAGAAAGGGTCCGAAACGAAGAAGATGGGTGAGCTAAGCTACCTGATACTTCAAACCGTAACCAATTCCAGATGATCCACCTTGCATTGCTTTCTCGACGCCTGAGCCAACGTTACGGATTCAGGAAGATGAGATCTCTTCAACGATTTGCCGCTCTCTCTGATGATTTTGCTGGTTCGAGCAGATGATATCAATGGGCCTATAGCGACGAGACATTTAAGCCCATTAATATAACCCACTATACTTATATAATTAAAAGGGTTTTGTACAAATTGAGTCATTAAGGTAAGAAAAAGTGATTAATGATAGCCTGTTAATTTTATGGTTGACAGCAATAATTTTTGTATCCAAAATAAGGAAATTTTAAATTTTAGATCTAAATAAAATAACTTAACTATATATCTAAATAAATAATTAAATATATAAGCAAATGTGAAAGATTATATAGATCCATTAATTAAATATAATAAATACTTAAAGATATATATATATATCTATAAAATAATTAAATATATAACCAAATGTTAAAAATCTGAAAGAAGTAAATTGACTCATATCTATTATCTTGTCACCCAGATCTTCACAATACCAAAAAAATAATGTAACAAATTCATAGGAAATAAAGAAAATATTATTATATACTCATTTCTTGCACCAAAACAAAATTTGGAACCTCATTTTTATACAATTAAAGGACACGTCTATATATATTGATATACATATTAACATTTACAGTTAATATACAATGCTCTCACATGAATATACAATTATACATGTCATATTATTATTTTCCTTTTTCTTTTTGTCAATGAATATACATTTAGACTATTCTTGGACGACAACAAATACTATTCTTTTCCTCTTGTCAAATAGGCAACAAAAAGTAAAACTTTTCTTGCAACACAGACTAACCATCATGTATTTACTCCACGTCTTTCAAGAATCAATCCTTTGAATATACTTGTCAACATCCCCTATATATTTTTGTAAAAGTACTGCAATTAATGGTGATCAAACAGTAATTAATTACACTACACATTTTAAAAACACCTAGTAATACGTTTCTATATTCGAATTGATGAGGAGGACCAATAAACAAGTATAACTTCTGTAAAGTCATTTTTATGTTTTGTTTTGTCAAAAAAACTTTTGTAAAGTCATGGGTAAGAATTGATAACAAGTATTTAAAACATTCATAAAATTCTTTACTGTATCCAAGGAAACGTGAGAAACCAATAATAATACCATTTCTTTTCAAACGTAATCAGTTCGTATAAAACTAATTAATTCATCGGTTTATACTTTATACTACTACATATTGTATCTTCCTCCCAAAGAAAAACAAAAAGAAAGCAAAATCAAACCCACGCTTAATGTTGATATCACCTTCCACCCCAACAAACCAGCGCCTCTCCGCATCACTCCACAAGTTTTGAAAAAAAAAAAAAAATTATANGTCAAAAAACTTCTGTAAAGTCATGGGTAAGAATTGATAACAAGTATTTAAAACATTCATAAAATTCTTTACTGTAAACAACGAAACGTGAGAAACCAATAATAATACCATTTCTTTTCAAACGTAACCAGTGCGTATAAACCTAATTAATTCATCGGTTTATACTCTTTATACATATAACTACATATTGTATCTTCCTCCCAAAGAAAAACAAAAACAAAAACAAAAAAGAAACAGAGAAAAAGCAAAACCAAACCCACGCTTAATGTTGATTTCACCTTCCACCCCAACAAACCAGCGCCACTCCGTATCACTCCACAAGTTTTGAAACAAAAGAAAAAAAAAAAAAATTATATACACAAAGACTGGTGTATACACATTCACATCTCTCTCTCTCTCTCTCTTTCGGCAAATGAAACGTGTTTGAACATTCTCCACGGTGGTTATTTCTCAGATTAGGGCGAATTACGATCACTTCACCCCGCCGTCATGTACGTTGCCAAAAGAATCTCCGACGTCGATCGTCGTCTTCTCCTCCTCCTCATAATACCTTCTCTCTCCCTCCTCCTCTTAATCTCTTTCTCTTCTCTCACCCTTGATCCTTTCCCAACTCTAGCACCTCTTCGTAACCTAATCTACACTCGTACCCTAACCGTCACAACCGAAACCTCTGATTTCACAGTGGAATTATCCGATTCGGAACCTAACGACGTGAACCAACGGCGGAGGAGGAAGAGGGAGGAGTTGGTGAAGTCTAAGATCGCCGTGTGTTTGGTAGGAGGAGCGAGGCGGTTCGAGCTAACAGGACCATCGATTATGGAGAAGATCTTGAGGGTCTATCCTAATGCAGATTTGTTTCTTAACAGTCCTCTTGACAAAAACTCGTTTAAACTTCGGTTCCTTAAGGACGCACCGAGGCTCGCTTGGGTTCGTATCTTTGAGCCTAAGCCGATCAATGAGACTGAGCCGATGGTTCGAGTCCTCACACCCATGAATTCGCCTAATGGCATTAAGGTAATTAGATCATCAAACTCTTGTAATTTATTTACCATTGAATTTAGTCATGAAAGTTATCAACTCTTATAATTAGCTTACCTTTTTTAAAAAAAAATCACTAACTTTGAATTAATTAATGGAACTTAAATTCGGAAATATAGAATTAAGGATAAGAAAGTGGTCGAGAGGGGGTCCGTTTAGTTGGAGAGGTTTAGGGTTGGTGCAACCGTTTCTTGATCTGTACGTTACTCATGTGAAGGAATTTTTGTTTGATGATGGGTTGGTATTTGGTGGCATCATCAATTCTCATCCTATATAATAGTATATTCTTTTTCGATCTCGTTAGTTTATACCCCTGTTTTAGAAATCGCTAGGCGCTAGTCGGTCGGTCGGGGTGGACCTAGCGCTTAGCGAGAAAATCAGAGATTAAACGGAGACTAGTTTTTGGGTTATTTTATTAAATTAATAGTAAATTAAAAATATATAGTACTAAATATATGTATAATTATGTTTATGTGAAAATAAAAATATCAATAAAATATAAAGCTATAGTATTGTCTTTAAAGTTACGGTAAAAACATAAAAACGTAATATTAAGAAAAAAAATAATGATTTTAATTAAAAATTTGTACATTAGTTATTGTAAAACATCATAAACTCTTAATTTAAATGTCTAAATAACAGAAATATATATATTTGATCTATATTTGGCTTCAAAAATAATCGGTATATACAAAATTATGCGGGAATTAATCGGATTAGACGGTATAATCGGATAATCGATGCTATGCGGGGATTAGTCATTAATCAAGGCGGAGAGGGCGGTCTAGCGATTTTACGGAGCATAATCAGTGTTAGGCGGAGATTTTTAAAACAGGAGTTTATACTAATTTAATTGCGGTAAAAAATGGCGTTTTAAAAGACAAAACGGATGACATTCATTATGTTATGGTTGTGATATTAGTTAATTGTTGTCTACATTTATGATGTATGGGTTAATGCAACTTTCTTGATTAGGATTTTATAGTTAGTATGAGGTTGAAAATTCAAATGATGATTTCTTGGAAATTTCCATTATATCTAGCAACTCGCAATGTTGTAGTCCTCCTAGTCCTACTAGTCCGAGATTGAAAATTGACCCCTTACCTTTTCGGGACCCATGTTTCCACATAAAGAAGATATTGATTAAGTTGACAGCTTGTGATTTACAGATATGGGGCTGTAAGAATAACTCGCATCCTGTTCTATTTGGCATTTTTTAGTTATGGTAATACTTTTTTGTGAAATGGTTAATGCGTGACATGATGATGTTAATGTGTGGCGTGATGATGATGTGAATCCGGAGGCTTTTTAGTGTAGTGTGATTATAAACGTGTACCTAGTATATAACATATTAGATTATTAAATTAAACTTTTTTCTCTCACTTTAAAATAATAATGGTTATAAACGTGACTCGTATATTAATATTTTAGAAAATCTGATTCCGGTATATATAATACACGAATTACAAATTATTTGTTTAGCATTTGGTATAGTTTTCCTCAAGTGTGTCCCCTTTTTCCAGTTGTTTTTTCTCATTTATGTGTTCAATGACAGGGCTTGTTACAGTACTTCAACCTCGTAGAAGGCTGCATCACCATGATTAAGGCATACCAAAACGAGAATAACTTCACATACGACTGGATAGTCCGTACCCGTGTTGACGGTTACTGGGCTGACCCGCTCAAACCAGAATACTTCATACCGGGTCAGTACTTAGTCCCACCTGGATCCTCCTACGGTGGCCTCAATGACCGCTTCGGTGTCGGCGATCTCAACACCTCAACGGTAGCTCTCTCTCGCCTTTCCCTAATTCCAGACCTCGACTCAGACGGGTTAACTCATCTCAACTCCGAGTCTGCCTTCAAGGCTCAGCTCACAACTCACCGTGTCCCTTACGTCACTAAACCTCTCCCTTTCTGCATCATGACTGATCGGACCTACGATTTCCCTCCATCTAGCTACGGAGTTCCCGTGGTGGCGCTTTCTAGCCCAGGACCGTTGAGTGGTGCCAAGTGTCGTCCTTGTACGGTGGCGTGCAACAGCTCATGCGTGGCGGAAGTGATGGGAATACTGAACAGAGAGTGGAGTTGGACGGAGTGGGAAAACGAGACGGTGGAGCTGTGCGACGCACATGGGGAATGGGAAGAAGGTTGGGAGAAGATTTTTGACGAGACCGCCGGAGAAAAACTCGCACGTGCGAGGAAACGAGTCGGAGGTTTGGATTCGAGGAGATGTGTGGAAGAGTTTGAAAATATGAGAGGAGCGGCCGTTAAATGGGAAGCTCCCGCCTCCGAACAGATTTGTACGTTAGGCTTACGGCCCAACTAGAACATATCGGGCTTTAGGTCCAACTTAATTCGCTAACAAATTTTCCCTTTTTCTAGTGTGTTTTGCATTTTTTGTTTAATTTTTGAGATGAAAACAAGATCTTACATTTTCTGTATTCAGTAGGAAAGAAAAAAGAAAAAAAAATCAAAACAGATATATCGAGATAGACTTCTTCTAAAGATCTACCACATGGAAGAAGCACCAAATCTGTTCGTAAATTGAACCTGTTACAGGATTCGATATCTTCCACTAGTGCAGATTTGTATACAGCTTTTTACGCATCATTACATGTACACACTTTCTTACGAATTAATGATTTTTACTACTGAAACTTTTTCCTATGGGTTTGGAAGACGGGCCAACCAAGTATGACATCGGTATGCAGTATAAGTTAACTAACAGCTCATCACGTGACCTTTTGCATTTGGCAGATGGATTGGAATCTCGGCACATCACGCGAGGAAAAGATACGAATATATATACATTAGCCGTCTGCTATTTTCATCAAGCATGTATTATGTTTTGGTTTCAGTTAGCTTATTTCATACCACCTCCGTTTAATATTTTTCAATATAATTCTTTTTGATATAATTTTTTTCAGTTTTATCTATACTATTAGTCTATTATCTATATGTGTGAAAAATAACGTTAAAACGACAATGAAAACGAAGTTTTTATGAAGACAAAAACTAATGCGTTCAATACATGCAATTATGCACAGTAATCATGCTATCTAAACCGAATGAATAGAACTTCAGTTGAAAACGATGGCTCGTCGTAAATGTTTTATATCAAACTTAAATTATCGGGCAAGCTCTCAACATCCAGTTAGTCAAGTATATTAATTGGTATCTTCTCCAAATAATTAATGACATATCATTATTATTCATCATGACCATCAATCTCAAATTCACCACACAAAAAGAGAAAAATATAATCAATATATATAACTGGAAACATGATCATGTGGATCTAAAACACTTGAATCGATAATTATCTCTAAAGTCCGATCACAGAGTCTGTGGCTCCTCACATTTCATTTCAAGTTAGTTGCGTAATTAAATCCAGCTGATATCAAGTCACATGCCTAAAATTATCTATTGGCGTTAAGTAAGGTCCTCTTGATGATGTTTGTGGATCTACGCCGAATCACTCGTTTTATAAAGTCCACACGCTTGCACTATCTAATTATATAATGCTTAGTGTAAGTAAAATATAGATTTAAGGGATAGTTTAGATTATACAATTACATCTCTCTTTTTTCGTGATCGTGGTAGGACAAAAGTGAAGTGTCGTAAACAAGAAAACCGTGATTTTGATCCTTTGATGCATAGTTGGAGGTTGCCCTTCTCTGACACGTACCAGCTCACCCCTCGTGCTTTGTTAATTACTAGACACTTAATCTTAAGTGTAACAGTTTACTAATATAAATGACCGGAAATTCATATATAGACTATCATATATATATATATATATATGTACATTGTAAGAATACGATATAGTACTTTAACAGCACCAAAAAAGCAATGAAATAGTATATTATTCGATAGTCCTTAATAGTACATATTGTAATTAAGAATACGATCGAAAAACGTTTTATATGAAAATGGAATTGGACGTACAAAACTTTTCGAGCTTTGTTTGCTTTATATTTATTACCTTCAATAGTGACTGTCGTGGATACATATCCCCAATATATGTAATCATTTTCAGCCGCTGATAAAGTAACTGCAGAATATATAAGTTGATTTGGACGAACCAATTCGCCGCCGAATGTAGAAAATATTTTTGATTAGATCTTAGACCTCTCTATAATCTTCATATTAATTAATCAATTCATTTTGATGATCGTTCATACCCATGTGAAAACAAATCTGTGTTAACGCGTCTAGACCCCTACCAAATAAGTTTATGGAAGACTCAAGTATGTTTATTTAATAGTTATAACTTATGTCATAAATAATACGATACTACCGAGTGTGAATTACTCTATTTTTTTAGAAAGGATCGGAGAGAGCAGTTTTGGATTGGAGTACTAGTTCTAGCTAGGGTGGCCAACCCACGTGTGTCCCCTCTCCGCTTGAAATGGAACATTTGTTATGTCTCTTAACTCGTTAAATCTGATTAATATATCCATCATCACATTATATTATCTCAAATAATATACTAGAATAGTAAGTAGATAACTATTACAAACGATCTTAGCTCCTTTAACCTTATTAGAATCTATATGTACTTATTAACTTTGAGTTTCTTTTCTTGTTCGGCAACGACCTACCATTGAGTTTGGCTCTCTACTTTATATATAACATGTTAAAAGTTGTTCAAACGTCCAAGTAATAATCAAAACGTCTAGTAAATAGCTGTATACAATCGTGTAAAAATTGAAGAACTTAGAATAGGTTACAAGTGTATATATCTGAAACTAAATAAATATATAGTTGGGGAGATAACAAAGCAATTATTCTCAAAAAGCTAGCGAACTCATCCCATTCCCACGTGCACATCATCTCATACTTCAATAGCCCGAAACTCCACTCTCACCTCATCACCGGTGTATATATATAAACGCTCCTTCTTATTCCTCTTTCATCATTTCAAAACTCAAACCATCTCTCTTCTCTTCTCTATCTATCTCTGTCCTCAGAGAATGGTTGGAGTTTTCCGGCGATCACTCTCATTCCCTAACAAACCTTGCGGCCGTTCATCTCCAACTCCAAAGCCACGTGTCTCTCACCACACAAGATCCATCAGTCTACCCTGTCGATCTCATCCCTTAATCTCCCACGTCAACCACGAGATCTCCCAGCTCAAATCCTGGTTCTCCTTCTCCGGCGAATCTAACCGTCGCACCACCTCCTGGATCACCGACGGTCTCAGCCTCCTCAAGGACGTTCAAGAAACGCTCGCCGATATACTCCAGCTCCCACAATCCCAAGAATCTCTACGTAACCGTCCCGTCTTCTTCGAGAATCTTCTAGAAGACCTTCTCCGGTTCGTGGACGCTTACGGGATCTTCCGCACGTCGATCCTCTGCCTCCGTGAGCACCAGTCCGCCGCTCAAGTCGCTCTCCGTAAAAAAGACGACGAGAAAATCGCATCGTACCTACAATCTCGCCGGTCTCTCGCGCGAGATATCGCGAAGCTGACGTCGTCGATCCGCGAGCCGAAGACGAAACACCAGCAGTACTGCCACGTGGACAGCGTGAACGGGACGTACAGTGACGCAGAGCTAGCGTCAGTTATAAGCGACGTCATCGAGGTCACCGTTTTGGTTTCCGTTGCTCTTTTTAACGGCGTTTACTTCTCTCTACGTTCCACAAAAACGACGCCGTTTATTGGGTTCTTGAAACGGTCCGAGAAAAAAGAGAAACTAGACGAAGGCATCGAGGAGCTGAAGCAAGTCGAGGAGAACAGTTTGGTTGGTCTAAACAAGAAGAAGAACGAGGAAGTAAAGAGTTTGATGAAGAAGATGATGGAGTTGGAGAATTCGATCCGTGAAATCGAATGCGAAAGTGAGAAAGTGTTTAGGGGTTTAATTAGCACTCGTGTCTCATTGCTTAATGCCCTAACACATATTAACTAAATTATCACTCATCTCATTCTTTATTTTTTCCTTGTCTATTTTACGTTTTTGTCACATTATTTTTATTATTTGTCCGAGTTAAATACATGAAAGAAAATAGAAAAAAAACAAATAAATAAAAGATACTTTACATTTCCTTGTAATTATAAATCGAGAATGAGATGAGAGTGATATATAATCTCCCTTTTAAAATTGAACTTTTAATAGCGACTGCTTCACACATCAGCGAGACTAATAGATAGAGCAAACAAACAGAGACGTTTTTGTTTTGTAATAATATTTTTCCACCGTAAATACTATCATTTTCTTTAAAAAACCTCAAAAATAACCAACCCAAATCATAAACGAATCGTTATTCATTACCGTGTTACCAAATTTTACTGCCTTTATGTTGTTTTTATGTTATAGTTCAGAAATGTGCATACCAATTTTTAATCTTAGATTTAGTTGCTTCAAACGAGATATCTGATGATTGTTACAATTTAGGTTTATTATATATTTATAAAGAATAGTTATTTCACAGAAAAGAAATAATGGTTACGCGTTAAGAAACCAAGGTCCACTTATTTTCACAAGCCATCCCCCATGCCATGGCCATGCATTATCATTTATTTGGCAGACAACAAAACATTAAACATAAGAACAGAAACAGCGAGCGTGAACAAATTCAGTTGACACATATATTTGCCGGAAATAATCGAGAGAAAAATTAATTATAGGGCATAAGACCATGTGCATCGGCGTCCTTTTGGTCCGTCCCCCATGATTTTTGTTTTAAAAATAAATGAAAAATGGTCCATTAACGAAAAAACGTATCTTCAAAGGGGACGTTTTTCGTCCGTCGACTTGGCCACATGGTTGTTTGTGATTGGAAAAATTGAGAGAGGAGAGGAGTACTGGTGAGAGAGAGGAGATCGTAAGCTACAATTTAATGCGAGTCAAAATTTCGTCTACGAATCTGCCGCAGCTTCTTCTTCCTGATTTCTCGAATCATCTCTCAGATTAAGAAGGTATTGTAATTGTTCATCCTTCTTCTTCAGATTTCTGTTTCCTTGCCCTAAATTCTCTGCTCGATTTCGTGATTTTTGCCTTTTTGAGTTCTTAATGTCTATTTTGGGCTTTTACATGTGTAGATTTCAGTTGGTATACACTTCTGTGGATTTTGATTTTTGTCGATGATAGAAACGAAACGAGCTAGTGTATATTTTGGTTAAGTATAACTTCGCAATTGTCCTGTGAATTTTGTTTGAACTTCGTGTTTTTGGAATTTTTGAGCTTGAGTTATTTGAATTACAAGCTTCAGTTTTAAGGAATAAGGATTTGTTTGTTGTAATTCTCTGCAGATTCTTGATCTGGAAACAGTTTAAGGCTGTTGAGCTTGTAAAATCGTGGGATCTTGCTTTGTTCGATTTATAGAAAACTTGGAATCCAATGGCTAACTTACCGCAGAGATCCTTGGTTAATTACCCGGGAACTCTCACTCCTTTGGAGCCAAATAAACCACACCACAGCCAGATAGAACCCCAGTTCCTCATTCTTCTCCAGTCGTAGCTTCACCTATACCTCCTAGGTTTCCTCAACCAAGTTTTAGACCAGATCAGATGTCTTCGCCTTCTATGAAATCCCCAAATATGTTGTCACCTGCGAATGGTATCATAACCGGAAGTCCCATTCCTCGTTTGAGTACTCCTCCTGGTCCTCCTGTTTTTAATACTCCGGTTAAACCAGCTGCTGTGCCTTTCCGTACCTCTCCAACTACTCCTCAGCCTATGGCATACTCTTCAGCTACGGCTTCTTCTCTTCCTGTATCTACACCTTCTTTTTACTCAAACGGGTCATCAGTTGGATCGCAGCGTGATCTTCCAGATGCTGTTAGAATGGAGGAGCCTATAGCTGCAGACTCACCTTATGTTTTGTTTTCTGCAAATAAGGTAATTTTTTCTTATCTGTTCAGTTCACATTTGGTGTGTGTCAGCGTTAGCTCTCCCAGTTTCACTTGCTATTTGTGTCTTATTCAACAGCCTGTGTGATCCTTTCTATTAATCCATCCTTTCGAATGCCTCCTGCTATGTGAAAATTTATTTATCTGTAACCATCACTGTCCATTTCATGTAGGTTTTAAAGCAGAAGAAGCTAGCAAATGTTGCTAGCTTGGGTTTTGGAGCTATTGTTTCTGCGGGGAGGGAGATTAGTCCTGGTCCTCAGATTATCCAACGTGATTCACATCGCTGTCTTAACTGTGGAGCGTATTCAAATCCTTATAGCTCCATTTTAATTGGCTCAGGCCAATGGAGTGTGTCATATGCGAATAAAATGTTTGTTTTTGTTTTGATGTTTTTATGTTTTATGTTTTCTGTTATTAATTTCTTAATTGTATGTTTTTGTTTTTTAACTTTAAATAATTAATGTTTAAACTTTTAAAATATTATTATTTTATTTTGGGGACCAAATACAAATAGACACCAATGTTCATACTAAAAATAAGAACTTTTCAAAATAATATTATTAAATTTGAAGAACCAAAAATTGTCCTACACCAATGCCTATGCTCTAAGAAGACATATCACTTGTATGGTTTCACGTTGATGGATTCGTTCTAATATTTTGTGGTCTAACTGATCTCCCTTAAGTTTTAATTAGTGATAACTCAGAATGCCACCACATGGTTTGTTAGGGATGCTTTTCAATTATCATCTTGATCTGATTCGGATTAAGACTTAATTATTTGACTAACACCGTATTAAAACGTGGGGTTTGCTGGAAAACAAACCGTAGTGTATAGTGCTATTAATTAAATTTAACAATTAGGATCTTTCCCCTTTTAGCGGCGGTACGTATTGGTGGCACTCATGACCGGTTCGACCTGTGAAATCAATTTAACCGTACTAATCAATCACTCATAAGCCATAGGATACTAAATCCGGTTGGGTTGTATAATTGGGTTGGTTGCTTTGAAATGCAACTTGCGTGAATTATTGTTATTTGATAGAAAGCTTTACTAAGTTTGGAATAATAATATTACAACGAGGCAAAAAAATTGCCAACTCGGATTTGGTCATGACTTCAACCCAACTCCCAACCAAGAAGATAACACAGATGGAAAAGGGATATTGGTCTTCTTCATTGAATGATTAGTGTTTGATTAGTTTAGGACCCAATTAAAAGTTAAATAGCACTATTTAGAGAAGAGATAATTATTAGAACATGAAGTGTACATGTTCCTAATAATTAAGGGACTTCAAATATCTTACCCAATTATTGGTCACTATTTGTTATACATCAATTATGTATAGTTGGTTATTTTTGTCAATATGTATATAGTTGGTTCTAGTTTAAATGTTAGGTTTCATCCGTTATATCAAGTGAATGTTTTACTTGTATACAGCTATATCTAATTCTCTTGGGAAATTTAATTTTAGTACGTGCCGACATGCCAAATAGAAAACGGTTTATAAAAACAAAATACACCGCATTTAGATCATGTATTACAAAACTTTCTTTTTTAATTGGGTTTTCATTTACAATTCCATAAAACTTCACAATCAGAACCTATAACCGTCGAATAAACCAGTTAACTAGAATTTAAGCTAGACATGTTATAGGTTATGGTTACCAATTATTTCAGGTTAGTCAGATAGACTGAAAAGTTTTGGTTGGTGAAAGAGCATTTATCGTTGGTTTAGGTTTTTTCAAAGTGTTAATAGTTGATGGCAGAACAAATTAAGACACAGTTTTTAAAAACTTTGTGTGGTTAGACGATGTGAAATACTGAAATTTAATTTGTCGAGGATCTTATAAAGAAGTCAAAATTTTATTGTGAAGTTTGGAATTTGATGTGATTATTTGGGAAAGTTGTATATCGATAACTCAAATATATGTGGTGTTTTCAGAAAGTCAAAATTTACAGTAACGTTTAATGGTGTGGTTAGAATTTAGAATATTTAACTTTATGGGGCGTATATAGAAAGAAATCCTTTACTAATTCATAAGTTTATATTGATCAGCCAGTGTATGATTACAAGCAATGGTTCATTTCACGCCTTAAGAATATGTATGATTGAATGTAAATAGTTCATTTCACGCCTTGCATAAAGCATACATATCCCTCATGATTTGAAGACTTTCGGAGACTTTCCTGATTTCACGCATGCCATTGGAGACTTTCCCCTAACGAAAGGCCTTGCAATGTGGCCGTATTTATAAATAGGCCCGTTTTAGCCCAATATTTAATTGTAGAAAGAGGCCTGTTTTAGCCCAATAGGTTTGTGTAAGTCGGCAGATGTGATCTTTTTAACCCTCGTCTCTCCATTATTTTGCTCAACAACAATTTGTTTTTTTCCTATCTCTCTCACTATCTCTCCGATACGAGAAAATTTTCTTTTAGGGTTCTCTTCTCTCTCTCGCTTTCATTACAATTTGAGTTGGAACCCACATAGATCGAGGTGTTTTAGGCGTGATATCTGAAACCTAGATTCGATTCATTCACAACTTTTATCGAAGATGGAAAGACAAGTAATGGCTTCGAGAATCGTGCAACGGAAAGAGGACTACTTGCCAAGCAAGCAAGTTTCGGATGAATCGTCTGAGGAACTTGAAAAGAGTTGTTTGACAGAAGAAGAAGAAGATCAAGATGCCTGTTTGTCTGATGCTAGTCATAACATTAAGAAGAGGATGAGGGAAGCTACGACGACTTGTGAATCGATGAAGAGAAAGAAGCGTATGCCAAGCAAAGACTCTGGGTACCAGACGTTGTTTCACGATGATGACTGGCTTTTTGGCAACACTGATCTCCCAAAGAATGTTACCAATAATAACGCAGCTATCAAGAACGATCAAGACATGATCATGAAGATGTTGCTGCAGATACCACTATCGGGAGATTCCTTGTTTCCTAGGGCTCAGTTTTTGCCTCAAGTCAAGATTTTTGCATTACCATATACAGTTCCGTATTAAGTCTCCATATTGATTTCTTCTTTCTCAGGTTTAACCTGAGCCTGTTTATTCGGATATTAACTCATAAGTTGTATCTATGTTGTCGACTTGTGTACAAGAGTTTCCTTTTTGTAAAATTTCCTTTCTGTTTTTTTAGTGGAATTTTTGTAAAATTTCCTTTTCCTTGTAAAACCTTTTCCTTTTGTATAAATAATTTGTCCTATATAGGTCAAGAGAAATAGGAGAACAATTTATACACCCTGATCGTTTTTACGCTCTTCCGAATTAGTTTTGCAAACAACAAAAAAAAACAAATTATTACAAGACTATATATATATATATATACCCTTAAGAAAAGTAATCTTAATATTGAGGAAGACATGAATTCAATAACAATAGAATTCTACATGTAATAATGCTTTGGTATGCGATAACGTTATAGGCACATCTAGGCTGTCTTGTTTAATAAGTCTTCTCCGTTCGTGCACATTCCCAACTTTCCCCCAATTGGAAAATTATAATATAACATGTATGCGTGTACATATTATATAAAAATGGTACTTTGGACATTTCTTGATATATGAAATCTCGAAGAATGCAATATAATAAAGGTTGCTGGGATTACGAGAACGACGTCGCAGCCAACAGTTCTTGTTTCTTGTTGGTTTCATATTTCCGCAGCCCATATCCAAGGTTGCCGCACATACAAGTAGTCTAACAACTGAAATTTGGATATTAATTAAACAATCTCTAGTTTTTTTCTTTTCCCCCTCAAGATATGTTTTTGTTTGTTTACCTATAACATTGATCCCCAAGAAAAAAAATGCTCATATATCATGTTGTTTATAAATCTAATACAAAAAGATATGTCGGAGAGACTTCACATATTTTACCTCAAAGAAAAAAAGAAACAAATGTACAACATAATATCATCCGTGCGTGGTGGTTGTATGGTTTCAGTTTCAGATTAATTGGCTTTATGACACTATATATATGCAAACACTAGACGTTCGTCATTTGGTCATTTGAATTTTAGTTTGAATGATGATTAATTTGCATGAAATTATTTGCTAAGAAGCATGTTCACCAATCTGATTAATCAGTTGTTTCAACGATATTTGAATATTATTCAATGCTAAAAAGGAACAAAATAATAATAGTAGAATGATAATCATCAAGAAGAGGAGTGTAGATTTGTCGTTTGACTGTCGGAAGAAACTCAATTGCAACAGCCAATTCCAGACTGTATCTATATTCGTCTATAGACTGGCCTCTACGTGTACGCATACATATACACACAACCTCAAATCAATATGCATGTACATATAAGACACATACATATATAAAGGTGAGAGTATTAATTGAGAAATTGAACCTTTTGTTCGTTGACTATATACATTAATATCTCCATTGAGTGAATCAGCCATGGTTGCTACTTCATCATCATCAAGTGCCCACGTGCGTTCAATAAGCTGGTCTGAAGACGTTCGTCCTCTGTCTCGAGCCATCGAAGATCATCTTCTAATACTAAAGAAAAGACCAGAGTCTGCTCGTCAGAAACTCGGAGTCTTAAAGAACCTGTACGAGGTTGTCGAAGTTTTCCTCCGTTTTCAAACGACGAAAACACAAAAAGCTTTCACCGGATTTGAAGACGTTTCCGACGGGTTCCTCGAGGTTCTTGATATTTGTAGCACGATCAGAGACGTTCTGATGCAGATAAAGGAACAAGTCAGGGAACTCGAATCGAGCTTGAGGAGGAGAGTGATCAGAAGCAAATCAGTAGAAGATCAAGAAGCTTTCGTGTCGCGTGAGATAGACGCGTACGTGTTTAAGAGGAGAGCCTTGAGCAGAACGATTGTGAAACAGCTGAAGAAAACAGAGGATAAGATGAAGAAAAAGAAGAAAAGAGATTGTGGAGACGTCATTAATGTGATGAAAAGAGTTGAAAAGACGAGCTTCGATGTTTTGGTGTCTTTGCTGATCGAAGTTGTGACGAAGAATCAGAGCGATCATAAGCAGAGATCGAGGAAAGGGCTTGTGTCGAGGATATTTAATAGGAAGAATCAAGAAGTTGATGCGGAGGAGCTGAAGAAGTTGAGAGAAACAGAGCGTGGGATTGAAGAAACAGAGAGAGAGTTGGAGAGTGTGTATAAGAAACTGTTGAAGACTAGAGTTTCTTTTCTTAACATGCTTACTCTTTGATGATTAGATGTAACTTTGTTCATGTGAAGTATTGGCTTTAGCCTTTTAGTTTAGGCTAAGATTTTACTCTAAATATTTGTGTGCATCATTCTTAAATCATATATTCATATTTAAACCTTACTTAGATTACTTCAGTGTCATAAGTTTATACCAATCACAAGACTGAGCAAATATATCATTTAGTTTTCTCTTCAGAAGTTGTAGTCACAACTCACAACTCACAAGACTGAGCACATCACTTGGTTTTCTCTTCAGAAAATATATCAAAACAGAGCAGGGGTGAATTTGAGATAATGGGCTTATTAATTGGGTTCAATAGGCTTTAACTATATTCTATTCATCTGACTTAAAAATAAAAAGAAGAAGTTAAGGCCACGATTGGTAATTGCTGTTATTTTTTGCTGTAGAGACTTTAACTTTTTAAATCTGATTGTTTACCAACAACTTTTAAAGCTATAACTGTTATTTATTATTATTATTCTTATTATTATATTAATAATAAATATAATTATGTAAAAATATAATTCATATATCAATTTAATGACAAAAATAAATTTTAATACAGAAATTTAAAGCTCAAGCTGTTACTTTTATCATTGAAATATATATATTAATAATAAATATAAATTATGTTAGAATTGAACTCATGTAGAAACTTAATGATAAAATAAATATTATTTATGATAAAATAAAAATTTTAAATGTAAGTTCAAAAATGGTGTTTCCTAGATAATAATAAAAAATTAAGTTCAAAATATTAGTTTACTAACAAATTAATGTTATATTTTATTTAAATATTACCTTAATAGGTTCATTCCACCATGCCTCGTCCCAATTGAGCATAGGGAAAATCCCATAGAATAGGTTTTAGTTTGTTTTGAAATTTAAAACAATTATTATAGTGATTATGAACAATTTTTTTCATAAACTATTTATCACTATCATTAATGATGATAATAAAAATAAAATTAATAAATATTGAAATGGATCTTAAACAAAAGAGAAAAAATGAGAATAATTAATTTCTAAAAATAAAATAGTGAAAAGATCTATGTAAACTTCTAGAGAACTTTTAAATAGAATGGGAAAAAAACAAAATAATTTTTTTACTTCTTTAGTTTTAAAGTCTGGTTTTGAAACTTTAAAAAATCTGAGAAATCAACGAAGGAAAAAAAAAGTTGCTTTGAAAACAAAAAAAAAAAAAAAGTCAATAAAGTATGATTGGTAAATAAACGACTGTAAAAACTTTAATATTTTTTAAAGTTTTAAAAGTCACTTACCAACCAGAGTCTAAATCATAAAGAAATTAATTTAAAAAAATACGCAATAATGCTTTTTTCTTCTTTATAATACGCAATAATGTCATTTTTTTATTACACAGTAATGTATTCTTTTTTAAAAATGAAATAATGTCTCTACATGATGATGACAACTGAAAATATATAATGCAATAATTCGTAGCTATTCCTGCCAAATGGGAAATCGAATAATAAGATTGCTCCACTAACAATAGAATAAAAATGAATGCGTTTGGAGGGATCTGGATCTGATTATATAATCTGTGAGGAGATATTAATCTGTTGAAAATAACCTGAGATATAAAGATCTTAAACACAAAATCTAATCCAGCATGTATATATCCATGCATCGAGCCGTCGAGGTGGTTATACCTTAATTGATGGAGAATTTAGAAATATGTACATACACGTAATACATATGTGTTTTCTTATTATCCACGTTATAAAAAGGTTCATTGGTATTAAACTAGTGTGAAAGTGAAACTGTGAATAGTTTGCTTGGTCGAAAAAAACTACAGAGAATCAGCCGATCAGGTTAACACAACCGCATGTATTGCCAAAGATTTATGAATTCCGGATTTATTATTCTTTTTTATAATGTAAGACTTGTATAACTCTTTGTAGATAATAAATAGATCCACTTAACTTGATACATACACATCTCAGACAAACACGTAACTCAATATTTAAAGTCTGATCCAAATTCCACAATCTAAACATTTCTCATTCCATTTAATTAATCTTCGTCTCCTCTATTCCAAACTGTTGCAATTTACCGACACAGCCTGGCACCGTCGCTCGTGCATGCATGGTACCTAAACCTCATACCTTTCAAGTACCCAATAATAAAATTAAAATGTTTTAAAATTAGATATTATAAACAGAATATATATCTAAACAATTCCACAATGTACCCTAATCCACGAGTGCTTCTTACGTACAAAGAAGGTTCCTTGTGACCTGTTTTAAATCATTTAAACCACTATTTTGATAATACCTCCAAAGTGAGCTGTTCCCCAGATGTCCCACGTCCGTACAAAAACCCAAACTTAGGATCCTTCATCGTACTTTCCTCTCAGATCCCTCTTCTCCTCTATATATAATCTCACTCTTACACACATTCAGTATATCTCTAATCTTCGCTTAAAAACTCTCACAAAGCCCTAAAAAACCAATCACTACTAGATCAAAAACTACCCTTTCGATCAATTCGCTTCTTTACATTCTTAGCTAAGGATCTCCAGCAGATTAAGATCTATGGCTCAGATTAACTTTGAGGGTTTGAGAGAGCTACACGACTGCGTAAACTATATCCTTGATCACTGTCCGAAAACAAGAGAATCTATGTCCCAACAAGGACAGGATAAGTGGACGGAGCAAGTTTCAGAAGCTTCATTGAGGATGTTAGACATCTGTAACATATCCAAAGATGTGATGACACTCGTGAAACACAACTTGCATGATCTACAACTGATTCTACGTGGCAACGAATCATCTGATGTCAACGAGAAGATCGCTGCTTATAATCGGTATAAGAACAATCTCAAGAAGGAGACACTGAAATGCTTAAATTGTCTGAAGAATATGAAAGAAAGCGGAGGAAGAGTGGACATGCCAATAGAACAGAACCTTCTGTTTGTATCTGAGGTTTTGAAGGAAGTGAGAAGAGTCGTTGTGACGATGGTTGAGTCTTTATTCTCGCTTGGTTGTATTCCTTGGCTAGAGAAGAGATCGACCAAAGGGTCTTTGTCTTCAATATTTACCAGTCGGTCTTCGTATTTGTTAGATGATGTATGGGATGAGACCGCGGTGCAAAGTGCGACCACAAGGTTGGAGGCAGCGGAGATTGCAATAGAGGAGCTTGAGATAGAGTTGGAGTCTATTTTCCGGCGATTGATTCAGACGAGAGTTTCACTTCTTAATATTCTCACCAACTAGATAATATATGATATATATCCGGTTAGGTTTTGCTTCAAGCGGACATGCTTAGTTAACATTAGATGGATTGATGTGTAAGCCTATTTTAAGTTTGCAACATTATATTCTTTTGAAGTCGCATTATATTTTTTACCCGTTTACGTACTAAACTGGCTACTTGGTTATAGATTTTAGGGTTGAAGACTTAAAGCTTTAACACTTTGTCTTCACTAGAAAAAAAGATGAGTTTCTAAATGAAACTGTTACTTATTATTAGATAAAAAGTTGAATTATAGAGTAGACAATTTCAATTTGATTTATCGCAATTTTGTTCTCAAATATGACTTCAAATACCAAAGTACAAGTTTCAGTTTCATACGTATTACTTTGTATATGAGTGTATATCTAACACCACAAATGTAATCCCTAGCGTTTCTTTGCAAATCATATCATTGGAGGCTTGGATCTAAAAACACGAACCTTGCAATTCATTAAATTTCAAATCAATATGTAGACAGCAAAATGACAACATCATCAGGAAGTGCAACACAAGTAGTAACTTAAAAACATAAGCAGCAAGTCTTCCAAAGTTGTGTACACAAACAATTCACGTCTTCTTCACAGTTCTCTTTATTTCGACATATGAAGCTGAAAATTAAAAACAAGAGACGATTCCTTCTCTTTTTTCGTCATGATCTTCAAAGGTTCAGTGAGACCTAAAAGCAAAACCCGAAACCACATCAGTAAAATTGAGCAATGCTTTTATCAGGTTACGTGAAAGGTGAACGCACGGATAGGCACAAATTAGCGATGTCTCAGTAAATAGAATACTCAAACCATGTAATACTAAACTAATAACAACCATTCAAGATAAAGGCACTGAATTTTCGTTCACCTAACTGCCAAGAGTGTCAATGATTCATTCTAGTGTATGTATAAAATCACGAACATCCTTTAGAGAAGTTAAAGATGCTCAAAACATTCACCGTTTGCATGAACTAAAACCAGATCAAAGCTACCATCTTATTTCAAAACCAACTACAGGGCGCCTAACAAGAGATCTCGTTAGTAAGTTACAACAACTTAGAAATTTCTAATAAACACAATGACGTTAACTTTCACTAATGGATGTCTTACTTATTAGTAGCACTGTGTACAAACAATAATGAGCGCTTAATACGAAAAGATTTTCTTTTTTGCTCATCTTAAATAAGTCAATCAAACAGTTGAACAAGTAGAGGCATTTACCTAGTGGTGATCCCCATGACCGTGATCACCATGGCCATCCCATGGGTGTCTCCATCCCTATCAGTTACAAATAAGCAAAATCACAAGTTAGCCATCATGGAAGAATTAGGAGGAGGACCTAGAAACTTTACAAGGGTGAGGCAAAGATAAGAATGAAAAGAGAGTCTTCACCATAACTACAGGACCATCTTGCTTTGCCCTGTACAGAATCCAGAACCTGAAAAAAAACATCAAAAC
This sequence comes from Camelina sativa, assembly GCF_000633955.1. Classification (NCBI taxonomy): domain Eukaryota; kingdom Viridiplantae; phylum Streptophyta; class Magnoliopsida; order Brassicales; family Brassicaceae; genus Camelina; species Camelina sativa. The sequence continues at coordinate 20,619,042 of NC_025700.1, read as the reverse complement.
TTGATTGTAAAATAGGAAAAATAATCAAATTCAAATCGTTACAAGGGTGAGGTGATTGCTTCTTCAATCATTCTCATCCGAACTGAAATTGAAATTGATTCCTTCCGGAAACAATATCAAAATTCAAATCAATCCGATACTAATTTAACAAATCCATTGTCAACTTTTGATTGATAAACCGAAACTAAAAATCAGATGTATACTAGAGACCAGATTCCTCGGAAATAAAAACCAGATGTACACTAGAGACCAGATTCCTCGGAAATCCCATGGATAGATCTAGCTTCCGGTCGAGATTAGTCCTAA
>NC_025700.1:20609688-20618283 GCF_000633955.1 Camelina sativa | reverse complement strand
GAGAGAGAAATGTACCACATAACGGCGCACAAGCCTTTTCCGGTGACGGTGTGCCACGTCTTGGGAGTGTGTACAGTGACTCCCTTGTAAGTAATACCTCCGCCATGTCCTCCTCCCATTTTCTCGAAACCCTAGATTCCCCTCCGATTCGCACTTCGATTTCAGACCAGAAAAAGCTTTCTTTCTCCTCCCTCTGCTTTGACACCTGAGATTTGATTCAACCATGTGAGGAGTCGGATGACTTTTTGGTAAGGCCTCAACTAAAAGCCTTAAGCCCAATTAAAAGCCCATTTTTACAACTCTCTAAATGGTTTTTTTTTTCGGTCAAATTTTTTTTTTTTGTTTTTTGTCTACGTTAAATTTTGTTGCTTAAAACTTTAAACTCGAGTAATATTGGATTATGAATTTATGATAATTACTATTAAATGGATTTAATGATTAGTGTAATCTGTTTTTATATGCATCGAATTGCTGTGCTTATAGTACTGAATCGAACCCAATTGCTACTAATTAAGAAATTTGGATTAATTATGATCTATATTACATATTTACATTACATCTCCTTTGCTTAAATAAACACTTAAACTACATACAATACTATAATTTCGTCCCATATTTTCTACTTAACCATCAGGAAAAATCGAAAGATGATACATAATAATTCTCACACTAGGTCCTAACCCGCGGAAAACCGCAAGCTGAACTTTATTTTTGATGAAAATTTGTAATAGTTTATTTTGTTATTATGTTATTTTGTTATTATGTTATTTGTAATAGTTTGTGATTAAAATTTTGGTTTGATTATATTATAATTTTTGTATTTTAATTTTATTTTATTGAAAACCTTTCAATAAAACATTTGCATGTAATGAATAAATTTGTTTAAATTTTTGTCAATTAAACGCAATCCTTGCTATAGTTGTAAAGTAAATAAAAAAAATAACTAACATGTAAAAAGAGCAACTAAATATGGCTAGTGAAGGTTCTGAAAAACCTCTTTAAAAACAACATTCATTTATTTTTTCTGTGGTTTCTCTTTCTTGTCTGTAATAAACATATTCAAACCTGCTTTTGAATTCACCCTAGACATTGCCCCCTAGAGTTGTCCATAAGAAAAAACCGGTCTTGGCAAATACAACCCTACAGAAGATAAAATCTGGTCTTGGATTTTGTTGTTGGTCATAGCAAAAGCAACTGACAAAGAAAATTGTCTTCGAGGCATCTTGAAAAGCAACCTAGTGTCATATATCGATAATAGCATCCTAGGAATAAGCGCAATGTGACCAATTCTAGTTCCTATAATGATCCTAGCTTCTCCTAGCTTCTAAAACATGATCAACCATCTGAGTTATTTGTAATCTAGTTCCATTCATCAACCCTCCATTTGGATCTATATTTACAACATTATCCGGCATCCTATCTTAAGTCTAAAACAATGATTTGGTAATCCTGATACAGTAGAACCTCTATAAATTAATACTACGTAAATTAATAACCTCTATAAATTAATAAATTTCTCCAGTCCTAAGTTGGGACTAGTGTAATTTTGGACACTATTCGATAATATAATAAAATAATATTTTTTTTGAAAATCCTTTGTAAATATATGGTCCCATCAATAATAGAAATTAATAATTATATAGAATTATCCAAATATATGTATATATCGACACATTAATTTTTATTAGAGTTCATTTTTGATATTTTTACTGTATAAAAATCTTTGAGTGCTATCGTCAAAACATGATAATTGTTATTTTCATTGTAATTGATTTTATAAAAATATTAGTTATAACCATTAAATCTTATTTTTAATGTTTTTTTACCAAATTAGGAAAGTCTCTCTATAAATTAATAATTATTATTTATCGAGAAATTAAAACCTCTATAAATTAATAGATTTTTCTGGTCCCAATATTATTAATTTATAGAGGTTTTACTGTACTTTGATAGTGTTCAAGAAATATGGATTATACACTTGATTTTTTTTAGTTCTTTTGTCAGAAGGGTCAATTGAATCCGAATTTAGATAAACTCTCTCTTCACCTATAAGCAAACCAGTAAACACTACAAAAAAATAGAGGAATGACAATCTTATTTCCGTTACGGGAATAATTGATGACATATTAGTTTAGTAAATAGATATTTTTTGGAAACTATATTATTTATTTTTCTTCTTCTCTCTCTATTTGAAACTGAGTAATTCAAACAAATAAAATAAAAATAGGGAAAACTAACGAAGAAAATGAACTTTATTTGAAAAAAATTATCTGTATTTAAAAAAAAAAACTTAAGCATTTAATATATTTAAATCTCAACTTAGTTTTATTTTTGTAAAGAAAAGTGGCTAAAAGATAAATATAACTTTTTAAAATAGATAAGATACTATATCTATATCTTTTATTTTTATTTATTAATTTTTAAAATTTAAGCTGTTAAACGGAACTGTTATATATTTTATTCGATTAGATTTTTGATAAAAATTTGAACCCTGAAATTTTTTTTTGATAAAATTTGTAGTTGAAGATTTTATTGCATTAGATTTTTAAAATCTTAGCTGTTAATTTTTTTTAAAAAAATATGAATTAGTTTTTATTCTAATATTTTTTTTTTTACTTTTTTACTATTATTTTATTTGATGTTTCTCCAATTTTCGTTTTTTTGATTATATATATTTATTTATTTAATTAATTAATTTTATTAAGTTTTTCTAATGGCAATTGAATGTAATTTCTTACACATTTTAAGGTTAGTTTCGTATTGTACTTTTCAATTAATATAGTAGGATACAGAAACAAGAACACAACCCTTGTCGGAAAAATCTATTTACAAGTCTACAACACAACACCATTTCATCAAAATTGACAACTCCACACTGTTATGAAACTAATGATTGAAGCTGACTCTGTCCACGAAAGAGAGGTAAGAGAGAAGAGACTGGAGCTCCCTTGCAGGTGCTGATAGTGGAATAAATCTCTGACTTCTCCACATCATCATTATCATCGGACATACTTCTCCTTACAAACATGATGATGTGATCCATTAGACTTCCATCGCAAGGAACCTTTAAAGGACCGTCAATGGTAGTCCCAAACTCATCCTCAGCCATCTCCAGTAGCACTTGTAACATCGGGTGGTTTAGATAATTCAATGGCAAAACGAACCTTTTACCTTCTTTCGTGTATACAGCGAAGTACCCTTTCTTCCTTTTTCTCCATTTCTCCATCAATTCGGAGAGTCTAATTCTCTTGGAATATAGTTTCTTCATATATATATTTTTTTTTGTTGTCTATGTGTGTGTTACTTCGGCTCTGAATTTGCGTTGTGAATTTGTCTGTTTACAACCATAAGTGCCTCACTGCTTCTATATATATGTGTGGAGGGAAAAGTATGTTCGTACGTGTGTTATTTGATTGTTTTTAGTTGCCTTTCAAATCTGTCCATAAATTTGCTCACGATCACTCGTGGAGTTACGTACTGATCTTCTACAAATATCTAGACTTAACATCATTTTTTAAAAATCTTTATTTCCCTTAAGAACTGCAATTTTCTTGATCACTTCCACATTTATTTTGAGCTTTTTACTCACCTGCTTTTTTATTTATTTATTTTGTCATTAATGAACTTAAGCAAAGCAATTTCTCCATATTTGATAAGGGTTCATCATGCAGAAATTTCATTACTTGATAAACTGAGTGAATCAAATCAAGCTAAGCTAGTGTATCGACAGACCATAACAAAACATATAATACTAGCTATTACCACATTACCATTTACCACATTTTTGTTTAATATTTAAAACAAAGTAATAAAAGTGGTTGCAGAACGCAAAGGTGGTGATAGAAACGTTAAACATGTGAGCTTTTAGACCAAGTTGCTTGCTACTTTTTACTCTATATAGAGCTCTCTTCTACTTTCATGAGTGTTCGTTGTTGTTTTCTTCTTTTTTCATTCCACATGATAATCCTGCAAACCATTTATTCAAAAAAAAAGAAAACTTTTACAGCCAACAAAATCTAAAGAACTTCACCATGGTATTAAGTGTAACATAGATATATGGAAAAGTGTATATTTCTTTAGTCACAAAACGCTCGAGAGTGAAACAAAAAAGAAAAACATCTTCCGTGATCGTGCCTAGCAAAAATAATGCAACCTCCCATACTACTTTATACAGGAAAACAACCTTTACAACCACTTTTGTTCTGATTTGTCTAACCTAAGCCCTGAAATTGCATTCCCAGGTTTTATATCTCAAGTCAGGTCGATTCTTCAAAGGACAACAAAAGCAATGTGTCCCAGAGTCAGTCTGAGCTTTGCTGTCATCGTCATCAATGCATATGGGCACAATGCTCATGCCAGGAAAGAGTTGGGTTTAGTTGCGTGAGAAGATAAAAAAGGTTTGCAACTGCTCAGTGGTATTGGTCTTTACATAGAGAGAGGAAGAAGCATCCTTCGCTTCTTTTTCCTGGCTTGTCTCACTTGCTTTGTGAATTTCATACAAACAAGCAATAGTAAGGTGACACAACCCAGGATGAATGCGAGTTGCAACCGCCTGAAGTACAAGGATACAGCTGAAAACACCAGGAACGCTAAGATCACTAGCTCCCATATGACAAAGACTACGACATCGACCCTGAATCAAAACGACTTTCATAAGTACCACCACAGTGAATTGTCCTTCTAAGAACGTGCAAGCAAATTGTGTTACTCAATTTGGGAAATTCATCAGATGTATATAGTTGCTTTGTGTGAAATTCACATAGAAATGTTACCTAGATGCACTCACATCCAATGTTCTAAGTCAAAACCCTAAAAAAAAATATGAGAAAATTTTACGATTCCAAATTGAATAGAGTGTCACGAATTCTAAATTTCTCAACGGGATCAAAATCAAATATAATTCCCTGAGACTATTATAACTCTGTGCACGGCACAAGCACAGGAGCAGCTCCGAATCACAGCAGAGAAAAAGCAATTGCATAAACCGAAGATCTCAAGACCTGAATAAGATAGTTTGTCAAACCTGGATGAAGAGAAATTGGAGGTAGAAGAGAAGAAAGAAACGGAGGCCCAATCATGCTTTGATCTAATCTGATATTCCCTCAGCTGTTCTGCTAGATTCGATCTCGTTATCATCGCCTAATCTCCACTTCACTTCTTTGCAAAACCTCAAAGAAAGCATCGGAGAATCACCCCACGAGATGCAGCAGGATCAATCTCTCACAAACATGACAAAATCTGCGAGATGGAATATTTTCGCATGAACAAAACTTTGCAGCGACGACGAAACATCTATTGTTCGTTTCTTTCGATTCGTTAGCCAATTCGGCCAACGTTGCGTGCGTGGTCTCTCTCTCTCTCTCTCGGTTTCAACAACCGGGTCGGGTAATAGATCCGATCTGCATTGTTAAAGCCCATGTCATGGCTATTGGGCTATTTCGTTTTCTTTTACATCATACTTTATTGGGTCCATTATTTTTGACGGTCGAATTTACGATTGTTTAAGATATATATAAAAAAAAACATTTTACTATGGAGTAATAAGCAAACAATTCATTGAATAAACAGAAGAATACAACAACGTCAAGAAAGAAAAAAGAGCAATGCATTTAATTGATTCTCGTGACCCACTAAAATAAAGCGAGTGCTAAGTATTGGTTGAATATTCCTGATTTGACCACAATATGGCAAATATCTCGCCCAGGCAACTCAGATGGGCGGTTCAAAAAAAGAAGAAATAGATAGAAGAACAAACGAATAATGTTCATTAATTAGCGCACTAATCACTTTTTTGGTGCGTTCAGTTTCAGAAATCTGAAACTTTTGAATGATAGTATTTTCAAAACTTTACTATAGTTAGTTAGGTGTGAATTATTATTAAGTGTCGGCTACATGCAATTTGTTGTTTCGTCATCGTTATCACCGAAAAACATTATCCAAAGATTAAGTTGGAGCTTCGTGTATATATGACAAGAACAAAAATGACGAACAAGTTAGTCACTGAAAGAGATTGGTTTTGTTTTGATATGTGCGTTGGTACTACGTCACGGTTCGTGACACGTCTTGAGACCAGAGACTAGGAATGATGTGGCACGTCGTGTTCATATCTTTTAATGGAATGGTACACGGTTCATTGTCATTATTGGCGAAGGCTAAGACATGAGGCATTCCCGATTACCATCTGTCTCTTTATTAATTCTTTCTAGTTTATCTTTTAATTATACGTCGAAAGTGATATCCCACAGAGACATTAACATATTGCATTAACAATCCAAGTAATCGTATGCTCCATTTGTACTCTTCCTGATTTCATTATCTGACGTGTCTAAGTTGATCTTTTGTTAAAAAGTGCATTAAAACATATCCATTTTTAACGTTGAGAAAAAAATACACAACCTTAATTACTCCATAAGACCATAACTAAGATTACGAATTATTTTATTTGTAAACTGTTCTAAATCTTTGTTTTGGTGGCCGACCATCCTTTAACATTAATTTTGACGAATCCACAAGAAACGTAAATCATCCCAATTGTAGCATCAACTCAAATCAGATTGCACTATTAGAAAACCTCTAATCTGTTGGGTCAATCGCATTTGGATATATACTCTTTATAATCCATATATTTATTATTTTGCGTTTAATGTTTCCAAATATCATTTACAATTTCAAAAATCATGCATCACTGGATTGGCCGCTTCAATATGCCTAGTTATAAGAATCGTTGATTCCTAGCGTGATAGAAAACCACGTTCTGATTGGTAAGTTGTTTGTAACGCATCCAAGGAAAAAAAAGGAACGTTATAAATTTCACAAAAATTCAACATTTCTTCTCCAACAAGCTTTATCATGATTCCGACGTGGCATTTAGTCAATAAGTCCAGTGGACCCACGTAACCGACATCACGTCTTTTACGCCAATCAGTACATAGTATCGGGTCCCACGAGAAGGACAACTTCCCACGTTGTATTGACACGTGTCATAACTTGATTGATTGATATCGTTTTTCTCTCTGTCTCCATTTTCTGACTTTTTATTAATTTGCAGATTAACTCTCACCTCCGCCGTCCGATTAGTTTGCTAATGAATGACACGTGTCTCTTAATCAATGGAGCGTTAAAAAAAATTTGCAAGCTTAAGAGTTAAGAGTATTTTACGCGCTCTATTAATTTAACTTAAGTACGCTTCTCCTTTCTTTAATCCATTTTTTGGGATGTGCAATATTGTCCCTATATTTCTGTTATTTTGCATAAAGAAACCCCAAAACTTTAAGACATTTCTATAATATTAATATAGATATTATAAAAATCTCTTTTGCGTTGTCAAAAAAAAAAAAAAGAAACTTTATATACATTCCAATGATTCCTTGCTCTTTTTAAAGTTTGAATATAGTTTTCTTATTTCTTTTTACTTTATAAATCCATCATTGTACTACAAATTGGAGATAACAAGTATTATTAAACAAAAAACTTGTGAATTGTGATAAGCATAGATGGTAAAAACCTAAAGAACAAATCTATCTTAGTTGTCATTCCTATCCATTATTCTAGTTCCACTAATTTTTTTTTTTTGTTCAACTGGAATTATACTAGAAAGATGTTACTTTTTACAAATCCAACCACAACTAGTCCAGGAGAAAACAAAATTTCAACTCCCGACTCTCAAAACACTACAACTATAACTAAATTTATTTAACAATAGATTTATCAGATAATGTCTTAGAGAATGACCTCCAATCACGTAAGCAAACTATTTTTTTAATTAATTAATTAATTAATTCTTCTTGGTACATCTACAGTATAACCTTATCTAATAACTAAATAGAAAATAAAAGAATAGAGAAATTATAATTTAGGTGGGTCTGAAGGGTGGTAGATGTATCAAAAGGAAACAAATTCGGGCTAATTTATAATTTCTCAATAGTTGTTTACTTTTAAAAAATTATAAAAAAGTGTAAATACAGCGTGAAATCCGCGGTGGATTGGATCCCTTTCCTTTAGTCCTTGACACTATAAAAGACGACAGTTTCTTCTTCTCCTCATCTCAATCATCATCCTCTTTTATCTCATTTGCTTTTGAATTTCAAAACGATCACATAATACTTTTGAATCCGTGGTTCCATCTCAAAAACTTTTTTAACTATGGCCGAAGAAACCAAGAACGTTACTGAGCATGAGGTGCCAAAGGTAGCAACAGAGGAATCATCATCGACAGAGGTTACTGATCGTGGACTGTTCGATTTCTTGGGAAAGAAGAAGGACGAAACTAAACCCGAAGAGACGACCATCGACTCTGAGTTCGAGCAGAAGGTTCATATCTCTGAGCCAGCACCAGAGGTTAAAGTCGAGCACGAAGAGGAAGAGAAGAAGCCTAGTCTCCTTGAGAAGCTTCACAGAAGCGACAGTTCTTCTAGCTCTGTAAGTTTAGATCTGATCATTATATATATTCAAGATCGCGTGAGATCTGATCTGATGATTCGAAAGATTGATCTAACTATATGGGTTTGTGTTTTTTTTTTACAGTCAAGCGAGGAAGAAGGTGAAGATGGTGAGAAGAGGAAGAAGAAGAAGAAGGATAAGAAGAAGACAACTACT
>NC_025700.1:20565238-20609424 GCF_000633955.1 Camelina sativa | reverse complement strand
TATATACATTCCAATGATTCCTTGCTCTTTTTAAAGTTTGAATATAGTTTTCTTATTTCTTTTTACTTTATAAATCCATCATTGTACTACAAATTGGAGATAACAAGTATTATTAAACAAAAAACTTGTGAATTGTGATAAGCATAGATGGTAAAAACCTAAAGAACAAATCTATCTTAGTTGTCATTCCTATCCATTATTCTAGTTCCACTAATTTTTTTTTTTTGTTCAACTGGAATTATACTAGAAAGATGTTACTTTTTACAAATCCAACCACAACTAGTCCAGGAGAAAACAAAATTTCAACTCCCGACTCTCAAAACACTACAACTATAACTAAATTTATTTAACAATAGATTTATCAGATAATGTCTTAGAGAATGACCTCCAATCACGTAAGCAAACTATTTTTTTAATTAATTAATTAATTAATTCTTCTTGGTACATCTACAGTATAACCTTATCTAATAACTAAATAGAAAATAAAAGAATAGAGAAATTATAATTTAGGTGGGTCTGAAGGGTGGTAGATGTATCAAAAGGAAACAAATTCGGGCTAATTTATAATTTCTCAATAGTTGTTTACTTTTAAAAAATTATAAAAAAGTGTAAATACAGCGTGAAATCCGCGGTGGATTGGATCCCTTTCCTTTAGTCCTTGACACTATAAAAGACGACAGTTTCTTCTTCTCCTCATCTCAATCATCATCCTCTTTTATCTCATTTGCTTTTGAATTTCAAAACGATCACATAATACTTTTGAATCCGTGGTTCCATCTCAAAAACTTTTTTAACTATGGCCGAAGAAACCAAGAACGTTACTGAGCATGAGGTGCCAAAGGTAGCAACAGAGGAATCATCATCGACAGAGGTTACTGATCGTGGACTGTTCGATTTCTTGGGAAAGAAGAAGGACGAAACTAAACCCGAAGAGACGACCATCGACTCTGAGTTCGAGCAGAAGGTTCATATCTCTGAGCCAGCACCAGAGGTTAAAGTCGAGCACGAAGAGGAAGAGAAGAAGCCTAGTCTCCTTGAGAAGCTTCACAGAAGCGACAGTTCTTCTAGCTCTGTAAGTTTAGATCTGATCATTATATATATTCAAGATCGCGTGAGATCTGATCTGATGATTCGAAAGATTGATCTAACTATATGGGTTTGTGTTTTTTTTTTACAGTCAAGCGAGGAAGAAGGTGAAGATGGTGAGAAGAGGAAGAAGAAGAAGAAGGATAAGAAGAAGACAACTACTGAAGTAGAGGTGAAAACAGAGGAGGAGAAGAAAGGGTTTATGGATAAACTGAAGGAGAAGCTTCCTGGACACGGTAAGAAGACAGAGGATGCTTCAACCGTCGCTGCTGCACCGGTGGTTACTCCTCATCCGGTTGAGGAAGCTCATCCAGTGGAGAAGAAAGGGATTCTGGAAAAGATCAAGGAGAAGCTTCCAGGGTACCACCCCAAGACCACCGTAGAGGAAGAGAAGAAGGATAAGGAATAAGCAAAAAAAAAGAAAATTATGATTAAATATTATGAATAATGATATTGATTTGCTTTGTTTTTTTTTCTTTTTCTATTGTGATGATTGATCATCTTTTGCTTTTATGATGTTTAAGTTTGTTGGCTTTTTGTTGATTACAGTATTCATATGTTTCTCTTTCTCTTGTATATGGTTTTTCAAAAAAAAAAACAAAATTATTTCATGGTATTTTAATCGTATGAAAACTTCTTCATTTGGTATTTGGAGATGAGTGTTAATTAACAACCCTCTGCTTTCTCGATTCGTGATAAAGAAATTGAGAGTTGTGTAACGGCAGAAGTAAGTTACTCATTAGGTAAAAGGATATAAATTTTAGGATGACCCCAGCTTGACTTCATCCAGTTTCATATTTAGGATTTAATGCGTTGGTATAGAAGAAACATGAATCATGACTCGTCACACGATCATGACTTAGTAATTGAATGTCATTGTTGTCGAATCAATTTCTCATAAGTCATAACGTGTAGTCGTGTACAAATGGATTAACACAGATATTTATGTTAGATCGATTGACGTATCCTAAGTTTTTGATGGGAACAAATGATTTTCAGTGCCATCATCGTGGGTTCTATATAGATCATAATCTTGTAATTGGGTTTTTGACGATGGGTAAAAAAAGCCCAATAGACCCAAATAACTAAAACAATTCAGATACCGAAACCAAACGTTGTCGTTTTATGCATATGACTCCGAGTTAGGTCGTTTCTTTCCGGTTCTAGCAACACTCGCCGGCGACTAGTGAACATCAGAGTTTCTTTTCCTTCACCGGTGACGATGGAGGCAGGCGAAGCAAAAAGCAAAAGAGCAGGAGGGTCTCGTCTCTGCTGCATCTGCAACAAGAGACGACCCGTTCTCAAACGACCCAAAACCCTTCAACAGGTAAGTTTTTTTGAATCAGGTTCTGAATTTGGTATCGATTCAATACATGATCGAGCTGGTTTCGTTGGCTCATTACTCTTTAAAAAGAATCTTAGTTTCGCAATCTCTTGCTTGTTCTTGTATGAGCAATGATGTTGAGTATATTTGTTTTAAAGATATGCAGAGAGTGCTTCTATGAGGTTTTTGAGGAAGAGATTCACCAAGTCATTGTTCAGAATCGTTTATTCAAATCCGGTGAGCGAGTGGCTATAGGTGCCTCCGGAGGAAAAGGTAATGTCTTTTTTACTCACCAATGGATTCTGCTACAAAAGTTCAAACCTTTGAATGTTTACGAATCACTCTGTTTTAGTTTCATGTTCTTGGCTATAATATTTCCCCAACTGTTTATGTTACCAAAGTTATATAGAATACTCTTGTACTGTGGAGATATCATCCTTGTTATATCAAGAACTCAAAAAAGTTGGTTCTGGTGTGCAGATTCGACAGTACTGGCATATGTATTATCAGAACTAAACAGACGTCACAATTACGGGCTGGATCTGTTTCTCTTGTCTATTGATGAAGGGATAACGGGTTATCGTGATGATTCGCTCGAGACCGTTAAAAGGAACGAAGTTCAAGTAAGCGTTTGAGTTTTATGTGTCATGTGTTCTCTCTGGAATTCCATTGTTTGTTTTGGTTTTGATGAAAACCATGCTAAGATTGCATTACGGAACATAAGAGTCTTTAAGAAGATCGTTAATGTTGATTAGTCAATTCAAGGATTTTGTTTTTTTGGTCCAGTATGGTTTGCCTCTTCAGATTGTTTCGTACAAAGATCTGTATGGATGGACAATGGACGACATTGTAAAGATGATTGGTCTGAAGAACAACTGCACCTTTTGTGGTGTATTTCGTCGACAGGTGATAGCATTCCCTCTTCACTCAAAAGTTCATCATACCAATCATCTTCTGTTTTATGCCTTCATCTCTTATTGATTTCTTGAAGGCACTTGATCGAGGAGCTACATTATTGAAAGTAGATAAGTTAGTCACTGGACATAATGCAGATGATATAGCGGAAACAGTTCTCTTAAACATACTCCGAGGGGATATTGCTAGGTAAATATATATCTGCTTATGGTGATTCTTTTTCTTGGTTATAATATGTCTCCTGTCTGGTGTCTCGCGATTGATTTGATTTGTAACTTTGTTATTGTAGATTGAGTCGGTGCACATCAATCACTACAGGTGAAGATGGTCCAATTCCAAGATGCAAACCTTTCAAATATACATACGAAAAGGAGATTGTCATATATCCTTTGCTATTAAATTCTTTGTTTTACTTTGTCTAAAAAACCTTTTTTAACTGTCAACAGAAGATATCGTGAGACCTTAACATAGCTACACGTATGCTTATTTCAAGAAGTTGGACTACTTCTCCACCGAATGTGAGTTGTGCTTTTTCAAAGCTATGTAATTTTATTTTTACTGTTGTTAACTATCACTTGAGCTTGCGCAGAGCTTTAGCAAACTAGATTTAACGTTTTCACTATAAGCTGAATTCAGTATCGGTCAAAAATATTGGAGTTGACTCGTTTTTATTGTGATTGCAGGCATATACTCTCCTAATGCTTATCGTGGGTTTGCCCGTGAGTTCATCAAAGACTTGGAAAGACTAAGGTTCTTATTCAACTTTTGCTGGTTATATCTGTCATAACCAATTAAGGTAGTAAATATACAACTTATGTTACTATAAATTTCAGACCAAGAGCCATTCTGGATATCATTAAATCCGGTGAAGACTTCAGAATTGCGACAACCACAAAAATGCCTGAGCAAGGGACATGTGAGCGATGCGGGTATATTTCTAGCCAGGTGAGAATTTGCAAAATAAAGACTGCTCTCTCTCTCTCTTATACATCAAGTCATATTTTACACTAGAACTAATATGATGTGCACTGGTGATGATAAAATGTGCTTGGTTTTTTACTTTTTGAATGAATTATCTTATACGATGATGCAGAAATGGTGCAAAGCTTGTGTTTTGTTGGAGGGATTGAACCGTGGTTTGCCTAAGATGGGCATTGGAAGACCAAGAGGGAACGGAAACGGTGATAATAAACACACAAAGGCTGGATCTACTGCAAAATCTATAGAGAGCAAACAATGTGGATCTCTGGATTTCTAAATTAAGAGAAAAAAACGAAGCTAATGAGGTTGTAACAATACCCAGACCGGTTGTGTAAAGAAACACTGTTATACTTAAACCCAATGTTGTATAACATCTGACAATTTTGGTTTTGCCTCAATGACACATAAGTTTTTGCAGCTGGTTCCCTGATTAATAGTGGTCATTGACTCCTGGTCCTGGATTGTGATTCTTGAACCAGCACTATTACGCCATCAATGACCTCAACCACTAGCTGAGCAACCTAACTCATTTTCAAGTCAACCTGGTTATCATGAGTAATAATTCAATATTTGAAATTGAAACTTTTATGCCCTGAAACTAAGACTAGTCTTTCTTCTAAGTTTTTCATAACCAACTTATTCTGCAACTTAATAAATGTGGTGTAAAGCAAATTGTACTGTTTAAATTGCGTTTTACAAAATACAACTCTTGTTCAGGTTTCAACGCCACTGCACAACAATGTGGTACGTAGCAACAACTTAGAATAAGTACAAATCGAAACAATGTTCTACCGAGCCTATTATAGGATGAATGTACAAATGGATTTCGAATGTTGTTGTCCACACATGGAACACCTAATCCATGTGTCGTTATTACATTTACAGTCACTGTACGCGTTTTGTGTCTTTTTAGTATTTTTATTTATTCTTGATCTTTTTTATTTATTTAGTTTTTGGTATTATACTATTATTGGTGATCTTTTTGGAAGTGTTGTTCATTTATACAGACCTATCTAGATCAAACTTTATTCCATAATTTAACATGCCATGGGACCTCTACGCCAATTTCAAATTGCTCTGACGCGTCGCTTCCTCACCCAATTACAATCTTTTTGTAGCATTAGTAATTAAATGTTTAATAACTTTACCTTCATTTTTGGAGAGAGTAGTTAGTCCCTTTTATTTAAAGGTGCTGCTAATGACTCACAAAGTATGAGAGTAGTGAGAGGCGATAAATCCGGAATTGTAAACGCATGTCAGGCTAATGTTTTCCTTTTTGATAAGTACACGTAAGGTTTTCCTCTCTAGTAACTACTTTTTGGATCCATGTACCATATTTTCCTATGTTATTGCCATATCCCATATGTGTGAGAAATTTCATGAAAATCCAAGAATTTAGAATTATTACTGAAGTTAAAGCCTCTGCCTAGAAATTGAAGTTACAGAAGGAGAACCATTCGAAAAAGCCAAAGAAAATTGAATTGAGCTTCCAAACTAATTTTGATCTTACAATCAGAAAAGGGGTCCCTTCTTCATCTTCTAGCAACTTTATTCAAAGGACATACAATAATAACCTAAAAAAGGATACAATAATATTATTCCTTATTCGAATTAGTTATAAAGGCATATAAATTTTTTTTTTTGTGTGTGTGTGTGTGTGTTATCAACTATTGAATCTACTGGATTAGGTGGTCCGACTATAGTTTTACTAGTAATTCAATAGATAATAATCACACTAGGATATATGTATTCCTGTCTCCAGTTCAATAATTGGAAAGACCTTTCTTCTTATCTTTGGTTCTTTAATGCACATGTACGTGGCATTTGACTCAAACAATACATGTCCTGAAAGACTCAACCTCAACTACTGTATATAAAAATTACAAACCGTTAATTGTTTTTCACCAGTAGTCTATAGTAATAATCTCTACTGAATTGAAGATGCCCACAGTTTATTAGAGTGAAATCTTATTACAAGGCAAACAAAATAAATCTTACTACAGATATTTTCCCTTCTAAAACAGTCGGCAGTCAATTAACAACACCAACGATTTAAAAAAGTACAAATATCCAAATTACAATAATCAAATATATAATTTCCTTTTTTACTTTACCACAAATAATCTTTTGTTTCTAATTTAATAAAGTAACTAAGAGATATCTCGGTGGCGGTATTGTATAGCACAATATCAACATTTTTTCTAAAATTATACTAATATAACAACAAAAATTATTATTATATTTATTTTAAAAGTTATTTTGTTTAAGAGAGTATAAAATATTATCATTGTTTGGTAAGTCTACATATTTATTAATCATATCTATTATATGATAATAGAAGAATCATAATTTAAAATTTTAAAAAAATCTTTCAAATATAATTATTAAAATAATCATATTGTATATTTAGATAGAAAATTTTGGTTTTTAAATTCTGATTGGTTTACAATTTTAAAAAATTAGTTAGTAATTTGCATCTTAATAATAATTTCAAAGATTTTATTATTAGTTTCCAAAAGAATATTATATAAATATTAGACTAATAAAATCTTTGAAATAATTGTTAATTTTCAAAAAAATAGTGAGAGATTACATGTAATTTTTTTAGAAACTAATAATTATTTGAAAGATTTAATTAGTCTAATATCTATATTACATATTAAAAATGAAAGAATTAGGAACCAAGTTGGCTAAGCAAGCCATGTGGATTGTGGCCGGGGGAGACAAATACAGATTTCCAAAGTGAACAGAGAGACGCTCGTGGGTCCAGCCACCGACACTGACCTTTGTTTCCTTCTCTCTTTATATTCGTTTCTTCTCTCTCTCTCTGCCTGCTGTACAAACTCTTTTCTTATAATACGTGCCGACTCTTCTCTACACAACTCTACAACACTCAAATCTGAATGTAAAGAGAGAGAGAGAGAAGCATCACGCCAAAAATACCTTTCTTCTATACAAAGAAAATGGCGGCCAATAATGCCTCATTCGCCGCCGCATTATTCATCGGACTCTCGCTTCTCTTCGCCGTCACGGCGGAGGATCCGTACAGATTCTATGAGTGGAACATTACTTACGGCGATATCTACCCACTCGGCGTTCGTCAACAGGTAAATAATAATAACTTCGATCAGTTGCATTAGTTTCACTGTTCCGTTTGGTTTGGTTTATAGATCCAGTTTTTTTAAAATCTTTGGATCTCGTTTTCATTTTTGCGGTTTAGGGTATTTTGATCAACGGGCAGTTTCCGGGACCGGACATACACTCCGTCACTAATGACAATATCATCATTAACGTCTACAATAGCCTCGACGAACCTTTCCTCCTCTCATGGTAATTAAACTAATTATCCTTAATCTAAATCACAGTTTCCAAATCTCCAAAACTAATTATACAATTTCTTTGAAGTTTAATTCAATAATTAGATATTTGCTTTACTAGTATTGAATTACGTCGTTGTCGATAGTGGCTACTGGCTACGCGTAGTAGTTATTTTTCTGTTCTCGTGAATAGTATTTTTTTTCCTTTCTTTCTTGAATAGTGATGTAAAAATAAAACGTGCTTAAAAAAAAAAAAAAACACCTAAGTACGTAAGATTTGGTTTTGGCCACACCTTATGTCGGATGCGGTCCACGTAACAATTATTTACCCACAACACGACAGACATGATTAGTTGGGTGATTACTGTTTAATTCAATTATATAGTTTTTATAATTTTGTTTTCGTTTATGCATGGCTATTTAATATGAACAGAAACTACAAATTTTAAATTTTTTACATGTGCGAAAATGGGTCCACCTTACCAAATGATTAGCTGTATCCTACATTTGAGTTGAACTTTTCAATTTCAGCGGAGCACCCTTTTTAGGGGCAAGATTTTACAAATTGTAATTGTTTTGGGGGTAAACTTGTTTTATGTAGCATTTTGAGGGGCAAGATTAAGAATGCACGATAGTTTCGGGGTTAATTATAAATATTCCTTTTGAAAAAAACGCAGGAACGGAGTTCAGCAGAGGAGGAACTCGTTCGTGGATGGAGTGTACGGAACAACATGCCCAATCCCACCGGGTCAGAACTATACTTACATGCTTCAGATGAAGGATCAGATCGGAAGTTTCTACTACTTCCCTTCTCTCGCTTTCCACAAAGCCGCCGGTGGATTTGGCGGCATTCGGATCCTCAGTCGTCCTAGGATCCCCGTCCCTTTCCCTGATCCCGCCGGAGATACCACCGTCCTCATCGGCGACTGGTACAAATCAAACCACACGGTAATTATCAGAACTCTATTATCTGTATTTCTTAATGAACTTAAAAAGTGTTTACAAAGAAGATGCAAAACCTTAAAACAGAGTAACTAACTCCTTAACCGACTTCAACTATTTCGTTTGTGTAGGATTTGAAGGCGCAGCTTGATAATGGTAAGAAGCTTCCTTTACCAGATGGTATCCTCATCAATGGTCGTTCAAGTGGTGCAACTCTCAATGTTGAACAAGGTTATTTATTTATTGCCTCTTTGTCTCTTCTTGATTTCTGAATTAAGTCATTTACATACAGTTTTACTGATGATGTGAGTTTCTTATTTTTTTTTATTGTTCCTCAGGTAAGACATACAGACTGAGAATATCCAATGTGGGATTACAAGACTCTCTCAACTTCCGCATTCAAAACCACAAGATGAAAGTGGTCGAAGTCGAAGGGACACACACTCTTCAGACTACTTTCTCTTCGCTTGATGTTCATGTTGGCCAATCTTACTCTGTCCTTGTAACCGCTGACCAGCCTCCACGGGATTATTACGTGGTCGTCTCTTCTCGTTTTACCTCCAATGTCCTTACCACCACGGGTGTTCTCCGTTACAGTAACTCTGCTGGTGCTGTTTCTGGACCTATTCCTGGTGGACCTACCATTCAGATCGACTGGTCCTTGAACCAGGCTCGAGCCATCAGGTATTGAATACTAACTGTACAACTTCAAAACACAGAAAAAGTTTCTTCTTTCTGTGATGGAGTTGGATTTTGCCTAAAGTATTGATTTTGTTATGTTTTTGTGTCTTATAGGACTAACCTTACAGCGAGTGGACCAAGGCCGAATCCACAAGGATCGTACCATTATGGTATGATAAACACAACAAGAACGATCAGACTTGCTAGCTCTGCTGGTCAGGTTGACGGGAAGCAACGATACGCTGTGAACAGTGTGTCATTTAAGCCAGCAGACACTCCACTGAAACTTGCGGACTATTTCAAGATTGACGGTGTTTACAGGACTGGAAGCATACAGTACCAACCCACTGGTGGAGGAATATACCTTGACACATCAGTTATGCAAGTTGATTACAGAACCTTTGTAGAGATTGTTTTCGAAAACTCTGAAGATATTGTCCAGAGCTGGCATCTTGATGGTTACTCTTTCTGGGTTGTTGGGTAAGTTTCATCCTCTGATTTAAGATTTTGAATCATTTCTTGATCTTGATCACTTTGGACTAAAGATGGTTCTTCTGATTCACAGAATGGACGGTGGACAGTGGAGTCCAGACAGTAGGAACGAGTACAATCTACGCGATGCAGTCGCTCGCTGCACAGTTCAGGTAGATGATCACATCGTTTTGCATACAAAAGCCATAATCTAATCATGTTTTTGTCAAATGTGAAACATTGGATTAACCATTCGTTTACAGGTATATCCAAGCTCATGGACGGCTATATTGATAGCACTCGACAACGTAGGAATGTGGAACCTAAGATCCGAGTTCTGGGCGAGGCAATACTTAGGACAGCAGTTCTATTTACGTGTCTACACACCCTCGACTTCTCTCAGAGATGAATATCCAGTCCCAAGGAACGCTCTTCTCTGCGGTAGGGCCAGTGGTCGCCGCACCAGACCGCTTTGAGTGGGCGGTTAGATAGAGATATGAGAGAGAGAGAGAGAGGCATGGTCAGCCAAACCAGCTGACTGACACGTTCTCGAGGCTGTTTCTTGTTTTATTCATTCTTCATTTTGCTAGTGAATGAAATTATAAAAGAGTGTATGGGTATATCAGTTTGTAACGATCTCAGCTCGAGGTCTCATTCTTATATTCTTTCTTTTTCTGTGGAGCAAAACTTTATTCAAATATATAATTCTATAGTTTCATCGTATACCCTTCCTTATTCACAACAACATAGTGTTACAGTTTGATATGATAGGAATCCTTCAATTAACAATTCCAAAACACACGTAGGCACACACGAGCCTACGAAGGTATTGTATTACCAAGCTGGCAAGCTGCAAAAAGAGGGGCATTCCGAGAATCGAACTCGGGACCTCTCGCACCCAAAGCGAGAATCATACCACTAGACCAAATGCCCACTGTAGTTAATGATGTACTAATACTTATGATCAAAATTAATAGTCTTGATATGTGACATTGGATAAGACAAGAAAAACATCTTATCTTATGTAATAAAAGCATTGGGGTTTGCATTTTTTTCAATTATCTGAAAAAGCCGACGTCGTTTTAAAGGAAACGACTTATCTAAAAAGTGACTAAAAAACACTGGGAACGACACTGAAAGGAGGAAAAGTCAGCAAAGCTCTGAACCCTGATCGGAGATGGCGACAAGTGATTCTGAATTCAATCCTGATCTCCTTCTCGCTCACAAGCTTCCCGAGGTTTGATTTCATCTTCTCCCTATCAGATATTTCTTTGATCGAGACGAACTCACTTTCTTTGATCGCGTTTTTTAATTTCTTTTTTATCTTCACAGACGCAATACACCTACAACGAAAGGTTTGCATCTACTACTCTTGTAAATGGATAAACATGGTAGAGAACATAGGGAGGAAGGAGATTAGGGAATTAAATTTATTTGGGATGTTTTACTTTGTGTATAATAAATTAGAGATGTTGCAATCTATGCTTTGGGAATTGGTGCTTGTGGCCAAGATGCTGTTGATTCCGATGAGCTTAAGTTTGTGTATCACAGAGATGGTCAAGATTTTATCCAGGTATCTTCAATGATTGATCTGGGTCTACTTGTGACTGTTTCTTTCTTGAGTAATCCATGTTATTTTGCTTTTAAATTATATAGGTCTTACCAACTTTTGCTTCACTATTCACCCTTGGATCTATGACAAGACTGAATTTTCCGGGTTTTAAGTAAGCACGATCTTCTGTCTTGCCACTTTGTTGTAAACTGGATTTGTTTCAAGTTCTGAAGTTCCTCAAATGCAATTAGCTTATTGAAGTTTCATACCAAGTGTTCCACAATATTAAAACTGTATCAATCCCTGTCATAATTGAATACATAGAAGTTGTGAAAGAGGGATGACAACTGTCATGGTGATGTTGTTGTACCTTGTCTGCAGATATGATCCTAGTCTCTTGTTGCATGGACAGCAGTACATAGAAATACGCAGGCCATTACCTTCCAAGGCATCTGTAAGTAGCTTTTACGTGTATAATACCTTAATACGTATGCATATATATGTTTTGAATGTAGGATTTTCACTAAGAATCGTATCTTCATACTGGAGTGGTGTTTTAGCTATATATATACTTTTTGATTGGCTTCTTCTTTTATATACGAACTGGCCTTTGCTTTATTTTTCTGAATTGATGTTGTTCATGTTGATGCAGTTAATTAACAAAGTAAGCCTTGCTGGATTGCAAGATAAAGGTACTTGTCACTACTGTTTGTTTTGTGTGACACCACGTTTTAGTAGAAAACTTACTACTATAAAGATAATTGAAATGTGACTTAATTAACTGACATCAGTTTTCTCAGAAAAGGTTGGTGTATAAAAAATTTAGGTTTCTAATATTGTAACTCCAAGCTTACCTGTACTATCATTATTAATTAAAGAGGTGCAAAAATTTGGTTTTTTCCTGTTATGCATCCATCATTGACATTGGAAAATTCAAGGCATTTGAAATTGATCTTTTTTGTTCTCTCTCATGACAATCTTTTAGGTAAAGCAGCTATCCTAGAAATAGAAACCAAAAGTTACGAGCAAGGGTCAGGGGAACTGTTATGCACGAATAGGTAAGAACGTCTCTGCAGGTACTTATTCTGGGAAATTTTGCCTTGGCAACTTATGAACTAATCCTGAACTTACTCTCTGCAGGACGACAGTATTTCTAAGAGGTGCTGGCGGTTTCTCAAATTCTTCTCAACCATTTTCTTACAAAAATTATCCAAGTAACCAGGGTTTAGCTGTGAAAATCCCACAAAGACAACCTTTGACGGTATGCGAAGAGCGCACCCAACCATCACAGGCAAGTTGTTGATGATGTAAAACTTGTTTGGATTTGGGAAAATCAATTCTAGTTTTCATTGAGGTGTACTGGTGATTTTCACTGAAGTTGTTTATGTTCCCTTTGATAGCCTACTTGTTCACACTATCTAACAGTCTGGTTTATATCTCCTTGCAGGCATTGCTTTATAGGCTGTCTGGTGACTATAATCCTCTGCATTCAGATCCAGAATTTGCAAAACTTGCCGGGTTAGTCTACCCCTTATAATCTCTTTTCTTTTGTTTTAAACAAGTTTTGTTATTTGAAATTCAACAGGTTGAAATGATTAAAAATTATTATTCATTGTATGACTTAGGCATTAACATGGGATAATTGGGTAGTAGTAACAAGTGAAATGTTTCTCCTTTTTTCTTTCTAAAACTCGCACATTACTTACTTCCACACGGCTGACACTTGTTTCTNAAATTCATTTTTCATTGTATGACTTGGACATTACATGGGATAATTGGGTAGTAGTCACCACTGAAATGTTTCTCCTTTCTTTCTTTCTAAAACTCGCACATTACTTACTTCCCACACGGCTGACACTTGTTTCTTTGAAGATTCCCTCGCCCGATATTGCATGGGTTGTGCACACTAGGTTTTGCAATCAAGGCAATCATCAAGTGTGTTTGCAAGGGTGACCCAACCGCTGTCAAAACCATATCTGGACGATTCCTCACCATTGTTTTTCCTGGCGAAACTCTGATAACCGAAATGTGGCTTGAAAACTTGAGGTAGAATTTGTTTTCTCTCTTCCTTGTATTATTATCCATAGGCACTGTTATATGCAATCCTTGGCTTAGCTTTCATGTATTCACAGGGTTATATATCAGACAAAAGTGAAGGAGAGGAACAAGATTGTGTTATCTGGTTATGTTGATATACGCGGCTTATCTTCGTCGCTTTAGGTCCTTATACAGTTATATTGTCCATGGAAGGAGTGTCATAATGTTGCAAAGGCGACAAACGTTTCAGAAGGCAAAACAGCCATTACATGAACTTGTTTCCGTTCCTGAATAAGCACTCTTTGATGTCGGTCACGGTTAATGAAAATTGTTGATTGTTTCGTATGTGTTCTACTAAATGTAGTGAAACGCAAAATGCAAAAGTATGAAGCAGCCAGGGATATTTTGCGGTTGCCATAACAGATTCTACCTCTCTCTTGTGAAAGCCACATAAACCGAGCCAATCTCAAATATTCAACTGATTGCTACATTTCTGCTCGGGAATTCGAAAAGAATCTGTTCAATACAATCCACCCACTCCAAAGTCCTTTATACCCTAATTTGGGTGTCAAGCTTAGAAGGGACATCATAAGCTGGACCATGAAGCATGAATGTCAAATTTAAAACTGAAAAATTGTGATTTGTTTGTGTGAATCATACAACCTTTTTCGGGACAGAACTATTTGAGAAATTGACTGTAGGTAAGGGATTTTTTTACTCGGTCCATGAAGCATTCACCATCTTTGCCATGAATGCATACCGATCAGCTGCCTCATCAATCTGTTAAAAAAAACCTCAAAATTTTTCAGCCACGATTGAATGTATGTAAAGCATTACTAAAGTGAATTTTGTTATTACCATCTTTTGAGTTGGACGACCAGCTCCGTGCCCGGCCTTCACTTCTATACGACCAATTATGGGGTTTGTCTGTGGACTATTCTCTAAGCTGGTGCACAGCACGTGCTGCAACG
The DNA here is from genome assembly GCF_000633955.1 of Camelina sativa. Lineage (NCBI taxonomy): Eukaryota > Viridiplantae > Streptophyta > Magnoliopsida > Brassicales > Brassicaceae > Camelina > Camelina sativa. The sequence continues at coordinate 20,595,147 of NC_025700.1, read as the reverse complement.
TCTGCAATTGTATACGGGAAGAAGCGTTTAACTATAAGCTAGCTCCTTAAGAGGAAAAAAAACACAAAAGAAAACAGAAACAAGATAGGGGACGCACCGCAAGCAACTTCAAAGAGTGAAGTGGCACAACTCTGTCATCGTGATCAGCAGTCAGTAACATAGTGGATGGGTACTGAACTAGATGATCACTTTGTTGCTCCCATGGCCTCTTCACATTGTGCAGAGGCGAGTACCTTTTTCACATTCACATCCACATTGTAACAAAAATCAGCATTGGGAAACAAATCAACACAACATCCCATACATATCATATACTACTAGACTTACTTTATAAGCCACTGAAACTCCTCTTCATTCTCGGAGCAGCCATAATCAGAAGTCCAAGCATGACCTATGCATGCAAAACATCTCATGAGTTAAAGAACCATGAAAGACAGCATAAAGAAAGAGAAATAATTGAACTCACCTATGGTGAACTTGTGAAATCGTAACATGTCCATGACGCCCACATGAGCCAAAGCACACCCAAAAAGGTCAGGTCTCTGCAGAATTAAAATTATGCATAAGTGCGCCAGCTATATAAAATAAAGATTGCAAATTCTAAGCTTTATAGATAGACATACCTGGTTTATGCAAGCACCAACTAAGAGTCCACCATTGCTGCCACCTTCAATACACAGCTTGCTCGGTTGTGTATAACCAGCAGACACGAGGTACTCTCCCCCAGAAATAAAGTCATCGAAGCAGTTCTGCTTTTTGGCAAGTGAACCTGCTTTGTGCCATTCCTCACCATACTCCCCACCACCCCGGATGTTTGCAAAGCAGAAAACAACACCGAGATGCTTACTAAGTACAATGCGGCTGGCACTGAATGAAGGTGTTATGCTTATGTTAAACCCACCATATGCATAGAGCAAACATGGGTGTGATCCATCAAGCTTAATATTCTTTTTCGCCACAATAAACATTGGTATCTTTGTTCCATCCTTGCTAGGATAGAATACCTATAAAGAGGACCAGAAGCCACTTTCAACATATGCAAAGCAAAAGCAGTTTGAAAGAACAGGAAGATGCTACTAGAGAGTGTGTTACCTGAGTGGCTTGAAATGCTTCCCTATCAAATCCGGGTACAGTAACCTCCCGGAAGACCTTAACTTCTGGAGATTCATTGGCTAAGTCACACTTGTAAATTACACCAGGAGTGAGGAAGCTAGTAAAGCTAAAGAAAAAGCTGTTGTCCTTGCGACGAGCAGAAACATCAGATACTGAACCAATATCTAGAGGTAATTGGTGAAGCAAGGAACCAGATTTCAAGTCTCTAATTTGCAGAATGTGCTTTACATCACTCATGTAGCATGCGACCAGTTGATTCCCATTGACTGCACAAGCTGATGCTAGGACATCCTTCTCGTGTTCTTCAACAACATCAGTCCAACTGTTTGGTTCCTTTAGATCAACCCGGACTAATTTGTACTTAGGGGCATCTTTATTTGTCAAGAAAGTAAATAGAGTCTCATCATTAGAGATAACACTATATTGCGCGTCAAAATTGTCAACAAGCTTAATGAATGGAAGAAAACTGCTGCTTCCTCTGAAACTCTCAAGACCGCCTGCAAATGAAGTCATATCGCAGTAGTATAATTTGTTGACAGGGTCACAACCCTCGCTAATGCTCATGACTAAGTACTGCATGAAGAAACAACATGGTGAGATTCAAATCAGGAACTAAGAATTCAAGTTCCAGATAACGAATCACGGATCTATGAAATTAAGTAACATGACCATCATATAAAAAACGGAAAATGGTTAAAATGGTTATCTGGTAGCATTTACAGAAAACAAAAAGGGTGTGGTGTACGAGCTACGAAGTTAACCCAAGACAAGAACTGGTTGTGTTACCTTCCCATCATCAGTGACTTCAGCGCCGAACAGATACTTAGGATTCTCGTGATCTCTCCAGCACAAGATATCTTGAGATTGATCGGTGCCAAGAAAATGGTAATACAGCTCATGATAAAGGTTAGAATTAGTCTCGGTGCCAGCATCGATATCCTCTCCTTCTCTGCAAATCAAATTGGCAGAATAACTAAGCTTTTTGAACTGTAATGTAAAGGCTTCTTCCAACACATCGTGTACGTCTCTTAAAGCCAGAAATCAAGTATTATACATGACTTACTTGGGAGCTGGGTAGCGACCATAGAAAAATCCTTTGCTGTCGTGCGTCCATGTAATGCCGGTAAACTTAACCTGTTCCAAGAGAGGAAACATGAATATATCAGAAATAAATCTTGATGGTAGAACTTTATTGATCAATCAGCACCATCTAAAAGAACATACCCATGATAAAGTATCAGGCTCCACTTTCTTGTCCTCGATCTTCATCAGCTTAATTATCACCCAGTCGCTACCACTAGCACTAAGACCATAGGCCAGATACTTAGCATCCTCGCTAACAGAAAAGGTGTTCAAAGCCACTGTTCCATCATCACTAAGAGTATTCGGATCAAGCAAGACCTCTGGCTCAGCATCGAGATCATCCTGAACTCAAAGCGCAATCAAATTCAATGAAAACAAAAAAAAAACAAAGCTAGATGTATATGTACTGATACAAATGCCATGTCTCTCCAAGAAATACCTGCATATAAAGCACACTTTGGGCCTGTAAACCAGTGTTATGGAAGTAAAAGTACTTATTCCCTTGCCTAAACGGTGAATCGTAACGCGGATGATCGATTAGTTTGGTTATATTCTGACGGAGCTTCTCCTTAGTTGCGCATTTTTCAAGCACAGAATCTGTCAATTTCACTTGGTTCTCTACGAATTGCTTCACTTCTTCAGCATCAGGATCCTCTAACCTATTGAAAACACACAAATCCAGAATGAAAAAATTCAACGCAAAAAAAAAAAAAAAGGATACAAAGGCATAACTAAATTGAATCAAATCACAAGAAATCTCCAACAATTTAGGAAGGTCAATCTCCAAGTCAAATCCAGAGATATGCACAAAATTCAAAATCCCAAAGAGATATCGTTATCAGCTGGGAGCTACGGAGCCATTACAAAAACCTAAAAGGAACGAGAGAGAATTTTGCAGATGGGAAACGAACTCTTTACCAACGGTACGGATCTACGATCTTGACGCCGTGGTAGTCATCGACGACGGAATCATCACGACGGGCATCAGGATAATGTAACCGGTCGCCCAACACAGAAGAAGATCCCATAACCGCGGAGGTCGAACAACAACGAGAACGAGGAAGAACAACAGACTTGTGGGTTCGATGATTGGAGAAGTTTTTTTCGCTAATGAGAAGAGAAGAAGAGGAGAGAGACGATATGCGACGTGAACGTGATGATAAGGTATTTATACGGAGGCGGCGCGTGACTGTTGGGACGGTAACAAACGCGAAAACGTGAGAGCGCGCGTGACTTGCAAACGCTGTGAGCATCGGTCTTTCAAGTCTTTCTTTCTTTCTTCTTCACCGAGTTTGCCGTTAAAGTCCTCGTTCTATCAAATACTATTTTATAGATAGAGATACCAAAATTATAACACATATTTATGTATTTTACAAAAATCATCTGTTGTAGACTTGTAAATGTGCTATATATATTAAAGCCTTTGGGCCTAAATCTTATCATATAATGTAAAGGCCCATATTCAACAAGCTTGAGACCATTTATTTATTTATACATTTGTAAAAAATCTTTGAACTCTCCTTTTCTTTTTAAGAGTCAAAGTTACCTTAAATGTATAGTAGTAGAAACAGAGGCTTTTCACCGTTTAGGAGGAAACTGAGTTGGAAAAAAAAGAAAAAAAAAAATCTTTTGCTTTCTTGAAAGTAGGTTTTTGAACTACTCCATTTGTTTTCTTGAAAGTATATATGCTTCCGCAGAGTTTGCAGAATAATAATCATACGCAACTACAGAACTTACGTATAGAAAAATATTGGAGTTTTTGTGAATTGACAAAAACAAAGCAACTTTGACCACTTAACGAGAACGGAAATTTGAGAGTCACGCGCATATAAATAATACGTAGAAATTTTTTTGGAGATTTTGCCTTGAAAGGATAATTTAAATGCTACTGACACACTTGCAATGATGAGGCTACTAGGGAAAGGTTTTCTTCAATTAAATTTTAATTTAAATTTTTTCTTTGACGTGAGTTGTAATTTCTTAAACTGATGGTAATGTTTTGATCTATATATATATACCTTAATTAATCCTCGTAGGCGCATCAAAGACTTCGAGCACTATGGTTCTACTACACTTCTGCTTATATATATACTATAGTCAGGATATAAGGTTATTTTCACTAATCGTAACAATATTAAGCTCACACAAAAAATGATGTGACCAGGAACATTTTATCAGATTGAATTTGATTTTGGTTTCATTTATCCGCCATAAAAAACAACAGCTAGTTTCTTGGTTAATCTAGTGTAAGATATATTTCGAAAACAATTTTTTTCTGTACCATCTAATCAAAAACTGACATAAAGAAGCCCCAGCTTAATTAGATCATATATATAGAAACCTGATCATACATAAATGCATTTACATTCCAACTTGAAGGTTGAACTTGATTGATTTTTCGTATACCATATTGTCAGATTGAACACATGTATATATAACATCAGATGATAGAAACATGCAATTTGTACTTATAAACAAAATAACCACATACTATAGATATAGATTCCAACTTAAGGAAAAAAAGACATCATCATAACATTGTGTGGGCTTCACTTCAAGAACATAAAAAGCAAGAGTAAGTTCTCCTTTTCATTACCATATTCTCCTATGATTTCAATCTACCTGTACCTTTATTGGGAGTCATGGGTCCTCTTAATTTATGAATAGTTTACCTTTCCTATATGATGTAAACGTCTCAAACGCCACCACTATTCCTAAACCTCACATTTGTCAACGCCGTTGCAAATTAGAAAGGATGAAGAGTTCTTATGATCAAACGTTTTAAGTGTTTTACAATCAAATGCGAATGTGCTGTGGTCAATCATATCAGAGTCTCAACAAAGAATTATACTTTGGGAGATAGATCAAGTCAAAAGAGATAGAACTGTAGAGTGAAATTGACTTAATTAAGAACAAGTAAATGATCACATATGAATAAAAAAAAAGGTTGAGTAGTAGATTCGAGATAATACCTACTTTTCTTCAAACCTTAATATTCATCGGGTGATCTTGAATACATCATGAGGGGTTTTACAAAGAAACCCTAACAGATCTCTATTGGCAGTATGCCCACCTCCCCTTCACAAAACACAACGAAATTACGTATACCCTTACTACACACATATACAGGATAAAGAGAGGAGGTGGACAGAATGCCAAAGATCTCTGTAAGAGACTCTTTTGTCAAAACCTGCATGACCAAAAAGGTTAAAGATCCAAAAAAAATCACTCATTTCCTTTCTGTCGAATGTAAAATGGAAAAGGGTTTTTTCTTGAGGAGGAAAAAGAGAGAGAGAGAGAAGCTGCAGAGAGAACATTTAGATGAGAGAGAAGCGAACGGTGAGAATATTTATGAGATTGATAAAGAGGCAGATGGGTTTCTCTTAATGATGGTGATGTACAGTTGTTGTTTTGTAGGAGGAAATTTATGAACCAAAGACTTAAAAAACAAAGAATAAAAGAAAATTAAAAAAAAAAAAACGAAACCCTAGCTAGATTCTGTTGTCACAAAGCTACGGAGAAGATCGAACAATAATGTATCGTCTCGAGAGCTGGAATTTGTGTGGATGGGTTTAATCAAATGAAAAGAGATATACTATCAAGTTTTTAAGATTCGGACTTGAAAAGACATAAGATCTAACAACTATGAACAGAAACAACAACAAAAAAGAACAGTGAAGAAAGAAATTTGGAAGAAACAAAATGAAAGTAGAAGAAACTCAAAAGGGTTTTCTCGGGAAAATAAAGTAAATAACAACAAGCTCTTTCCTCTCTCTCTCTCAATAAGTTTTCTTCTTTTCCAAAGAGTACCTAATGATGGTATAAGCCAAAAAAACCCAATAAATTTCTAGGGATTTTATTAGGAAAGCAAAATGTCAAATTCAACGGGGTTCTCTTTTACGCCTACGACCTACCGTTCGTTTTTCCTTTTCTCAACTTTTTTTCCGGACCACAACATTGAAACGGCACCATTTATAATTGACTATGGTTTAGTAACACTATGAAAATTTGCTCAAAGTTATAGAAAACCAAAAAGAATTAAAATTTGAGATAAACTTTACTTTAGAATTTATATGTTAGTCGAATGAACTCGAATCAAATGAAGACTTTTAACAAGTACTGATTAACAAAATATTTTTGTATTTTATATTATGCCACGACACGGATTTTGTTAATCAGAATCCACATTTGCTAGCTAAATCTTAACTCACCCATAACAATTTTTGATTTGATCACATGTTCTATAATTAAAATTGTTCTATTGGAGAGAAAGCGATTTCTATTTGCTTGTGAATTTTTTTTTAATATATACAATATATCTTTAACACATGTACGTAATATAGAAATTAAATATGTAAAAATATATACTTTTAAAAATATGTAGTATATTATTATTGAGAGTCATGTAAAATTAACAATATCTGACTTCAGTTCGTGTGAAGCAACTTCCAATTGATGGGTCCATTTAAAACTCCACCATGGAGTGGATTGCAGAATCCTAGGCTCATGGATGTAGTATAAGTATAACACAAATTTTATATTAAAGATTATTTCAAACTTTTGACCTAGCTAAATTAACCATGCTACACTAAAATAAATCGACGAATATTCAAGAAGAAGGTCAATCTCTTCTTTTTTTTTTGGTTATCTTACTTTAAAGTTTAAACACCAAAAAAATAAAAATAAAATACAATTGGAATGACATCATTTTATTAATACTATATAACAAAATCATATTTTCCCTTCTGTCGACTGAGATGTCGCACTCATCACTCCCACAACCTGCAAAGTCTCATTTATTCCTTTGTGACAATTTGTTTTTCGGGGAGTATGTATTGTTGTTTTGTTATTTTATTTTTGTAGTATTATTTTCTCATAAACGGGAACAAACTCCAACAAAAAAAAAGGACTTATTATTCATTCGGTAGTGTGGATGAGAAAACAAATATGCATACCTTGCGTGCATTAATTACAACAACTCGTAATTCTTCTCACTATTTATTGCCTCAAAATCTACCACCCCCATCTAACTTTCTCTCCATTGAATTCTCCACATTTCACCAAAAAAAATATTATGCCAGAAATTTAAAAACAAATGGAGTATTGTTACACAGTTTTGTTTAAAGAAGTCAAGAAGATTTGCCGGAACGACCGGTTTGACAAAATAGGTTTCGTATTTACTGTTTCTGTTTGGTTTAGTTTCGTATTTATTGACAACAGAGAAAAGACATAAACGATTTTTTTCATCTAACTTCATCTTTTTAGTCTAAATCCAATTTATTGTTATTGACTGTGAGATGAACTAAAAAACCATGGGTTTGTCGCGTAGTGAAATTGTCAGTGGTATGATTGAATCATTTAGGTGAGAAATGGCTTCAAATTATACTTTCCCGAATATCACCATGCTATCGATTTATACACATGTCTTGATATGTTTTCTAAAAGTTCATAATAAGAGAAGACGTATACATACAGTCACACAGACACATATATGTATATGAATAGATTTCCGATGTTAACATGGCGGTCGCTTTTGGTTCCCTTATAGAAAGGCTTTTTTTATTTTATTTATTATTATGCATTCTATCTTCCGGACATTTTATTTTCTTTTAGGTTGAAAGATTCTTATGTTTTTCTTCTGTCAAAGTTAATTATTTTATTTTAAAAGGAAAAACACTTATGGGTTTTAATTTGTTTGTTGATGACATGGATTCATTTTGTTTAACATATATATCAGGATCCTAGATAAATAGTGTAGGAGCATGCTATATACATAATTCGTTTAACGCAAAGCTCGATGCATGGACAAATGCTTTTTACCCCACCGCATGATTGCCTAAACTGATATCGTATTCCGTTAATATAAATACCAAATCTATATTATTATTAACAAAAACTAATTATGTACTTTCAAATGTATTTTCTCTAATTAAACTATGCAGAGGTTTCAAAAAAAGGCAACAAAAGTAAAAAAAATGCAGGGATAGAGGGATAGTTGGTAAACTATAATTGCGAGTAGTGACTTTTATACAGGAAGAGGAGCAACCGTCGATATACATACACTATTATTAGCTTTGTTAGCGTCGTATCAGTAATTTTCAGAGCTAATAATTTCTCCCCGGAGTAACTTTTGTTTTTGGCTATATGTTCATATTCGTCGTTGTATTACATTTATAATTTTATAGCTACAATTTTGATTAGAACTTTATTTTTGTCAATGTGTTTATATTTGTTATGGAAAATTTACCATTAGATTCACAGTTTCACACCTATAGGTCCATAAAAGACGAACCGAATGCACTAATGAAGACGACTCTAACGCCCTACAAATCCTGGGCTTGACTTGCAATATACAACATATATAGATTGTGACTTTAGCATTAGAATTCTTTGCTTTTGATTGTAAAGTCAAAGCTTTTTAATACTATGGTTTTGTTTGTGTAAAAACACCATTCCACCATTATATATACATGATATCAAAGATGGCCATAATTGTTTTTAAGATACGAGAGATTTTCTTTTGAAATAAAAGCAACTTGACAATTTGTTATTTGAAGTAAATATATTAGGATTCGTTGTTCTTAATAATAGATGTATTTTTATATTGTAGATAATTTTTTTATAGCATGCATATTTTTTTTTTTTCAAACTATCATTTAGAAAACGGGTTGGGTACATTTAAAACCCCACCATTTACAACTTATTTGTGACTTATTCGAAAGTATTATATATATTCATTTTTTTATTTTTTGTAAAAAACTTGTAATATTTTGAGATACAAAAAGGAAAGATATATACATATTTTTAGAAAACCGTAAGAAGACAAAATTGTTTTGACTATAACTGTAGAAATTTTTGCAAGATTTGATTTTTGGAATATATGATTAGACCAGAAAATGCAATGTACTACTGTTGAAAAAAAAAGCAATGTGATATATTCAACCTGTTTTCTTTTTTTGGTCAAGAAATCAACAAAAAGTTACTATAATTATACGCTTTTATTTTTTAGATTTGGATAATTTTTTAAACAAGAGTGAGACATGAAATTGGAAAATGTGTAACTAATTAGTAGCTAAGTCGCACTTTAACACTGGTAAATTGTAATAAAAGGTTTAGAATAGACAGGAATTTACTCACAGTTTAGCCAAGTTTTTTTTTGTGATAAATCCCCTTTTTTCACTTTTTTCTTATGCAATATGCATGCGGGACATTTCTATCTCTCATGCTCATCATCACCATTCACCATCATTTCCTCCGGATTAACTTGTATAATTTCTTATCAAATCATTATTAATTTTCTCTAACTTCCGTTTAATAGGTTTTATATATTTTCATAGTTTTCTTTATACTTGGACAATTATGTTATACGGTCTGTAGTCTATTACGGTCTGTAGTTCTGTACTTATATTCTCCGTGGGTGTGTTTTGAAACTTGAAAGCACAGCATGATATGTACCAGTAGCAACGCATCTAGTAGCTTTATAATCCATGACCATTAAAAAATTCAGAAGAAAACAATTTAATAACTTGAAAGATCTAGGAGACCTTCTATGAACAGAAAGATCTTTTTAGCACAGCATGTTCACGTGAAGCCAGAAGGTGTTCATGATTGATTCGATTTTGTTCTTTTTATGCAGTTCCCAAAAAATTAATATACTACTTGGATTAAAACACCATACAAAGCCCTTAGTCAAATATATAAGAAAATTAGATGGAAAAGACAGTGTTAGTAATTAAAAAAAAGGTATTGGGGTTTTGTTGTTAAAAATTCAAAACAAAAATGATGAAGTCTTATGACCATATATATAATATACACAAACACACATCATCTACTTTATAAGATCTCTCTGCTCGTCAAGTCCTAGTCTAGTGGCCACCAATAGTAATGTAATATACACACCCATGTTTTTTAGTCTTTTTGACCAAGGAATAGCTAAACTTGAGTTTTCTAGACCATGCTTAAAATAAATGAGGTTTTTTTTTAATGGCAAGTATCAATTTATCTTATCAACAAACCCTAGCTAATGTCCATTATCATCTGCTTTGTACCCTACAAATTATTTTTAAAAATCTTGTATATGGTTTTATCTTGCAATCTGAATACATTAACTTTTTGAAACACAGCACAAGTCAACTTACTTCTCATAGAAAAGTGTAAAACCCTTTCTACTATAGTCTCCATTACTCTTTCTCACCACGCAATACAGTTTTGTATATAACACGTTAACTAAAAAATTCACACAAAATGCAAATTTAACACTTGCATAGGAATATAGCTTATAAATTCTTACGTCATGAAGACGTAAGTGCTTGACATTATTGTAAAACCCGGTACAGAAAATGAATTACATATATTACTGGACTCTGAAGACCAGAACCTTTGACATCGATACGAAAGTTTGGTCTAGAAAGAACAGCAAGATTACTTGAGCCAGACGGCATAGCGATGGCCACTTGTTGCTAGAGTCCAGTCTCTTCCAGAAGGGCACCAAGAGCCGTCTCCGAGCTTCATGCACAGTTTCTCACCAACAATGGCTGCGTATAAGTTAGATTCAGCTTTTAAAATGCGGACCGTTGACCTACTGTGGATATCATGTCGCCTCCTAATGTCAATCTGCCAATGAATAAAAACGAGAAAAGAAAAACAGAGGACCTGTTTTAGAAAAGATCCAAAACGTAGGACCATGGATCCAATAAAATGCTGGATATATATATAAATGAACAAAATAATACCAGTTTGACAATCTGATCATGGATAGAGCTTCCCCAGTTGTAAAAGTGATCGTAGAATACAGAGGGGATGCCGGGATGAGTAAGTATATATGCATAACCCTGCAAAAACACAAAACCGAACTTCATTGATTAGGGAGAGACTTAAACTGTAAGGAAAAGGATATTATTTTGTCTTAAGAGCTTATTTACCTCCATAATGTGGTATGAAGGGAACGGCCAATGAGCCTATGAAACCAACAAAAAGTGCAGCCACAAGAAAAGGTTAGCAAACATGTGAAGGCTTAAAAGCACATGATCAACAGAAGAAATAGAAAGGTAACCTGAGTAGAGCCAGTGTCATGGTTATCCAGGAATGTGACAGCTCTTGAAGGCCACCATCCCATTACACCCGGAGGCTTCCCTTGAGCATCACATAAACGCCAATACTGACCTTTGACGGCTTCCTGTAGTAACATGATGCATTTGAATTTCAATACAATGGCGACATTATGTAAGCCAAAAAAACATATATGAAGGTGTCATAGCGGAAGATAAGATTAACTATCAATTAACTAAAACAACTAACACAGATACGTACCTGAAGAATTCCTTTAGTTGTGAAGTCAAATGCAGCAGAAATCTGTCCCGTGGAATCGATCCAATTGATTATACGCTGTCTATGGCTATCTGTAAATAATCAAAAGTGTTATAATTTCTTACCACTAGAATCATGGAACTAGAGTCACATGTGAAAACAATTCACAAAAGGTATACGATAAAGAGACATTGTGAAACCTTGATTATAGTCTAGACCATGACCATTGTATTTGCAAGAGTCCCAACATTCTCCAACCGAGAATAACGGTTTCGCTGCTCCAATGTATTCCTTCACATAATTTGCTGAATAACTGCAACGATTACATTCAAATTTTCACAGATTAAGGACTCCACAAACAAACAAACAAATGAGTTAAAGCGAAGAGAAAACTTACCCCCTAGCAAAGTCAAAACGGAAATCTTGAAAGCCGACAGTGTTGCGCAGCCAACGAAGCCACCCGATGATATCTTTCCTAACAAAATGCTGAGTGTGGTCAACATTTGGAACACCATTGAAACTTGCCCCGGTGCTTCGGTTACCCTGTTTTAATGGAATACTTTTCTTTAGCTTTTCAGAACATAATGAATTAATGATATCTATCAAACATGTAATATAATCATCAGTTCATCACTCACGAGTCCTCCGGTGCAAGAAGTCACGGCGTGTTCATCCCATGGTAATGAAGAGCCATCATAACGGTTATACATTCCACCATGTCCTCTCGTTGTCCCAATACGATGATTGATAACAATATCAGCCATAGCTCTAACTTTGTACTGTTTCATCTTACGAAGTAAGGATTTCAAAAGATGCTCAGAGCCATATGCTGAGTTTAATGAATAAAGGTCCTGTGGAAGATAACCTGGACTTACAATAACCATTTCTGCAGTTAGTAATAGTTATTTGATTTCAAATATACAAAAGCTCTTAAAAATCAATATACTCTAACCTTCTGGTGCAAGAGACTGAGATGGTGGTGGCAACCATGCAGAAGTAAAGCCAGATTTTGCGATGTCAGGAACTTTCCCGTCCAAGTTTCTCCACCAATCATGTTTGTGAGATTCCCAATTATACGCCTGAGATATAGAATTCCAAATTTCTCTTAGGGTCTATAAGGCGGCTAAGGTCAAACCAAGATTATACAGTTATAAGTGTTAAACTATAATATAAAGATGAGATTACCTGGAGAATGACTTCCCTTCCATCGCGTAGAACTCGACCTGATATAGAGAAAAAAGCAATAGACTACTTTAATAACTAATTACAGCTTTAAAACTAAGAACCTGAAAACTCATGAGCATAAGGCTGAATCCTGAAATTAAAATCCTATGTAATTTACCTATATCAGTATGGTCGTTGCATTCATCAAAGACCTGCAAAAGTATCATGCTTTAGAAACAAAGAAAGATGGGACAACAATTTGAACATATATGGTAGAGCAAAAAAGAAAAAAGAAAAAAAAAGAAAACAAAAGGCACATACATTGTTATAGTAGCCCATGTCGAGATAATTAGGCTCAGTAAAACCCGATCGACCAAAACTCAAGGAAGAAACGAAGCTACTGCTGCTTCTTCGTGAGATGTTTCTATAAAGTCCCTTTGCAAAACAAACCTGTATATAATATATAGAGCCGAAAGAGGGGACGTGAACTGATTGACTTCAGTTTTATGAGACCCATGTCCCAAAAACGAATCAGAATCAAAATTTTCATAACAAATTTCGGCCACACACAATTAACTTTATTAAAAAGGTGTCAGAGGTATAAAAATTAAAAACAAAACACAGAGCTAATTGGAGTATGGCCCCAAAACCTAAAGTGACGATTCGATTCTACGGTTTCATAGATGAGCCAATTATAGAATACAATACCTTCTTCGAAAAAAGTACTAAGCTGTAAACAACTTGAGCGGAGAATCTCAACAGAGAAAGAAAGCTTCTTTTTTCTTTTTGTTTTTCCTTTCTTTGAATCTGGACTCAGTCGATAAACGAAGAAGCTTCATCATAGCCAAAGTTTGCGTTTTTATTTTTCTCATTCGTCCTCTTCTCTGGATTCTAGACGCGTTGACTGCTGTTATAAAGAAACAACTTAAAAACTTTTTCAAATTTGATTTGAGATATAAAAATATGCAGAAAGTATTTGGGCTTAAGATAAAGCCCATATGTAAAAGATAACTAAAGGCCCAGTTAAAAAAGCAATCTGATATCTAAAACGGCGTAGTTTTCTCCTCAGTCGTCTTCTAGGGTTTTGACTTTTGTCCGGTGGTAGCCAATTCACGTAGTCGTTGCAGAGGGGAAGGCTTGAAAACTAGAGTTCGATGAACTCTTATCAATAATAATGGAGAATCAGGAGCCAGAAAAGCTAGAAATTTCACCCGGTACGAGGTTCCTGATCGAGGTTTAGACCATACGAAGCTCAAAAATGTTGACAGAAGACGAAACAGACTTGTACCGCGGCGGAGGCGGCGGCAAGGAGCCTCAAAAAGTTGCTATAATCTTTGCGTTTTGCGGTGTAGGGTACCAAGGGATGCAAAAGAATCCAGGCGCGAAGACCATTGAAGGCGAGCTCGAAGAAGCTCTGTTCCACGCCGGAGCTGTACCTGAGTCCATTAGAGGGAAGCCTAAACTATACGATTTCGCACGATCTGCACGAACCGATAAAGGAGTGAGTGCTGTGGGACAAGTAGTTTCAGGTCGCTTCAACGTTGATCCGCCTGGATTCGTGGATCGTCTCAATTCGAATCTCCCTAATCAGATTAGGATCTTTGGTTATAAGCATGTTACGCCGTCGTTTAGTTCCAAGAAGTTTTGCGATCGAAGAAGGTATGTGTATCTGCTTCCAGTGTTTGCTCTTGATCCAATCTCGCATCGTGATAGAGAAGCGGTAATGGCTAGTTTAGGTTCAGGCGAGGTTTATGTTAAGTGTATTGCGTGCTCAGAGAGAGGTCGTAAGATTCCAGATGTTGTGGGCAATGGGAAAAGAAACTGCTTCGTTACAAAGTCATTGAATGTTCAGTCAGACATTTTGTCGAACAAGTCTAGTGCATTAAGAACTGACGTCAAGATCGAAGCTTTGAGTTCTGATTTTGCTAGCTTAAGCTCAGTTGATGTTCATGTAGCTAGGATACAAGAAGATAGTTGTAAATTGAATACAAGTTCATCAGAGAAGATTAAAATGGCCGAGGGAAAGAGCAAGTTTTGTTACGGGGAAAAGGAGAAGGAAAGGTTCAGTAGAATACTGAGTTGTTATGTTGGATCATATAATTTTCATAACTTTACTACAAGAGTGAAAGCAGATGATCCAGCTGCTCATCGTCACATCATCTCCTTCACCGCTGATACTGTCATTAATCTCGATGGTATTGACTTTATTAAGTGTGAAGTCTTGGGCAAAAGCTTCATGCTTCATCAGATTCGTAAGATGATGGGTCTTGCTGTTGCAATCATGAGGAATTGTGCATCTGAATCACTTATCCAGACTGCTTTCAGCAAGTAAGCTTCCTTCTTCTTTTCTGTTTAAAGCTTGCCCGTGTCTATAGTTATGGTTGTTTTGATGCTCAGTTTGAAATTGTTTGTAACAGGGATGTGGATATAACTGTACCAATGGCTCCAGAAGTTGGACTCTACCTTGATGAATGCTTCTTCACGTCTTATAACAAAAACTTTGAAGACAGTCATGAGGAAGTGTCAATGGAAGCATTCAAAGAAGAAGCTGAAGCATTCAAATTGAAGCATATATATTCTCATATCGGCGCTACAGAGCGAAAATATGGAAATATGGCTCTTTGGTTGCATTCTTTGAACCATAGAAACTATCCTGACCTAAATTTTGGCAGCCATGGACATAACACGGACCAAGTTCTTGTCCATAAAAAGGTTGATGAAACCCACCACGAGGAAGTCTCTAAGCCAAAATGATGAAAGCTTAGTTTGAAGATTTTGACATCGTTTATGCTCTTCAACAACGTTGATTAACGATTCTTGTAACTTTTAAATTAATGATTTTTTGTGTGTTATATGGTGTAACCAAAAAATTGATTGTAAAAGACCTCGTTCTGTTTTTAACACCAAAGAGTTTAAAAGTCACTTCTAATGTCGTCGTCATCTAAAAGATTTTACTGTATGGAAGAAAAGAAGAAGAATCTAATTAGAACAATGTTAATCGAATAATAATAATGAAGTAAAAATGATTATAAGGAAGAAACGTGGAACCGAATCTACAGGCAGAGAGACGTGACGTTACATTTGAGCAGAACCATAAAATCCCCTAATCCCCACGTCAACCTCTCCGAAGCACCCATAACTTTTACCTTTTATTTTATTTTTTATAATCTTTAAATTGATTGTTTAAAAAATTGTTATTTAGGGTAAATAAAATGTCAGACCATCGATTGACCCGATGAGTTTTAGGGTGTGACTCCTATCTTCGTCTGCACTAATAATAAGTACTACTTTAACTTTAGCTTACCAATGCATGTCAAATACTCAACAGTGACACATTTTTTCAAAGGTTTTTAAATGCCAAACATTTGATATTCAAGATCGTACTCTGAGTCTCTTTTAAATTCCTCACCTAAAACGCTGCTTTTGTTTTCAAGTGTCATTAGTGTATACATCGTGTTCCAAATTCTTAACTTTTACTCACATTCTTGATTTTTTTTTTCCATATATTTTAGGATTGAAGAAGCAAGAGAGTCGTCTTTAGATATAATCGATGTTTTCATATAAAAATGGACTAAAGAAATTTCAAAACTTTTGAACTGTATTATTGATAACGTTGGAAAGAAACAGATGTGACTAAATTTCGACTGCTCGTAAGCTTGATTCAAAAAAATCTATAAAGTAGGTGGGGGTACAAATGCAATAATATCAGTATTAATAACCTGTCAAAAAAGTAATTAGTAGCATCAGACAAATTACTAAGCAACATCATTCAAAAACGCCTCGAAAATAAAAACAAAATAATTTTCTGAAAGCAAAAATATATACACACAACTACAAAAGTATACAAATGTTTAATTTTGCTTGTGGTATGTATTAAAAACACACACAAAAAAAGAAAGAAAATGACAAATCCTCACTCACGTCCGTTACTTTTAATTCCTTAGCAAAATAAAAATTTTATATTTTCGTATTTCTTTCTGATTAAAATCACAAATCTTATCTTGAATCGTTATCTTTTCTCTTCTTTCCTTAAACCAAAACCCAAAAAAGAGAGACCAGACAAAACAAAAACAAAAACACAAAACCACTCCTCCACCATTAAAAATTAAAAAGAGAAGTAATAGTCTCACGCACCCTCTCTTAAGCGATGTCATCGGAAGAGAACGAATCGACACCGTCTCAGGCGACGGTAGAAACGACGGCGACTTCACCGACGAAGATAAAAGAGTATCCAGAACCATTGGATTCACATGAAGTCGTTGTTAAAGATTCTTCTCGCTTCTGGGATACTCTCAGGCGGTTTCACTCCATTATGACCACTAAATTCATGTAACTATATATTATTCTCTCCCTCTTTGTTCTTCTTACTTTATTCTTCTCATACATATTTCGTCATTTAATTTCTCTTTATTTATGAATATATATTACAAAGGATTCCTGTGATTGGTGGAAAAGAACTGGATTTGCATGTTTTGTATGTGGAAGTCACGAGGAGGGGAGGTTACGAAAAGGTCAACACTTTTTTTTTTTGGTTTTCTTTACCCAATTTTTTTTTTTATGGCTTTATATATTTTATATGTTGATTTTTTTTGGAACAAAATGCATGTAAATTTAAAGGTAGTAGCAGAGAAAAAATGGAGGGAAGTTGGAGGAGTGTTTAGATTCTCTGCGACCACAACAAGTGCTTCGTTTGTCTTAAGGAAACATTACCTTAATCTTCTCTTCCATTACGAACAAGTTCATCTCTTCAATGCTCGTGGTCCTCTTCTTCATCCCACAGGTTTTGTTTATTTCTTACTTGAGACTTCTTTTAATTCAATCCTTTTGATTAATGCTAACCAATGAATCATAAAGTACTTTGCTCATATCGTCTTTAATGCCCTAAGACTAGCAAATTCAATTGTTTACCATTTTGACTTGAAATTCATATAAGTTAGTTATATTACAAATGAAAATTCCAAAATGTTAAGTTTATGGGTTCGATCGTGGGACACATTCTTACGAGTACTATTAATTAGTTACAAACTTGGTAATCCACGATTGTTTTTACCGAATTTTACTCATCAGTTTTTTTTATCTATATGGTTATTGTAATTATGATCTTGGAACTAGACGTTATTTATTTATGCTAACACACATAAAATGAATATCAAATTTTGCAGCTACATTTCATGCCAAGGATCCTTCAACGAACAAAGAACTGGCTCTAGTCGAGTATACTCCTCCGAGTATAAGATATCATAATTCTCTTCCTCCTCCTTCTCAAGGTTCGTATCGTACCGTATTATCTACGTTTTATATCATTGTTTTTATAAGGACTAGTGATTTAAGTCTATTAAATAATGATTAGATATGTGTGTAACTTATATTTAGGGGCAGATTTTAATATCGCATGATGATTGTCCAGTTAGCTTTATGTACTTATCGTAAAATCTTCATGTTTATCTCAAATATACTTTTCAAAATATAGCCTAGAATCATAATGGTCCCACTGTCATTATGGTTGATGCATATTCATTTGGATTTTGTTGGCTAAAATACATAGAAGCTATAAGATTTTTTTGTTCACATAAGATAATGTTATGTATTTTTAAGTTTGCTTATCATATATTACATGTGATATTTTTTTAATACATGGCACAGGTTCATCGAGTTTCACAGCCATTGGTACAATAGAAGGCAAATTCGACTGTGGTTATCTTGTCAAAGTAAAGTTGGGCTCAGAGATTCTTAACGGCGTGCTTTACCACCCGGCCCAGCCTGGCCCATCATCATCACCACCAACCACTGTACTCAACGGTGCCGTTGCGCCTTATGCTGATACCGGGAGTAGACGACGTCGTTCAGGAAAAAGACGAAGAAGCAGACGCAGAGAAGACCCGAATTACCCAAAACCCAACCGGAGCGGTTACAATTTCTTCTTTGCTGAGAAACATTGCAAGCTCAAGTCTCTTTATCCAAACAAGGAGAGAGAGTTCACGAAGATTATTGGCGAATCGTGGAGCAATCTCTCTACCGAGGAACGAACGGTAACAAATTCTATCTTAATAACCGTGACCGGTTTAGGGATGAAATTAGATTTGTTGTTAACCGAGTTTTTTGATTATTTTGATTGTAGGTTTATCAGAACATTGGGTTAAAGGACAAGGAGAGGTACCAAAGGGAGCTGAATGAGTACAGAGAGATGTTGAGACTCAGGGATGGTGACAAGACAAACGGCAAGGTTTGCTAAATGATTTACTCTAAAAACAGCGAAGTTAATTTGTTGTGCGCCGTTTCTCTCTTATAAGATCGGACGCCTCTCCGTTTTTTCTTTTTCTTTCTAACTTGTTATCGTTTTATCGTAATTGTCCTCCTAATTGTCCATTGCTAAACTTAGGCCCAGTAAGTAAGGCTTGACTTACTTGACAAGATTAGCCGTGCCCGTGCGTTTGGATTTATTTTATCGGACAGTTCCTTGAGAAAGTCAGTCCTTAGATATATTCTGATTTTTTTTTTGGTCAGCTGTTTCTGAATCTTAGATGGATTTCTTTTCTTAGCGGTCATGTAATTATAATCAAGAGATTGTGGTAGGTTTAATTTTTGAAAGTAAGCTTATCTACTAATGCAAAATTAGACAAAAGCTATCAAATAATGACACGTAACCTTACAAACATCTAAAACAACCAATCACACAGCAATTCCAGGAAGATAAGATAACTCTTAAAAGGCTCTTACTAAAACCATCTCCAACCTATCTCCATTTTTATCTTCATAATAAAGTTTGGAGTCAATTTTGCTCCAACCCATCTCTAATTACGTCTCCAAAATAGAGATTTTCATTTTTTTTCTATATATGGAGATCTCTATTTCCATTTTACATTACAATTTGGAGATTTCTATTTTTTACTCGAAAATAGAGTAGGGTTGGAGTAAACCCCAACTCCAAAATTGAGTTACTTCATTTTGAAGAAAAAAATGGAGATATGGGTTGGAGATGCCCTCACGTGCGTGATTTGTTAAACAAACCAATTCTTATTGCAACATCTAAGATCATCTTCAATGGTTTTCCTTATTTATTTTCTCTATAATAGATGTGAGTTTTACTCCAACTCACCTCTATTCTCACCTCTAAAATATAGTTCCTTTATTTATAGAGGAATCTTTTATAGAAAAAAATAGAATTCCTCTATAAATAGAGAAAAAAAAATAGCAATCTCTATTTTAGAAGTGAAAATAGAGGTGGATTGAAATAAAATTCACCCTTATTATAGAGGCTCTCTATTATAGAGGAAGAAATAGAAGAACATTGGAGATGCTTTGACTAAACTTCTTCCCTTATAATTTCAGAGATAGAAGTCATGATTCCTTAGGCCCAATAACAGATAAAGGCCGCGCTGGGCCTATAAGTCCGCTAAATAATTGAATCTGACAATAGAGAATATCTCGAGATGAACTCATTATTGGTTTAATAAATAAAGTAACAAAGTTGCAGAGAGTTCATGGATCCAAGAGTCGGGCAGGAAAAAAAAAACTGTCTCTTTTTGGTCGCCTGGTTTGATAAAATCGTGAAACCAAGACTCTCTTTATCGAATGGAGGGTTACTCGTCGAACACAGTTCCCAGATCTTGAACAATTCTGGCTAGTGGCATTTTCCCATTTGGAATCTAAATATGAATTTTTACATCAGTAATGCGAAGAAAGCTCTCGACAGTTGTCGCATTTTGTGTTCACAGAGTGAAAAAGACACATTTGAAGATTTCATCTTTCATATCTGTCTACTAAATATATATAGATTAACAAATTGTATAGATCATGATTTCGACGAGCTTCAATAATACTTTTCCGGTCGAATATAATAGCTGGACATCGATTGTCGTATGTGCATTATGGTCTACAGTTGGTATGAATAGAGTAAACTAATATCGGGTTTCATATAAAGTATGATAAAATTGGTCCAATCTATAACGAACTTGTCCTCATTAACACATTTAATTATGTCGTGTGCGCAAAAACAGCACGTGAGCGATGTTAAAGTATGAGGAGTGAGCAAAGATTCGTTGTTGACACATCGTCATGTGATATGATCGATCATATGAGTCATGTGATACTACCAATCTACCAAAAAAAATTCATAATTTAAGCAATAATTGTGACCAGCTAATAGTTGTTAAATTGATGAGATCTCACGGATCCGGGACAAGGTTTAACGATTGAGTTCCTTATTCCTTTTTTGTTTTGTCATCGGAGTTTTTATCATTATGTTCAAAGCCTTCAACTATTTCATTATGTATCTTTTTCGTTTTTCCATTGATTGATTCAGTTGAAACCATTTTATATATATTGATACACACTATCTCTTAACTTAGTTAATCATGTAAAAACAATTCCTAAGTTAGTTGTACGGACAACGAGAGAAAAAATAAATAAATACAAGACCTCAGAAAATTATTTAGGAGCTGGCCTTGAGACCCTACAACGTGGAAACAGTGAAATGCTTGCATAACTTATTAAGGATATATATCTATATATCACAGAAATATACATCTCAGATATTTAAGTTCGAGATTGTAAAAAATGATCTCATGACAGTAATATTCACATGTAGTTCTTCTATAGATCTGGATCTATATACTATATAGAGATAACTAGAGTTTGCACTGTTATCACATATAACAGATGTGAACATAGACTAAAAGGAGCACATATTTAATATGTGATTTCGTAGCATTGTGTTGGCTACGTTCAATATCGGAGGCTGACAAAAAGAGAAAAGGAGAAAAAAGATAAAAAAAAACAAAACTTTAGCTTAATGTATTTATTATGTCATAGCTTAAGTTAAATATATATATCATAACATAAATGGTTTGTATACTAAAATCTTCATTTCATAAACAAAAAATCACATTAATATACAATATGACAATTATTTTTGTTTATGACTAGTATATTTATATGGCATTTCTTTTTCTTTTTTATTTTCCATGATATTTTTCTATAGAGAGGTAAGGTAAATAATGTGGACCATTATTTAAAAAGGATTATTTAATTGCGAGATTCTAAACTGGATACTCCTACTATACATGTTTTGTAGATAAAAACCATTAACCCGTAACAAAGTAAAGAGTCGTGAACTTAACGTCTCCTCTCTCTCTTTCTCTCTCTGTTCCCTTCTTTCTCTCTACCTACATCTAAAATATGGTGGACTCGGTGGCACTCTTCTGCACCGCCGGCCTCATAGCCGGCGCCCTCTACTGGTTCATCTGCGTCTTAGGTCCAGCAGAACGCAAGGGCAAACGAGCATCAGACCTCTCCGGAGGCTCAATCTCCGCCGAGAAAGTCAGAGACAACTACGACCAATACTGGTCATTCTTCCGGCGACCAAAAGAGATCGAAACCGCCGAGAAAGTTCCAGACTTCGTGGACACGTTCTACAACCTCGTTACAGACATCTACGAGTGGGGATGGGGACAATCTTTCCACTTCTCACCACATATCCCAGGGAAATCTGACAAAGACGCCACAAGAATCCACGAAGAGATGGCCGTCGATCTCATCAACGTGAAACCTGGACAAAAGATCCTCGACGCAGGCTGTGGTGTAGGTGGGCCGATGAGAGCCATCGCGGCCCATTCAAAGGCCCAAGTCACTGGGATCACCATCAACGAGTACCAAGTGCAACGAGCCAAGCTACACAACAAGAAAGCTGGGCTTGACTCTCTATGCAACGTCGTCTGCGGTAACTTTTTAAAGATGCCCTTCGAGGAAAACACGTTCGACGGTGCTTACTCGATCGAAGCCACGTGTCACGCTCCTAAACTCGAAGAAGTCTACTCAGAGATCTTCAGAGTGATGAAACCAGGAACTCTGTTCGTGTCCTACGAATGGGTCACAACAGAGAAATACAGAGACGATGACGAAGAACACAAGGACGTGATTCAAGGGATCGAGAGAGGAGACGCGCTTCCCGGGCTAAGAAGCTACAAAGATATAGCAGCGACGGCGATGAAAGTTGGGTTCGAGGTAGTGAAGGAGAAAGATTTGGCTAAACCACCGTCGAAACCGTGGTGGAACCGGTTAAAGATGGGGAGGCTAGCGTACTGGAGAAACCATGTTGTGGTTGTGATTCTTTCGGCTGTTGGAGTTGCTCCTAAAGGAACTGTTGATGTTCATGATATGTTGTTTAAGACTGCTGATTACTTGACTAGAGGTGGTGAGACTGGAATCTTCTCCCCGATGCATATGATTCTCTGTAGAAAACCAGAGAAAGCTTCTGAATGATTTGGTTTGAGAGATTCTTCTTCTTGGTTCTATTTTTCAATTTCTTGTTTTGCCATTTAAGAATCTTTTTTTTGTCATTGTATTAATATGCTTTGGTGTTTAGTGTTCTTTTTTTCTTCTTCTTCTTTTCAATTTGATTTGTTTTGATTGATGATGAATCACTGGAAATTTGGTATTTTATTTCTTATATATGATAGGCTATATATATCTGTTTAGTTCTAACTTCTAAACTGTGGAAGATCGCTAAGGGTAGCGCCAGCGACTAAACAGGGGATTAGCACTGCACGTGTAGTGTTGTTTGTTACTTTTTAGATGAAGGGCTAGTTTGGTAAATGAAAATGGGGTTAGGTGTGTACGATAGTAGTAAGCACAGTCACATAAAAACAAAACATATTTGACATCGTTGTGGCCTTGCGATATGCCGTGTGCGTATCAGCGTATGACTTATTCGTCAATCGCCCGATCATCAATTCATCATCAGCATCACAAAATATTCTTCAACATATACACATAACAACAAAATCCAGATTTACTGTGTATGAGGATACAAATCCAGATTTACTGTGTTGTACGGATGAAGGACAAGAGTTATTCATCATACAAATATGTATTTGAGTAAGGGAATTGTAATAAAATGGTGTTTGTGTTCTTTAGCTCTCGATGAGCTGTGCTTGCCTTGGATCGATCCCCTTTGGAACCTCTCGCAAGTCGCAACGTAGTATATATTCGCAACAAGTCAGAAGCTCGTTGACTCAGCATTATTCATAAGGGTGGTGGCACTGCCAGGCATACTCATTTTCGATGTTCACGTTACAGAGCTCTTCGTTAATATAATTTCGACTTGTTTATATATATATATATATATATTTTTGAAGACATTTATAAAATAAATTTTGAAGTTGGCACTTATTTATATGCATGTCATTAACATTAGATAATTAATTTAATAAGGAGGTGAATGAAGAGGTGAACCTAAGTATTAATATTTTTTACTTTATAAAAATTTAAAAAATTGATTTGATAGAAAGTGATTTTTAACCTCACACAGTATCTTTTACTTTCACGGTTTCGTATGATGAGTTTTTGCGGATTAAAAATATTTTAACATGTTGTGTGATCCGCCTAGCATGGCGGATTTGGACTATAAAACCAACACTAAAACTATTAGTTTATTTCATATATCATAGATTTGTAGTCATAGTTTATAAAATTAACTTATAAATTATTTAATATATGAACTACAAAATATTACACATACTACAACATATTCTTAATATTTCAAAAAAAAAATATACACATAAAAATATACACTAACATACCATATATGCATATATACCTTTGTTTAATTATTGAAAACAAAACTAATTATTTTAAAATTTTATATTCTATCTAAAAACAAATTTAATGTAATTAGGTTCTAAATCTAGTAAATTTAATGTAAATTTAATGTAATTTAAACTGTATAAACGTAAGAAGAAAAAAAAATATTTTAAACAAAAAATATAAATTACTTAAATAAAATTTAATTAATTAGGAATTTGAAAACTTGTGAAAATCTAGTTATATTGATATTGGTTGTTAGTCAACACATGGGCTGAACGTAGAAACATTTTACATGGGCCATATTTAATCGGACCAGATTGGGCTAAATCATGCACCAACATTATTGAAGCTCCTAACCCAAACTTCTTCCCTATACATATTTCGTGGAGAAAACATGATCCCTCCCAACAATAACAGATACAGGCGACGCTGGGCCTATAAATCCGCAAAATCATTGAATCTATATTTAACATTTTTAAAAATATACTTCAGAGAGTAATGTAATATTTATATAAAATACATAAATATTTATATATGTATCTAAACAATCTTTATATTTAATTTTCTATTTTCCATATAACATTAATGTTATTAATCATACAGTATTAAATATATTTATAAAGTTGCAATGATATATTTTTAAAAAATTACCGCAAGTTAAATATCAATATGATATACTTATAAATATCACGAGATGAATTTCTGATTGAAATAAGTAACAAAAAAAGTTTCAGACAGTTCATGGATCCAAGAGTCAGGCCTCATTTGAATATTTTAATCAAATCGTGAAGCCAATATTTTACAAAAAAAAAAAAAAAAATCGTGAAGCCAAGAAACCAAGACTTTCTTTATTGAATGGATGGAGGGGTACACGTCGAACATAAGTTCCCAGAGCTTTGAATAAGTCTGGCTAGTGGCATTTCTTATTTGGAATCAGAATGGAAAAAAAAAATGAAAAAAAAAATAAAATAAAATAAACAATATAATTATTTGGATAAGTGAATTATATTAGTTCATATCGGTTTGGTGATCAGTTCGTTCGGTTTGAGTATAAAATTGCCATATTGAACTCGAAATTGAAGAAAAACAGCACGTGTGCCATGTTGAATGAGAAATATACAAAATGAGAGAAAAAATTACAAAACCTACACTAGAAAAATATTTAGGAGCTGGCGACCAATGACCAATCCTACACTACAACGTGGAAACACGAAATACTGACAATGCTTGTATAACCTTTTTTAAGTTAAAAAAAAAAAAGATAAGTAGATAACCTTTTTAAGGATAATACAACTTTTTAAGGATTAATACATCTTAGATATTTAAGTTCGAGATCGTAAATTATTATCTGATACTCGCATGTTCCATAGATATGTATGTATCTACAAATAATTAGAAGCAGTTTCTGTTATTTCTTCTGGCGAAGGCCTGGCAATCTTTCCTAATTAATCTCAATAACGTCTACAGATTCTTTTTGACTAAAAAAAAGTTTTTAAGTACAACAACAATACTCTGTATTTTTGATCATATGCTTGGGAACATTTAAGTACAACATTATTCAAACCCCTACAATACTAAACTAAATTTTACGTTACATATTTTTATTCATGTTTGGTCGAACTTTTGTAGACTTTTTCAAGGACTAACAAATACATCATACGTGATTATGATTCTTGGTAATTAACTTGACACTAGACACTAGTATACGGCATTTTATTTTATAACCTGGTAATTAACTTGACACTAGACAGTAGACACTAGTTAATTAACTTACGACTAGACGTCTAGAGACACTAGCTAGTATATGACATTTTATTTTCCCCTTCCGAAACTCGTGATATTTTCTATAGGGGAGAAAAGTAGTGCGGACCATGTAGATATAAGTTTATGTTATCCTAAAAATGATTACCCATTATTTCGTTCCAAAAATCTAAACTGGATCATATTCCTACTACTATATATACACATGCATGTTTCCTACATAAAAATCATTAACCTAACGTATCCACTCTATCAGCTCCCTTCTTTCTCTCTACCTCGCTTCCTCTAGAAAATGGTGAACTCGGTGATACTCTTTTGCACCGCCGGTCTCGTAGCCGGCGCCCTCTACTTGTTCGTCTGCGTCTTAGGTCCATCAGATCTAAAGGGCAAACGAGCTTTAGAGCTCACCGAAGGCTCAGTCTCCGCCGAGAAAGTTCCTGAGTTCGTGGACACATTCTACAACATCGTCACAGACATCTTCGAGTGGACATGGGGACAATCTTTACATTCGTCACCACATATCCCCGGGAAATCTAACAAAGACGCCACAAGAATCCACGAAGAGATGGCTGGCGAGCTCATCAACGCGGAATCTGGACAAATGATCCTCGACGCAGGTTGTGGCCTCGGTGGGCCGATGAGAGCCATCGCTGCCCATTCTAGGGCCCAAATCATTGGAATCACCAACAACGAGTACCAAGTGCAACGAGCCAAGCTACACAACAAGAAAGCTGGACTTGATTCTCTCTGCAACGTCCTCTACGGTAACTTTTTAGAGATGCCCTTCGATGAAAACACGTTCGACGGTGCTTACTCGATCGAAGCCACATGTCACGCTCCTAAACTCGAAGAAGTATACTCAGAGATCTTCAGAGTGATGAAACCAGGAGCTTTGTTCGTGTCCTACGACTGGGTCAAAACTGAGAAATACAGAGACGATGATGAAGAGCACAAGGATTTGATACAAGGGCTCGAGAGAGGACACGCGATTCCCGGACTAAGAAGCTACAAAGATATAGCAGCGACGGCGATGAAAATTGGGTTCGAGGTAGTGAAGGAGAAAGATTTGGCTAAACCACCGTCTAAACCGTGGTGGAACCGGTTAAAGATGGGAAGGTCTGTGTATTGGAGAAGCCGTGTTGTGGTTGTGATTCTTTCAGCCATTGGTCTTGTTCCTAAAGAAACTGTTGATGCTTATGACTTGTTGCTTAAGAATACTGATTACTTGATTAAAGCTGGTGAAACTGGAATCTTCTCGCCGATGCGTATGATTCTCTGTAAAAAACCAGAGAAAGGTTCTGAATGATTTGATTTCTTCTTCTTCTTTGTTTTTTGTTCAATTTTCTGTTTTCCCCTTTTACCTTTAAAAATGTTTTGTTTGTCATTGTATTAATATGTTTTGGTGTTTATTAGGGAAGCAAGATCTTGCTTCCCTAATAGTGTTCAATCAATGTGTTTTTTTTCTTCTTCTTTTCAGTTGGATTGATGATGAATAAATGGAAAATTTGTTATTTTATTCCTTACAAATTATTCGCCTGAAAAGTCTATCGATGTGATCTGCCGCCTTGTTTTTATTTGTATAGAGCAATGTATCCAAAACGGTGGAGTTACGGGGTAGCTTGGTAAACAAGAATGTGGTTAGGTGTGTGTGACATTGTGTCCGATAATAGTGAAATGGTCGTGGGATTTGTGGCCACAGTGATAATTAAACATAGTTTGGGTCAAAAGTATAGTGGGCCAAATGCCCATTTAGTTTGCCTATGGATAATTTTATATTCGTGTGTGGCATCTCAACTATACTTACTCCGCGTATACATGTTAAAAAGTCAATGGGAGCTGAGAAAATGTCTAAACTTTGACAGCTGATGCAATTTTTGTTTTCTTTAGCCGAATACATTTTCCTTTTTTACCAGACCGAAGCTACAATTACAAATTTACAAATGGATGGACCTTAAGTAAAATAACAACATTTGGTTCGATTTTGATGCTGATGGAATCTTCCAGAATATGTTGTCTTTATGCAACAGTTTCAACAAAATCAAAAATTGCTTTTAGAAACAGTAATCTCACCAACTTCACATATTCCTTTTTATATTGTCAGAAAAAAAAATCTAATCAACAGTGAACACAATCCACACAATTTTTAAAACAAGTGGACATAAAATTCTTGGACCCATTTTAAAACATCTATCCACATTAGACCATTCACTGAGCTCTAGCCAAATCTACACAATGGCCACCGTCGCTAACTTCTTAGCCAAACCAATCTCCACCGTAGTCCCAAGGCCGTCCTCAGCCGTTGCTTCGACCTCCTCCTTCGTATTCTTCAACCAGAATAAAACCAACTCTCTGTTCCGGAGGCAAACCCTCCCGAGGAAACTATTCTCCGCCGTAAAAGTAAAGGCCGGAGCGACGCCTTCGGGAAAGGTTGGCACACCGCCGGCAAAAGACGAGAAGTTGCAGAAGATTCATAGCGGAGAGGAGTTCGACGAGGCGTTGAAAAATGCGAAGAGCAAGCTTGTGGTTGCGGAGTTCGCTACGAGTAAGAGTGATCAGAGTAACAAGATATATCCGTTTATGGTGGAGCTGAGCAGGACCTGTAACGACGTCGTTTTCTTGCTCGTCATGGGTGATGAATCTGACAAGACCAGAGAGCTTTGTCGGAGAGAGAAGATTGAGAAAGTTCCACACTTCAGCTTTTATAAGAGCATGGAGAAGATACACGAGGAAGAAGGTGAGTATCCCAAATTTTCCTGGTTGCTTATCTAATTAATTAATCTTAAAACAAATTAAAATTGAAATTAGACTTTTTAGTCAAACGATGTTGCACATGATTCGTTGAACAAATCTCTCAAATTAAGAGAAATAATATAACACAATCTAGATTTTAATTAGCAGATTGGTATCGCACTTGTAAATAAACTGATTGCGATTTACGATGATTATTTATGTTGGGTATTTGTATGTAGTTGATGTTGTAACACTAGTAACCACAACGAAATTGAAAACAAAGAGACATTATTGCATAATTAGCCTAGTTATTAGTAAAGTAATAGAGTGGCAAAGGCGTAAATAAATGGAAAAGTTTGACCATTGGCAGGTGTTGAACCGGACCAGTTAATGGGAGATGTGCTGTACTATGGCGATAACCACTCGGCGGTGGTGCAGCTACACGGTCGACCTGACGTAGAGAAGCTGATTGAAGAGAATCGCGTGGGAGGGAAGCTGATCGTGCTTGATGTCGGACTGAAACACTGTGGTCCTTGTGTAAAGGTGTATCCGACAGTCCTGAAACTGTCCCGGTCGATGTCGGAGACAGTAGTGTTCGCTAGAATGAACGGTGATGAGAACGATAGTTGTATGGAGTTTCTCAAGGACATGGACGTTATCGAAGTTCCCACTTTCTTGTTCATCAAAGACGGCGAGATTCGTGGTCGTTATGTTGGTTCAGGTAAAGGAGAACTCATCGGAGAGATTCTCCGGTACTCGGGGGTTCGTGTCACGTATTAATTTGTATCAAAACTCAATTTATTAAAAAAGATAAATTGATATTTTTTTGTTTTTGTCTGTACCATTTGAGACCGGTTTATGTGAGAAAAAAACTCCAAAAAAAAAAGAAGAAGATTATATTGGGATTTTCAGTAAAGGGAATGAAA
Source organism: Camelina sativa (assembly GCF_000633955.1). Taxonomy (NCBI): domain Eukaryota; kingdom Viridiplantae; phylum Streptophyta; class Magnoliopsida; order Brassicales; family Brassicaceae; genus Camelina; species Camelina sativa. The sequence goes on along the minus strand of NC_025700.1, from coordinate 20,565,481 downwards.
TGTAACTGTTACATAAAGATTATGATTTGTACCACCTACCCAATGAAGATACTGTACTATATTTTTGTACATTTTACACAAATGATATTCATTTGGTATGTGATATAAATGGTTGATTGTGAATTACATTTAATATTGGGACAATTTGGTGTTGTGAAGATATTGGTTGTTGTCACTGTTGTCAGACACATGTCCATCATTCAAGAAAAACAAAAATGTAACAGTAACAAAAAAAAAAAAAAA